>NC_092797.1:2131502-2505287 GCF_918797505.1 Bemisia tabaci
AATGGGTGTCCATTTGGCGAAGGTCGGAAAAATATGTCTCGAGATTCGGAAACCGAAATGGCACTCATCGTTCATACGTGACGTATACTGCCGTGCTAAGGAAGAACGCCGTATGAACATTCGAGAGTTGCCGAATTTCCCTCGATAAAATGTATATTTTTTAGGAAAGTTATGAATACTTTTCCTTTAAATTTTTAGAATCTTCAGGTAAAATTGCGAACTAAACTATCTAAAAAATTGGGAGGAAAATATTCATAAATCGACCAGGAAATTCGCGGTTTATTCAAGGAAATTTGGCGACGCGTGAAGGTCCATACAGCGTTTTTCCTTAGCGCGGCAGTATAAACAAATCGACGGAAGAACTGGAAAGAGAGCCCAAGTCCCGTTCCTGAAGCCTCTCGAAATGCTCAATTTATTACTGTCATCGGTGGCTCACAAGAGTTCAATCTGTGATGAAGTGCTTTTCGCTCACTGGTACAATTTCCACGCCGCGATGCAAAATCCAGGTGGAGAACACTCATCGTCTAGACCGTCGCACAGTGGATCGTGTCAATACGAGAGGTCGGACAAAATTTGGAAACTTAAAACGCTTATACTACCGTGCTAAGTAAAAACGCCGTATCAGCTCTCAGGCGTTGCCAAATTTCCTTTGATAAAACGCGAATTTCCTGGTAAAATTATGAATATTTTCCTCCCAATTTTTCAAATAATTTCGTTAGCAATTAAACCTAAAGATTCTGAAAATATAAAGGAAAAATATGCATAACTTTCCTAAAAAATAAAAATTTTATCGAAGGAAATTTGGTAACTCTCCAATGTTCATACGGCGTTCTTCCTTAGCACGGCAGTATAACTCCATTTGTCCACAGCTTCGAGGTTCTAAAAGTGGTTCCAACGTTTTCCGCGTGCAATTTTCTTCCAAAACCACCCCTCAAAATTTTAAAAGTGAGGAAATAAGCATCAAAATTTGGAGTTTTAGTCACAAATTTCATGTCCGACCTCCTAATTGACTCGATCCAGTGTGCGTCGATGCGAGCACCGATGACAAGGAAAATAAATTTGGCAACCTGGTTTAGAGGTTACAGTAATAACAGGAGCACTCCTCCTCGATGCTTGAACAGTGATGGATTAGACGACTTCCCAACGCACAGTGCATTCACTGAGGGTCTCAATTTTTTCAGCCACTCTCTACACTCAAAATATCAAATTGGTACTCGAGAGCAAAAAATGCATACAAAATAAATGGTTATCAAACTGAGATACGTGCTTTTTAACTGTAGACATTGATTTACTGACCTAGTAAAACTACCTACTTTTTTGATGCCTCAAATTTTTCGAATATTCACATGAATGGATTTTTGAAAATAGTAAAAGAAAGTTTGTAAAAATACTTTTAAAATATTTTTGTACTAGGATCATTATGAAATTTTAAAAATAATTATTACAACATTTTTTCAATAATTTACTGACAAAATCAAGACCGGATTTGTCATTAGGCTACATAGGCTGTAAAGTAAGGGCGCAACACTCTGAGGGGCGCGACATCTTTGGCACTTACTTCCCAAATTTCAGTGCCCTGCTTGTATTAAACATTTATGTTTCGTGTCTTTCGTCACTTCGTAACTTCCAAATCCAATTTTCCCACGGCCTCAATATTTCTGCAATTGGTATCTCAAAACTATTCAAATCATTTTTGTAAAGGAGGATTTGAAACTTTTTATCTTGCGTTTTACCCACCTAATATCCTTCTTTCTTGGGGCGCCGGGACAAGAGTGCCTACTTTTGGGGCACCGATCCAATTTCAGCCGAAGGCGCTTAAAATATAACTGCAAAATGGTGACCAAGAGTATCTTAACCATCGTGAATAAATTTCGAAAATATTGCTGAAATACTTCCGATTTACATGACCTATACCTGAATCCATCTCTACCTGCCCACTTGCATTTGCGGATTCAGGCTCTTCGAACGGAGGGGGCAAAAGTGGGGTTGGGGGGCTTCCTCCAGAAAATTTTCGGCATTTTAAAGCACCCAATCTAATATGCAGTTTGAGTCAGTTTCGTCATGAATAATTACCAAATCTGAGCGTTCTCCCTTCTTTTCTCCATTCCTTCTTCCTTCCTTTCTTCCCTTTTTCCTCTTCCTTTCTTTCTTCCCTTTTTCCTCTGCCTTCCTTTCTTCCCTTTTTCTTCCTCCTTTCTTTCCTCCCTTTTTATTCTTTCTTTCTTTCTTCCCTTTTTCTTCCTCCTTTCCTCAGGCGCACAAGGGGGCGCACGCCCCCTACGCCCCCCTTGGCTACGCCTGCCCACTCCTCCGTAAAACAGTTACAATCTTAGTTGTTTTACTTTCACGCTCCTGAGGGCGTCTTCGTTGAATCAACTGTGCGGTGAGCATACAGTCCATTTTGCAATTATTTTTCAAATTAATCTGACAAACGGTGAGATTTTACCCTTGTCCGTCTCCCATCCTAGGTCGGTCGTTGGTGGTCAAGCTGGATCCACTTCTCTTTCAGCGATCGGCTGCGGCTCCGGCTGGTATGGAACAAATTAGCGCCAATATTCATGCATCCATCAACTTTCTCAGTAAACGTTCAACGTACACAATGATCATGACAAGCTACAATAGTCTGGATAATATAATGATGCATGTAAAAAAAAGCTTAAGCGGCGATTTTTCTGCGCACTGTTTTGCAAAAATATTTTTTCCTCACCTCAAAATTTTGAATGAAGAAAGTGTGCAGCTACTCCGGCTAAAACTCATTTTTTCCTTTAGTCGTTTCTTAAACAGCTTTTGCTCCTTTGGAGGCCCTGCATGCTTTACATTGCGATTAAGGGAAGTTTAAGGGCTTTATTCTGGCTATAGACGAGAAGTTTTTTAAATATTCAAAAAATTGAAAATTGAAATTGTTTTTGGACAAAAATTAAAAAAATTTCACTGAAAAGGCCCTTGGACCGATGTTTTATTTTTTTTTTCCTAATAAGGTAATCAAAGAAAAATTTCTCTTCTATGGTTAGAGAAAAATTTAAGAAAGTTAACATAGAAAATTCTTAGGCAAATTCATAAGGCAGATTCTGAGAAAAGTGTACCTTATGGTCAAAAAACGTTGTTTTGAGAAAAATCTCTTCAAAGTTTTGGGTGGGGTGAAGGAGTGGCGTTAGATGAGGGTGCCGGAATGCCGGATTGCATTACTCCGTTTGTCACAACACATAGCAGATAGAATAATGATCAGATTTAAAAAAAAATGAACCTAACTCGATTATTCTGCTCTATCAGCAGAATATTCCATGTGCATAAATTTTGAATTTTAAAATTGGCTTGCGTCTTTTCGAAAAAATGAAATGTAAGCGATAATTTTGAAACACTGCAGTATAGATACGTGGTTTCTCACCTTTGCCATCGATGTATCCTGCGGCGTTTTGACTCTTACCTTATCCGGTGGTCCATTACTTAATAGAGAGTAATTTTTTTCCTCCTGCATAAGGCCTTTCTTTGATGAGCCATTCTTTTCCGCATGCAAGAAAGTGCAGAGCAATGAGATTAAACTGCGTGCGAAGACGAAACAGGAACCCGCACGAGAGAGACAGAGTGCAAATCTCCTTCTCACAGCATGATTCGGATGGAAAAATCACGTACCTGTACTTAATCGCAATTCTCCGCTCCTGGAACCTGGAAACAGCGTCTACGTGAAGATGCCCTCCCCCCCTCGCTCACTGCCGTATTACACCTCAATATTATTGACACACGTATGTTATTTAGCAGCTTCACTCGCAGCGCGCAATAAAAATAAAACTAGTAATAACAGTGCTTACAAGCGTCTGTGTCTCGCTCGGCTAGGATTGGCTCCTCAGGAGGGGTGTGTGTAGTTCTCGTTAAATTAACATATTTTCCGCTGTGAAAAAGAATGTTCGATTCCTTACAAATTAATGAGCCACTGTTAATTGGATGGCTCTAAGGCCAAGAGCCTTAGAGCCGCGCTCTCTGTGCCGAGAGATTGAATGGCAAAGCTTTACCAGTTGTTTTGCTGATGAGTTGATGTTTGAATAGCACTTAGGGCCATTTTGGACAGAATGCAGAATTTGCAGATGTCTGAAATTTTATAAATTTCATGTTTAAGATGAAGTTACAAAGAGAACTGAGCACGAGAGTATCCTTGATTTTTAAATTGACTAATTATTGGAGGAAATATGACAAAATAACCGAGTCTGCTAAAATGCATGTATTTAAATGAGAAATTCCGCCAGATGACGTCACAAAGCGGTACATTTTCGACCTTTCTTTTCGCCGTAAGGTTCTATGTAATTTCCAAACTTCAAACACATATTTCTCGAAATAGTAAAAACTGCACTCACGCTCCTTGTATTCCAAGCTCCTTCATAGAGAAAGGTGGTTTCGCACTTTGGCCACGGATAGTTAAATTTTTAACCAGGGTCGTAAAAGGCCCTTTCCCCGGACGCGGATTCTTCGCGGAGGCGTGAGAAAAAGCTTCAAAGGTTGATTGGTGCCTGATGCAATTGGATTGTTTTACAATAAAAAGAGAAAATGCCTGGAATGAGACGTTACGTCGGCGTCGGCGGTGTCCATTTCTGCCGTGCTAAGGAAGAACGCCGTATGAACATTCAAGAGTTGCCAAATTTCCCTTGTTAAAAGACGTATTTTTGACATTATTTATGCATATTTTTCCGCGAAATTTTCAGATATTTTAAATTAAATTGCGTACGAAATTGTCTGAAAATTTTGGAAAATAATGTTCACAATTTTCCCAGTAAATTCGGTTTTTATTGTAAGAAACTTGGCAACGTCTGAAGGCGCATACGGCGTTCTTCCTCAGGACGGCGGATTTGGAGCGGGAGCGGGCGAGTAAGCGGGTAGCGGGAGCGAGTCGGACGATGCCGAGCAAGGTCATAAAGTCACGCAACACGACTTTCTTCCCATTTCGGTAGCTCCTCCGCCGACTCTCATCGCCACTTGCAGAATTCCTTTGAACGCCATTACTTTCTTTGCAAAAGGCATAGTCTCTCCAACTTGGGCGCATCCCTGGTTACCTAACAATCTCTACAACCCAATTTTACATTACAACAATTTCGATGTAAAAATACATTTGTAATAAAATCGCGGTTTTATCGACGGCGGTTCATCGCGATATTATCGAACAAAATATCGTGATAAATTGGAACTAAATTTCGATTTTATCGCACGCGATAATGTTTTTTTTTATTATTAGTTACAAGTGAGCTTTCATAATGAACTTATTTACATATTATATATAACGAATTAAAATTAATGGTTCAGACCGAGGGGCTGGCCAGTTCCCACGGCTTTACCTTTTTGAGGCGTCTGTATTCGTTGGAGTTGTCTAATAATTGAATTGCCTCCAGGCTCGGACTGGCCATAAGGCCAATCTGCCATTGGCAGATACGCCCCCTTTGCGCGCCGAAAACGCGCCCCTCTTACACATAGCAAAAAAGGAAGAAAAAGAATTACGACCGAGAATATGTGAGAAAAATTTCTTAAATGAACGGAAGAAGAGAGAGTTAGGAGAAAAGAAAGGTGCTTTAACGCATGATAGTGGTGAACAGAGGTCCAAGAACTACTTTCTGAAGCGTAAACAATTTTCTTTGAAATTTTCACCTTTTTCTTGACATACAGGCGCTTTATCATCCCCCTCCTTCATTCGCTATGTGTAACTCCCTTAGAAGCGATGGTCGGTTCGATTTTTAGACGTACGCATCCTTTATAGATCTCTTAAGAGACTTTTAAACATATTTCCTCCTTTTCAAATGACTATTGCTTTGGACATACCATAGCATAGCTCGGGCAAACTTAACCTTAATTTATCTCGAAATTCAAAAATAAGAGACATCTAAAATGTAAACGCGATACAACTATTCGCGCAAGATGGATGTCCACATTGCATATGAAAAATGTAAGACGCGATGCCATGAGTCGTGAACTCGCAATGCTCTGCTCTGTTTTGAAGCAACATTACAAATAAAACAAACGGAAACAAACACAATATGGAAATAGAGCGAGGGAAAGGATGCGCGTTAACGACGGCGCAGAGATACAACTATTCGTACTTGATGGACGTCCGTGCTGCATCTGAAAAATTGAAGGCGCGATGACGCGAAGCGTGAGCTCTCAATGCTGTGCTTCACGTTCAATTTTGCAATTTTTACTCCATGCGATCAATAAACTTTGAACCTGAAAATAGCATGAACTTGTACTGATTTGCCACAATTTTCTGAACCCCTCTCCACGTAGGGAATGCCCTACCAGGAAATATCACATTACGCCCCTTTAACCAGCCAAGGGTCTACGTCCTCAGATGCGAGCCAGTCCGACCCTGATTGCCTCAATATTTGGGTGGTAATGGAGACGTTTCTCATAGTTCGTAGTAACTTTGGTTATAAATTGTGAGACTTTCTCCATACCAATTCTATGAATGTCAGAATTTCTTTCATACCATCGTGCCCCGACCATCTGTCTAGGGGCACGATTTTGAAATCTTTGTAATATAGAGATAAAATTGCGACAAGATCGAGGATAATCGCTTATATGTTGATGATTACGTCCGATGAGCAAAGATATGACGCTCGAAAAATAAGTTAATGTCTCGGTCTGGTGATCTGTTGGTCAATGGATACGATATGACAGGAAGACAAGCAGTGAACTCCAACACAATGTGTTGATAAGGCGCGTCATTAACTCGCACATATCAACCCCTTTAGTTTTCGTTTACAGAGATTTCAAAAAAGGCAAGCAGCACAACAAGAGAATTAACGATCCAACAGTGCAAGGTCAACGAGGCACCTTGACGAGACCGTGTATTGTAAATCTAGAAAGCTATTCGAACAAATTTAAGTTTTTTGATCTGCCTCAAGCAAAATCTTATCAGATTCTTGAAGAAAAGTGCTACGGAAAAATTTAAGCGAAGAAAGGAAAAATTCTGTCGAACTCCTAGAAGATAAAGTCGATTTAAAGGTATTTTTGGGCTAAAATACCCAAATCACCGGTATTATAAATCCCGTTATATTATTGAAAAGAGATTTATACTCGATATAAATGCAATTGTATTAAATATGTCTTGATTTTTTTATTTTAAACGTCTTTTCATGCAAAGAAGCTTAACCATGTCCATGCTTTATTCATTCATGAATTGAAAGTAAGCAATCCACATCCCGAAAATCTACCGATTTGCCGTGAAAAATTGCAGAAACTTGATATATCAGGTCGATGTACCCACTCTTTGAATTTACCAATCGATTTAGTGAGTGCACGTATGTGAAAGTCAAAATGCTATAGTCATTTTGGGTGCATTCATTTTTCATGAAACAATTGTAAGTAATTTCAATCCCGAAAAACCATACATTTTCCGTATAAAATCGAAAAAATCAAAATATGTCGACTCCCTGACGTGAAAATTAAATTCTACGTGTGAAAATACTTATGTATCGATATGCTGAACAGAATGCCCGCCTCTCCTCGTAATTTACAAACCGTTCCTATACTCATCTCAAAATTTTTCTCAGAGCTTTGTGTTATTATCAGCTTCCATTTAAACCCCGGTTTGATGGCCGAATCGGCTGCCCAAAAAGCAAGCCATTTTTGAAGGGCTCTATGAGAAATTCGTGATATTATCAGCTCTCAGGAAATCACCCCATGGGTAAAATTGCTGGTATAAATTTTCGAGAGCTTAAAATAATCGTATTCAAGAAACTAAGGCATTAAACTATGGAGTCAATTTCGTTTTAATAATGTAACGGGATTTACTTGTCTTCAGGTCAAAACTCATACAAGGAAGCCCCTTGCAAGAGGCTAATTTTTTGTAATTTCACTCAATTTTTTCTCCTTTTTATAATTGAATTGCTTGTCACATTCTGAGGTCAATCATATTAAATTGTAATTTATACATTTCTTTTTTTTCCCCTTCATTTTATTTTTTGTTTGGAGAAGTTTTGTTGATTTCTTCGGATTTCGAATACTGTAACTTCTCTTCTATTTGGCCGATTTTTATGAATGAGACCTCTTTTAATTCGTGTTTCAACGGAGAGTAAGGAAAAAATTGCTAAAAACTCGCGAAATAATTTTTTCGAAAATTGGGCGAATCCTAGCGTGACGGTGAAATGGTTAATGAAGCGTAAGTAATTGGGCGAGGAGCTGAGGATCCCGGCCTAGCTTGGCGACCGTCATTAGCTATTGTTCGTCGAGACGCCGACGCAGTGATCAGGAGCGTGGGGAAGAGAGGGGTAAGTGGATTCCTGTATGAGCCACGTTTAGCTAATGGTCTAATGAGTCTCGAGGCTCATCACAGATTGCACTTACACAGATTGCACTGTATTTCTTAGTTTTAATAAGAAATAAAATATAATTCTGTAAAATTAGTAAATAAATACCAAGACAATTATTCAGGATGTCAAAGACTGACTGAAAACTTTTTATTAACCTCATATGATAAAAATATTATTATCAGCTGACACTGACATTGTTGTCAGATGAACAGCACTATCAGAGCACGGGTACCAACTTTTGAAAAGTATAACAGAGGTTTGGAGATCTGTCAAAGCAACGTTCTGAACAAAGCGGAGGAGTTAAATTCTCATTCCGAGAGTGCCGACCTGCTCAGCCATCCTCGAATCAATTCGCTTGATTCTGCTTATATATGCATATTTTAAATCAGCGCGTCGTACTCTTAGGCTTTTTTTAAGAAAACCAAGTAACGTAGACTCTTGGTATTCACTGCACATAAACTAGAGAGCCCCAGAATGAGAAACAACTTTAAATCATAATTATTGACGGATAAATAAACTTTTTACACGCTTTGGAAAATCTCAGAAGTTCGCGGTAGTCACTTTTCGGTAAGGAACTAAGGGACTCGGTTATTGTATCGAGCAAGGTTCGAAACGATCGCAAAGGCGGTATACTACGTATACGCGCCAAAAAGGGGAAAAAAGAGAGATAACTTTTGCATGTATAGAGTTGTACTTTTTTTCATCTATCCGGCAACATCGAGCATGTCTCTCCGACACGCTGTCTTTTTCACGAGCCATTGTGCCTTTTACGCAAACTTTCGCGTCTGCTTTGTCTAAGCAGTCTTTACTCCTGATTTGGAATATACCACAGCTTGTCTTACGACCAGTTATTGTCTTTTTCGGATTTTTTTTTTTAAACACTTCCACCGTAAGCAGTTTGATAACAGATGGACGGAGAGGTTTTAATGGGGCCATAGCCATATCGCCGGATGAAGAGTTAAAATTCAATTCAACGAGAAGCAGTATTCTGCGAGGCATTATTGTCATTTTAGGTAAGATCGATGGACCGACTTTTGTACGTAAGAGTGTTTTTTTTCCTTATTTTTCTTATTCCTCTTCTTCGTAATCTATACCAATACTTTCACCATAACGCATACGCGGACATAAGGCCAAACAAGCGAGCAGATGTAGAAAATTAACGGACAGCTGTGCAACCGTAACGGGACGCGCAATAGGTTTGGAGACTTAAACGCAAGGATAAGAAAGTAAGCGCGATTTTGCAGCTAAAACAGGAGTGTTTATTAATTACGTAACGCACTGTGTCGGCATTTTTGACCCCCCCCCCCCCCCCCTAGAGCCCCTTTATACTGAGAGTTAAGACAAACCTTCCCCCCTCATGGAGTCACAAACTGGTATGAAGATTACACAAATTGAAAGTTTTTCGTAATCTTTGATCGGCCCATTCTCAAGTTCCTTTCTCCGTTCCTTCTCTCATTCCGTTTGTTCCTTTCCAAACCTGTAATTCTCCGGTCCATTCCAGATTATAATCTTTGCAATTGGTGAAAATGTAATCTTTATTCCCGTTTAAGACACTGTGGAGGCCTAAAATACGGGAACCAATCAGGAATGGATTCCCATTGTCTTAACTCTCAGTATAAAGGGACTCTACCCTCCCCCCCATCCTCATGTAACGCAAGTCCGAACCCCTTCCCCTCCTTTTATAATTATACGTGACGCTCAACAGACGTTCCCCCTTAAAATCCCAAACATTGTGGGAAATTCTTGAATAGACCGGTGGATAACATTTGAAATATTTTTAATGATAGTGACAGATAACTTCGATGAAACGAGATGAATTTTGAATTTTGTGTATTTTTACCGATCGAGAGGGTTAAGTAACGCTGCGGTACTGAGCCCCCCCCCCCCACCCCTCACTTTCTTGCAACGCAGGCTCATAGTCCTCTCTCTCCACGGAGCATTAGATAATTTATATGAACCCTCCCTAATTGGTGGTGCCCAATAGGTTTGGAGACTTAAACGCAACGTCAAGAAAGTAAATGCGTTTCCGCAACTGGTATCCGATGGTTCAAACTTGAGCTCGGTACTGTCTCAGTGACGTTGTCGTGATTTGTTATGGAATCGATTGTATCTTAACCAATAAATGATTAAAATAAAAAAAAATTCCATCTCGAAGGCAGCGTTTCAACCGCTCTTCCTTTACGCCTTCTATTATAATAATTTAATAATGTTTAAAAAATATGAAAATAAATATTCCATAACAAATTTAGTGTTGCAGAACGCCCCGGTGGGTTATTGAAGCAACAACTACACACATTCTGCCGTGCTAAAGAAGAACGTCCTATGAACCTTTCTGCGTGGCAAAATTTCTTTCGGTAAAATACGAATTTTCAGGAAAACTTGTGAAAATTGTCCGTCCTATCTCCAGATAATTTTCTCCGCAATGTGATTTAAAGTATCAGAAGATTTCAAGTAGAAATATTCATTATTTGTTTCAAAAAGTAATATTTCATAAGGAGAAATTTGGCAACACTCGGATGTTCATACGGCGTTCTTCCTTAGCACGGCAGCATTGTTGAATTGAATTTTTTTTTTTTAAAAAAAAACACACTCAGTCTGAAGGAATTTTTCATTTACTGGACATTCACGAGGGCTTTAATCTACAAAATATAATATTTGAAACTAGAGGATAAAATTGAAGAACACACGTTATCTGTGACTCTGGAGTCCCTGCAAATTCCAAAGGATGTGTATGTTTACTTACGCTGGGGAGCTTGGCAACGTGGAGAAACCTTGGTAACATCTGATAACACCTGCTCTCGGAATCCCTCTTATGACAAAGAAATCGAGTTCCGAATTCCAGTTTCTTCTTACTCGACACCTTCTTCACCTTCGGCCATCGAGCGTTGGTTGTCCGCCTGTCACCTCTTTGTCAGGCTGGACAATCGGCAGACACCTTCCAACCCCTGAACGCCTCACCTGAATGGGACTATTCGTGTGGTTTAGAGAATGGCTCGTTCCTCCTCAAAGCTATTTCTTAGCATCAGTCACGTAGTTGTTGTAATCTCATCATACGCTACGCTAGCTCCTACGATTTGTATCCATCCGTGCTTTTCACCCCCTTTTTTCGGTTGCAAAAACGACGTTTAAAAATCAACTCTCCACGGAAGTGGTCCAGGTTTTGATTTTGAAGTCATATTTTGACCACATTTTTCAATGGGGAACTGTCATTTCCGACTCATTTTAGATGGAAACAACGTAGGTCCCATTCATCTCTCTATGCGGATAGGAGCTTTTGGACGAGTTAGAAATGCGGACGTCCACCAGTTGGAGCATATTTTTCAGTAAGGAGCCACTATTTCTGCCACGTTTTAGTAACAGCGTGTGTGCAATTGATTTTTTCATGTAGATAAGTTCTTCTGCAGACGACCCAGAGGTATTAGTGCCTTATTGCAAAATGTGGTCCAACGCTGTCATGTATTCCGAAAAATGAAGTGCATTTGCTACTAAGGACATAAATATGCATTCAGTCCAACAATTTCAAACCCTAAATGTGGCAGATTGATTTATATGATTTTTTCACCAGAAAAAATAGCAAATTTCAAACTGTCATGGTTCCGCTTTCTTTTGACATATTTTGGTACCTATATTTCCATTGTAAAATGTGTATGCAAAAGATTTCCTCTATGCAGAGGTATCAGGTGTCATTTCCTCGATTCTTAATTTACGAGAAGTGTAGGGTCTCTATACCTTTGGATGGTCACAGGCATACGTAGATTCCTTACTTTTTTATCGATTTCTAGGAAATTAAAGATTCAAAATTCAGTTTAAATATTGACTGAATTTTTTATTAATTCCAGTTTTAAGTGTCTGCTATAGTGTTGAACGCGCCTCCTAGAAGAAAGATAAATATTATCAGACAATATGGTACGGACTAAAAAAGTTCCCCGTGGTCAAGAATCTGAATCATTATCATCGTGTTTTTTTCCAGTATGGACATTCATCTCAAGATTTATTGCCGCCATGACTTTAATAAATAAAAAATCCAAGATGAGAACTTAAAAAACATCACAACCGCTTCGCGTGAATTATTATCAAGATTTTAAACTAAGTTTTATTTTTATTCAACAACGGAATTGACACAAAAATACGATGCCTCGAAAGTAATACGAATTTGCCGCTGTTCAAGCAACTTTAATTCTTTTTTCTTGTTTCCTTTTTTCGTTTCGACTCTTTTTTTCGAATGAAGTGAGGTGCAGACGAAATAAAATAATTATTGCCGAATAATCCTTTTTGCGCGGTCTTTCGAAACAAGGTACGCTGTCATCTCATGAATTATGACGGTGGCTGCGGGTATGAAAAATTGCGAGACCGCCTTCGTGCGACTCTTGCGGGGTTGCAATTTTGTGGCGGGAAAATGTTCCTTTTTCCACTGTACGTAACCAAAACCTTGGTCATACATACGAATGAACAAAGTCTCTCCGGAATGAAGGTTAGTTTTTCCTGATGTGTACCCTCTACTGCAGTTTAATTCATAGACTCGGACTGCAGATATAATTCAGTTGCAGCTACGGTGAGTATGGTCGTGGACAGATTTTCCGTCAAAATCTCACAATCCGATTTTTGGTCCCAACTCGACGGAGATTTTTCAACTGCAAACTGACTATTGAAATCTATAGACAAAGCGATAGACAAACAATACATGGGGAACACGGAGCGATCCTATTGGTCAGGGTGAGTGATTCCTAGATTAAGGGATATAATAATGGACCAACTAAAGGGTCTCTCGTGGGTTGCCGTTATTAAGTTAGTCTATTACCAGCCTCATTTGTCCATTGCAACCACCCGCTACCACCAATAGGATCCCTTCATACCCATTTTGTCTTTTTTGTCTATAGCTTTGTCTATCAATTTCAATAATTGGCCCGCAGGTAAGCTTACCTGACATCTCTTTTACCTAAGTTTGGACAATCACAAAACTTTAAACTGGGCTTGAATCTGTTAATCACCGAAATCAAATCATTCTGACTTTTTTATTTTCAGCATGAAATTAAGACATGATTCGGTTTATATGGGTTAAGTTTCGATTAAGGCAACTGCGCGTGGTGCCTCACGGAGAATTAAGCCGCAGGGCCCAAAGGCACACGGGTGGCGGCGGTGGCGCTCGAACGCACTCGAGAATCCACTGCCTCCGACCGGTCCGATGGATTCTTCTTCGTATCATTTTATATCATTTTACATCTCGTAATCATTTATTTATACCTGCCTCATGAGGAAAATGAATTAAAAGCAATAATACGAATCGGAATATTGGAATACATGTACCTGGAGCGGTCAGGTGCCCAAGTTCCTGGAAATTACGCAGAGCAAATTTAATAGCTTTGTCGATACGTAACAGTACTTCTCAAACAAGAGAATGAGGTCTGATCATTTTTAAATTTACTCCTTGCGTGGTGGATTTAACAGTAAATTGTTGTTCAAAATGCATACTTACCATCACTTACTTGCTTAAGAACTGTACTGCCGTGCTGAGAAAAAATGCCGTACGAACATTCGAGAGTTGCCAAATTTTCTCGAGTAAAACATACATTTGTGAGGAAAGTTCAGCATAGTTTTTCTTGAAATTTTCTGATATTTTAGATTAAATCGCGCACAAAATTGTCTGACAAATTTGAAAAAATATATTCACAATTATCCCGCTAAATTTGACTTGTCTTGAAAGAAATATGGCAACATCTGAAAGCTCATACGGCGTTTTTCCTTAACACGACAGTGTAGGCATAATTACCTGGATGAAGTGACGGAATTATCGGTGAGAGATTCAGCTTGCAAATAGAATACACTTGGTGATAATAATCGATACCTAGGGAGTGGTGTATGTGGCCAGTAGAGTTTTTCGCTTTTTCAAATATGCGGGACAAAATAATATCGATTGAACCGATTTTTTTCCAAATCATGTGAACGCCAATCTCTATTTTGGTGGTAAAGGAGTTGTTTTTTCTTTGTTTGCTCTGGTATAATCAATCATGTCTGATTTTAAAATAGCCTTCTAAAAGAACATACATTTTGCGGAATTCGAAGATTGTCAACAAAGCGAATAAAACGGGTTTTCTTGTTTTTCTTGCATTCGCAATTTTGGCACTTGCGTGATTTGGAAAATAATCCGTTCAATTAGTATACTTGTTGACTCGTATCATTGTAGCAGGAACTAGGCAACCTTGCTATTCAGGGGAATGATTGGGAGTGATTGGGGGAATTTCATGAATCATAGTTAAAAAAGTTCAATTTTGTGACCCTAATGCACTAATTCGTGTAAAAAAGTGTGCGAAATTATCATTATCGAGGCTAAAAAATGTCCTGTCGGTTTTATGTGAAACCGATTTTAAAAAAATGATCCCGTCGGTTACGTAATGGACACGACGTATTGCGGTTTTGAGATCTCAAGAATGATGGCTCCTCATATCGATTGCTGAGGTTGAGAAATGAATACCGCCATTGCAACGTTGTAAATCTCCGATGATTTTTTTTTTCTGAACTGACCAAATATCTCTTTGAAATTTTCAGGCAATATACATGTACTTGGGTAAGAGGGACAATCTTTCAAAGAATTTCAAATTTTTGTGAATTCATCCAACATGTTTTTATTTATTTTATTTTTTATTTTTAGAGATTAGTGCATTAGCCTGAACAGAAAGGCTCAATACAAGTCGAATTAGAAAAAGTTACAAAACAGATGATTATTACAAATTTAAAAATTCTTGCAAGGCTCGCTTTTAGGCGTAGTCCTTTCCTTACTCTACATATATTAACTACTTGCCTGATTTTTTAGCTGACATTGAGGACAGTCAAACAGTAATTTATGATGATGATATTAATGTTGTAGTCCAGGGCAATAATATACTGGAGAAAATAGAACGGGTAACTGCCTTAGTTAATAATTGGGTTGAGGCAAACGATCTTAAGTTAAATTTTAGGAAAACCTGCATACTAAATCTAACCAGAAATGTGCAGGCCTTTGAAAAAGTTGTTTTCGGTTTTCAAAACGTTCAGTTTCTTAAAAACCATTGTTCCTCAGATTAATTTTGTAGGAGTCTTATATAAATGTCAACTGTTTAAAACCACAGTTTATATTTGATGCCTTTTTTAATACTCATTTTTCTGAAATTTTACCTTTTCAAATAAAGTTACTATAACGACACCTAAAAAAAGATTTAGGAATTGTGTATTTAAAATGTAAAATTTTGTAAGTTGTTTTACCATTATGAAAGACGCAATGAAACGGAAGTAATTTAAAAAAGGATGAAAGTATATGTAATATTGACAGTTCCTGCGTGCTAATCAGGCAAAATGAGACTGATAATTGTGATTAGAGCCAAAAGTGGGCAAGAAGTGACAGAAAGTCCGTGATTAAAAATGGGCTCTGATGGCTACCGGCTGCAAGTTAGGTGCTTCGATTGCCCTCTGCAACCAAAAAGCGTCTAAAGATCCGGTTTCTGTTGCCGGTGATTTATAATGAGTGAATCGGTTGGCAATTTGAATCATTAGTGCTTCTGATCTGTAATTTATGTGATCTCAGCTCAGGAACTGGAGTTGAGTGCACAGGTTTGCGTTTTGAATGCTTTTGAACTGAATTATCTATCTTTGTTCGTACTTCTTATAATTAGCTATTTAAAAAGAAGCAGAGTATATATGTCGCTGTCTTATGGCGTCAGGAAGCACTATGCAAGTATTCTATGTCTTAGGATTGATGAAAAACTCATACGGCGTTTTTCGTTAGCACCGCCTATCATCTTTGTGTCAAGACATTTTTCATCCGAGAGGATCTTGCAAATGGTGCGGATTCTAATTGTATATGTTTCCATCAGTATTCGGTGGTAAGCGAGTGAAAAAACGTGTACCTGGATAGTGATGTTTCAAAATCTTAGTTGTTAAATTTTTGTCTTTTTTTCTTCTTGTTGAGGAGTTAAAGGTACTTTTTTATTTGATTTGTTAATTTTCATGAAATATTCTGCCTCATTCTGGGTAGAGAAAAGAAAAAACATAGTTAACATAGAAATATTGTTTTTAGGTATTTATTTAACGGAATAAAATGTAACTCCAGAAGAAATCTGCGACGTCAAAAATCGAGGTGCAATTTTTCTTTCCCCCATCGTAATTTCAAGCTCGAATTGGACTACATTTTGTAAAAAGGAACAACGATTTCCACCTCTTTTTATAAACTACAAATAGATTACATTTTGCAAATGGGGAACCACTATCTCTGGCTCTCCCATAAAACCACATATCTACACAGGGAGACCAATGGCATGTATGTTGTTTCTGAAATGGGCCAGAAATAGTGGTTCCTTATTGCAAAATTTAATGCAAATGTGCCTTTAGCTTCCCCAGATGCATACAGGTGCTTTCGTATGGATGAACTAGAGACAGTAATTTCATTGAAAGTTGTAATCCACTTTGACTGCCGTGAACTCGATGATGAAACAATCATGTTTACGTATATTTCATTCGTTGTATCGCCAAGTTTGGCTGATGATTGTCTTGAAAGTTGGCAATAAAAGAGGGTCAATTAACAAATCAAATGGTTAATGTCAAACAGTCTTTTTATTATTTACAACTATACAAGTTTCAATTGTTTAGCGACTATGTACAAAGTATCACAAACAAAAACGCTGAAAGTTGAGTCAGATGAAAAAGTATACAAAAATATACTCTCATGTTAAAATCCAGAAAGAACATATAGATTACTGAATGTGTACAGATAAGTACAGGGGAAAAAAATTTAAACGGGAAGTTAATTTATGACAGGTACATGTGAGGATATAATTTTTAAAAAATTAAAGAAAAATGCTATAAACATGAAAAAAAATAGGTAGGTATGCAGTTAATGTAGAAAAACTCAGTCTTCATGAAAATCCCTAGTTTGGCCAAATCTGTATAATAGCGGATACACTGGGGAAAAAAGTCGCTTGGATCTAGAGTCTAGACTCTTAAAAACATTGACAAGAAAAAAAAAACTCTTGATTCGATCGGATTTTTGCTTAAATCGAGAATCAAGCCTCTTTTAAGCGGATTTCCCTTTGATTCAAGCAAAAATCCGATTGAATCAAGAGTATTTTTTCTTATCATTGTTTTCAAGAGTCTGGACTCTAGATCCAAGTGACTTTTTTTTCCAGTGTATAGTCGCTTTGTGAAGCAGGGACAAAAGGTTGGAAAATACAAAAAGAACAAAAACCGATATTTGAATGCTCATTGAACTTTTAGTCAGGTGCGATGAAAGTCAGGCAATCTGAAAATTTAAAGAATCGTGGAAAAACTTTACACGAGATTTTACCGCTCTTTTTTGTTCCAACATGAATCTATGCGTGAAAAAAAAATAAAATAAAAATAAATTAACGCTTGAATCCTCGATGAGATGAAATATATGATACTACATATCAGTACGCCAGAGCAAAAAGGTACCAAACTCCATTTTAGTTATTCTGAAATATCAGGGGAAAACTGCGCGTCGTCGGCCCCATTGATTCCAATGTAGATTGCAACTTTTGAAATTCTGTATCTCATAACCGGTGTAAGATAGAAATACCAAATTTTCCATACACATGGAACCGATAATGCAGATTTTGAACCAACTCAATTTTTCCAAAAATGTGAGTTATAGGTATCTTCTGGCTCTGGGGTGCAGATACATATTGGTATGACTACATTAATCGCACAATCGTCTTTCATGGAGGTAAGAAAGTTATTTCGACCTCCATAGGTCAATTAATCAAGGAAAGCAAGTCAAGAAAAAATCAAATTTTAATGTTGTCCCTAGAAAGACGATGCGTGCTATTGAATTGGTCATTTAAAATATCCCACTATCAAAGCCGACTTTCACACGATGGGTATTCACGAGGACAATAGGTATGCAATTAGCGGCACATGTTGTTCTTTTCATCACTTTCAAAGACCGCTGCCGATCCGTCACCGAAAGCTATCAATTTCCTCCATAAAGGGGGAAGAAAGTTGCATTTTTTCATCTCATCTGGCAACTGCGCTCCCGAGGAGCGACGTACCCAGGTGCCTACGCACTTGAACTCGTTTCCTTTTTACGCCGAATAAATTAGTGTCATCCGACACTTTGCTCCAGAATATAATGCATCATGCGAGACCTTGCACTGGATCTGGGCCATTCGACACCATCATCCAGAGAAATGTTACTATTTCAGAATAGTGGTGCGAGACTGATAGGAATTCGACACAGGATAATCATTTTGCAACACATTGAAGCTGTGGAGTTGAAAGATATATCGGGAAAAATTCCCAAGAGAAAGTAAGACATGTGCCGCGATGGCTCCAGGTTCAAAAGCGATCCATTTTTATGTTTTTTTACAATTTCAAGTATTTTTTAAAGGCGTTTTTTTAAATAATTTTAATTGCGGGGCTTTGAAAAACTGAGATTTTATGAAGTCAACTGAAATGAGTTCGAAAGGATATTCTACGAAAAATTCACGACTAAAATCCGACTTTAAAGCATCACAACCCTGGTAAAAATTGGCGATAGGAGCTGCGTTTCAAAATACCATAGGAGTTCTTAAAGCCGACTAAAGAAGGCTATTGAAAATCATATAGCTAACTGTAGAAAGCGGAGCAAATCATATAGCCGGGCTATACGAAGCTATAAAAAAGTATTCAGTCGGGCTTTAGTTCCTATCGCCGGGCTTTACACTTTATCGCCATTGGCTATGAAAGACTAGAAGAAACTAGGGGGCTACGCCCCTGGCCGCTACGCGGCCCAACCCCTTAAAGGCGCTCCGCGCCATCAATGGGCCGCTTCGCGGCCCTATTTTTACTCTCCTATCGGTGTTAGTTTTATTTTTCCCCTAAAAAATTACGATATGAGGTATACTTTACTTTCAGAATTAAATAATTTTTGGTTTTCATGCATAAAGAAACAAAAATTTTTTTTGAAGTCTAAAGGACGCGTTTTGGAATGACTGCTTGATGAAATATTGCAGTAAAACAACGAACAATTTTAATCAGGCAATAATAAAGTATTACGGGAGATGGGGATCGAACCCACACATTGATCTAGGTGGACGTTTCCGACGTCTTTGATGACTCGGCTACCGCTCGTCATGAGGGGGGTGAGGCGAATCTTGTGTAGATAAGTGTAGAGATGATGCGCAGGCTACACAGCTACTGCGCAACCTCCTCGACCACTGCGCATCCTCCCGCGCACAGCGGTAGCAGTCTCAGAGCATTCTGAAAATTCACTCACTTTTATAACGTGATTGTAAAAAAACCTGGGTCCTATTTCCAAAATCTGAAAAGAGCGGGCTCATCTAGGGCCAATTACCCGTCGATTACCGCGAAAAACTTGGAAATCGGCCCGGTAGAACGCTCAAACGAACTATGACCAAAAATATAAATTTACATTGTTTAAATGGGAGAATTCGCAACTTTACCATTTAATATAAAAAAACCTGGGCCATATTTTGAAAATCTGAAAAGAGTTGGCTTATTCAGAGACAATTGCCCGTCGATAGCCGCAAAAATCATGAAAATCGGCCCGGTAGAACGCTGGAACTAAGCGTTACCAGTTTCGCAAATTAGGAGGTCTCGGAGCTTATAGTATAGATTGTGTATAAATTCGTGCGCTTTGAAAATCATTAAGTTTGATACGGAACTACCTTAATATTTACTAAACACACATTATATTTTCCTTTAAAACATATTTTTATTTATCAATTAAAATGAGAATAATCCATACAGAGTGTGCAAACATTTCAAAATCATGAGATGAAAAACGCTGACTCCGCGAGATTAAATATTAGAGCCTAACACAAAGCGGAGCGGCGATGCACTGGCGCCTACAAACCTAACTGGGATACTTCACGCATTGCGCAATGCGGGAAGTATCCCTGTTAGGTTTGTAGGCGCCAATGCGCGTTTCGCGCTCTCTGCCCGTCCGCCGCGCCGCAGCGTGCCACGGCGTCTGAAGCAACTATTTCACACCAGATGTATTGCACAGTATCATAAGAAATTGAAGGTGCTCCAACATATTAAAAATGACAGGCATCCTTCAAAAGTACGGAGCTTTCCTCGCAAAATAAATCAAGATACTACGGCACAAAAGGAGAGCGGTAGTCCAGAAACTAACTAAGTCCTAGTATCCGTATTTAGTAACGTTTAGCATAAACTTTATCGTCTGGCTGTTGCTTAATCGCCATCGGCTATGAAAGGCTATAAGAAATTGTACAGCCGGCTGCAGAAGCTATTTGAAATCTTACAGCCGGCTTTAGGTCTATAGTATTTTGCAATACACATTCTACTGCCAATTTTTACCAGGGAAAGTCACAAGTATTTCTTGAAATAACAAAAACTGCACTTATGCGCCTTCTCCTCGAAGCCCTCATTTAGTTTAGTAACACGGTGACACGCGATATCACGGAATATCGTGAGGAAAACTCAAGACCTGACGATGGGTAAATTTTGCCCAAATCAGCTGTCGTCAATGGATTGAGAAGAAGTAAAAACAACTATCGTCAGACATTATCAGGGTAAAGATAACTTTTACTTTTTTCACCTAGAAGCTTAGTTTACTCCGGACTTCCTGCAAATGAATTAAAAAACATTGGTGCCACTAATACAATTAGAAATAATCAAATCCATCTCGATGAGAAGTTACGAAAAAACATTTTGAGAGGACCGTTCATCTATATCAAACAAGTCTTTGGTAACACTGATATAATTTCATCACTTGATTTTTGAACCTTCGTGAGATAACTAGAAATTGGACTGAATAGTACTTAGAAAAGGTGCCTATGAGTACTTAGAAATGGTTGCACGGAGACTCAAAAATCGCGGTCAGACTAGTTCTGATTACGCGAAGTGAACATAAATCGATCGAAGGTATTCATTCGGTCTCGTCGATTTTAATGGCCGGTGATTCGGTGCGAACTGTACACATTGTCTGCATCTGATGAGGCTCATAAAGGTAAAGTTGTCGAATCAAAAAGGAAGACATTGATTTTACACTTCAGGCACAACTAATAAATACAGTTTTTCGTTATCTAGCCGCTCAGATAATGTCGGTAAAAAACGCTAAAGGGACCCTCGGATGTTGCCAAATTTTCCACCTCGTGAAAAATGTACTTTTGAGAATAATAGCGAATATTATGTGATGAAATTTTCAAATAATTTAAATTAATTTGTTTTTTTTCTGAAAACTTTGAAGAAAAAAAAATTCTGAGCTTTCTAAAAAAAGCGTATTAGAATAGATGTTTCCAAATTTTGCCCTGGTTGTGAATGTATTTCTGAGACTATTGGTGAATATTTCTTGTAGAAATTTGTAAAGCAAATTTCCTGAAAAATTCGAAGAGCGAAAATTCCAAACCGTCCAGAAAAGTCATATTATACTAGCCAAAATGTTCCCAAATTTCACCCGTAGAAAATGTATTTTTAGAATATTTGTGAGTATTTTTCCGTGAATATTTTCATACACTTTCTCAGATTAATTTGTAAGGAAAACTATCTGAAAAGTTCGAAAGGAAAAACTTACGAACTTTCGATAAAAATTGGAGGGGCTCTCAGATCTCATAGGTAGGCTTATTGGCAGGAAAGCTACGACCTAATAATGATTTTACTTGACAAAATCTGGCAGCACCAGAATTTTCATGCGACGTCTTTTTTCTTGAAACGGGAGTATCTCTAATGAGAAATTCCTCCAACTTGGACTTGACTGATTCGGTTGATGGACAAGATAAGGAGTTGCGGTGAAAATTTATGAAACGCGAAAGATCCTTTGGACCGACGAGAACCTCACAAACGAAAACCTGACGAACACATAAATCGGGAGAGCGATACGTGATATTGACAGGCAGGGAAAACAATCAATTCGAACGTGTATGTATTGGAAAGAAAATACTCCTCTCTCCTCGTTTTATTTACTACTCGGGTATAAAAAGTGAGAATGAAAATAAAAGAGAACAAAGCCGGGACAACGGCGGTACACTTTTTAACGATTATTGCACGGAGAAATTTGAATAAAGCGGTGCTAAACTACCAACTTTATCGCCACGACAGAACCAACACAAAAGCGGGGGTACGCGTCTGACCTTGTAGCAGGGGAGTCATAGCGTGCTACGAAATGAACCCGTAAAATGGCGTTTTCTATTCCTCTTTTCCATTTTACAATCTTTTCTCAACATTGACAGACCCATCAAATGCCGATCCCATTTTTTCGGTGATTTATGATCAGAATCTGGCGGCCATATTACTACCGTGCTAGGAAAAAACGCCGTATGAGCCTTCAGGCGTTGCCAAATTTCTTCGGAGAAATCACGAATTGTCGCGAAAAGTTGTCGATACCTCTCGACCGAGAATACAAAGAATCATGTCCGTAAATTGATCTGGAGTGCTAGATAATTCCAAGGGGAACTGTTCATAATTTACTTCAAAAATACATATTTTCTGAGGGGAAATTTGGCAACATTCGAAAGCTCATTCGTCGTTTTCCCTTAGAACGGCAGAGTGTCGCTTCGGACGGACACTCCAATAAAAATCTGAATCCAGCGTTCCGGGTGTTATAAACCTGAACATTTGAAATTTTATATTGAACTGTATTTTTTACGCTTTTTACTGTCATGATGAAATTGTGAGAAAATCAAAGGTGAGAATATTTTCCTTTTTTTCTTTTTTTTTGTAAAATGCTTGATTCTACAGAAAAGAAAATGTTTCAATGTTACATTCAATGTTTGTATTCAATGTTTCTACATACTGAAGGCTGTTGAAAAAAGAGTATTTTTTAAGTAGTAATTTTTAAGTACTTTTAAGTTTATTTAAGCAGTTTCTACCAAATTAGTCCATTGTCTTAAAACCTATCATCATGATTTATACCTATCAAAGGAAAGCTGCGACACATATTGAACTTTAATTTTTGGATGGGGAAGAAAAAATCGTCTGAAATAAGCTCTGCGAGACTAGTCAAGCTGACTTTTCTTTTTTTTTTGGCTCGATGTTCACCTGTTCCACTAGACTCTCCTTAAATCAATATATTTTTCCGTTGCATAGCATACAAACGTTAAGAAATTCCATGACTTCCTAGCCAAAGAAAAAAACCTAATTGACATTCTAATCTAACTTTAAAAAACCAGGCTCACTAATTTGCGCACGGGTGCAAGAGGCGACAAGACATGCGTCTTCTCTAATGGGACGTCAGTAAGGCAAACAATGTAAACGATAAATCCCAAATAAAAATCATAATTAATCTCTATGAGAAGCCTCCGCATGGGTAGCCATGAACAGTTAGCAGCCATTTCAGGCACTTAAAAAAATCATGAATCCCCATGATGAGAACGTAAATCAATTCCGCTTGGAGCGCGCATAATTCTCGGCTCCTAAAGCGAACATTTTTTCCTGCAGCGTAATTTACTCTTCCTGCGACTGCAAATGACATTCCGGGATTTTTTTCACGCGGGACACAGCGTGTCGAGTGCAGGCGACATAAATAAATACAAGATTTCATTTTGAACACTTTTCCCCGGATTCGGTTTAATTTATAGCGCGAGATTCTTGCCGGATAAAAAGAAGTCATTGGAACGAACGAATGGCTGGAATCATGTTCGAGTGCTTGAGTGCAGTGCACGCTGCTGCAGCGATAAACCACTTATCAGTTTGATATCCGCCGTTGAGGCGTTTGCGCGGTGGCCAACGGGGCAACTTTCCTCGCTCATAGTCGTTGCTAGATCGCCCAAGAAACCGCAGAGCTTTTTACCGTGACTGAAAATTATCGATGTTTCCCCATTTGAAGCTATGGGAAAGAATCGATTGTTAAGGTGTTCCTTGCGAACACCCTGTTTATCGATCCTTTCCATGGGTTTGGGGTGGATCAATCGATACATCGCAAAGCACGCTGAAAATCTAGAGAGGAGACCAGTATGCTCGAAAGACAGCCGTCGTAATTTTACGAAAAAATAAGTGCATTCCCTGCATTTTGCAGGGGAATCATAGTATTTTTAATGATGGCGATGGGCAAAGTTCAAAATCACGTATCTCAATTGCGATGTTTCAAAATTTCCGCTCCTTTTCAAGTTTTACACAGACAAGCAAGCCGACTTCAAAGCTTGAACTTTACACAGAATATTATATGATACTTAGGGTTGCCATAATTTCTTCATATATGTATAAATTCCCTGACCTAGTCAGCTTTTCCTCGTTTCCAAAAACGTCTAATTCCCTGCTTCCCCTGATTAAATACGCTGACTTCCGCTAAACTTTGGACAAAATTTCCTTGTTTGGACATCAAATTACCGGAAAAGACATCAAGTAGCTGATTAAAAGATGACAAGCCTTAAAAATGACCAGAAAGAGTAAAAAGTTGGACAATCAGTGATATTTTTTGGTGGTTCGTAGATGTGTCAGAAATTCCGTGACTTTTCTTGACTTTCTTGGTTTTTCAGACCGCAGGCAACTCTGTTAATAGAGGAGAAAAATAAATGTAGTTTTCGAGAGAGTACGTTAATTGGCAAGTTTTCCAAAGACAAAATAAAGTATGACAGGAAGTCTGCGACGCCACAAACGGAGATACGTGATTTGGAACTTGTGCCATCGATGGATGAGCGATTACACGAAACGATCTAGCAACGTGCAAGGGCTTGCCCGAATGCCCGGTTGTGCGGGGCAAGGCGCAGGCGCTAAGGAAGAACGCCGTAAGAACATTCGAGAGTTGCTAAATCGTCCCGGATAAAACATTTAATTTTGAAGAAAATTGTGCTCTTTTTTATTTGAAATTTTCAGACATTTTAGATAAAATTGCCAACAAAATATTCTGAAGAAATTGAAGAAAAAAATCCACAATTTTCCTAGTAAATTAGGTTTTTATTGTCGACAATATGGCAACGTCTGAAGGCTCATAAGGTGTTCTTCCTGAGCACGGAGTATGAAGCGCAAGCTCAGCTCATTTATCACATTAGATGTAATGTATTAATCAGCCTTTTTAATTTACGACAGAGATTTGAAAAAATAGTTCACTTTAACACCTATGAACTTCATATTCTCTCCGCCTTCGGTTCTCTATTGCTCCAGCGACGCCGCGCCGCCGCTCCGGTTTAATTGCCTTTAAAATACACTCCCAAGAATGCACACTCCACCAGTGATGCCTTTCATAGCTCAATTTCGATTTCTCGATCGGAATTCAAATTATTTTCTCATTTTTTCTTCTCTTTTTTTCCCCCTTTTCGATTTCGATTTTCTCTTAGTGACCATCATTAACGAAAAGAGGCCACGGAAACAAATTATTCAGAAAACAGTTTTTGAAAAATTGATTCGAAAATTTATTATTTTGCTTTCCGATTGGAAAGACCAGAATCAACCTGATAGCGTTTCACGTTGCACAAATTCCTTTGATACGTCATTTTTTAAAATTGGGGATTTGACGACAACCGCTTCGAAACTTTTTCTGAAAGTTCCTCGGATAACAAGGAGAATACTTAGAAAACTTCAAGTCAGCATGTTGCTTAGTTTTCTGATTAAAAAAATAAAAAAAATTAGACGAGGTCTAATGAAAATGGGCTGATCCTGGTTGATTCGCCCAATTCACTTTACTGGCTTATTATTGAAATTGATAGGCAAAGCGATCGACAAAGAGAAAATGGAGCGATTCTAAGGTTGAAGCAGTTGGTTGTAATGTATATATGAGGTAAGTAACACAGAAACGAACGGCATCCCACAAGAGGCCCTATTGTTAGTCCATCATAGGATCGCTTAATTTTTTCATTGTCTCCTTTCTTTATCGCTTTATCTATCAATTTCAAAAATCAGCTTGCTGGCATCCAAAAAAGCCAGACTTAGAGTTTCTCTAAATATGTCTTTAGACTCTCTGAACAAATCGAGAAGTGTCAAAAAACGTTCAGACGTTTTCCTGGCTTTTCCAAGATTTTGAACGAGGATTTAATTGTATTCCACGAGAAAAAACAACTGCAAAATTCGAGGCCTGCCGAAGATGCACAAAGCGGTAGAACTATGCAAAAGTTTCGACAGGACAAGAAAATATAAGGGTTGTCAGTGAAATTTCTATAATGATAACGATAGAGTGAAATTAAGTGACTTTTCGGGGCAGTACTCGAGTATTTCAAGACATTTTCACCCTGTACATGATCCAACAAAAACTTCAAGCATTGGAGTTAATCTTTCACTAATAATTGACTGCATAAAATTAAAGGAATAAAAAGAGGTACGAACTTGCAGTGCTGTCATGATAACGTAGATATAAAAAAAAAAAAAAACATAGAGAGCGATTGTTGGGATGAAAGATGAGTCGCTTCCCTGCACACAAAAAAAATAGGCAATCTACTACGCAGCGAGAAATTACACACTCATTTTCTTCCGAGTGCACAAAACCGTTTTCCGGACTCGTTAACAAGGAGGAACCTAGTTCCCGAACCGCACATCTCGGATAGCGGTGTTGCTAACTTCCCGTCTTTAACTTTTGTAGCGGGGAACTATTCAACTTCGTTTTTCGATAATTTTCGTGATTTTTCAGCGATAATCTGTGAAAATTTCACCAAGAGGTCCCACGTTTTCAAACTTGTCGGGAAAAATTACCTGAATTTTCCAGGTTTTCCCTGACCAAAATGTTCAAAGTTCCCCGATTTTCAAATGGACCATTTATATGCGTAAAATTGAGATGGTACATTTTTTTTTTTTTTGGCACTTGCATATGCCTATTCTGATTTTCCTCATTCAAATAACTAAAAATTGCATTTCTTTATAAAAACTTGTTCCTCTATCCACTGTTCAAAGTGTAACTTTGAGCACAGAACCCCAAACCTGACTGAGTTTGGTTCAGTTGCGCGGACAGAGCATACATTTTTGTTTCTTTTCTTTTCTCTCACTTTAAGTTTCAAGGTGTTAATTTCAGCCTTCATTATTAAATTCTCTGACTTTTCTCTAACCTGATGACAACCCCCAGTGTTCCAGACCAATTCCACCATAGATTCATTTCCCGTTCAAATTATTGAAGAAGACGTGAGATTTTGCAACAGCGCAATCGAGGTACGCGGTTTTATAATTTCGTCGTCGATGTATTTTCCGCTCTTGTTATCTCATTCACCCGGGTGACGTCATCATAGTTGATAAGACCTGGGACCAAGAATGCCGGCCCATAAAAACGCAATAAAACCCATCGCGTGGCTCGCCCGACTTTATAAGTAACTCATCAACGCTCTGCATTCTAATTAATTTTTGACGCGCGCGGTTACGGCTTTAACGGGTCGAATCGACGGTAACCCAGTTTACCAGAGCGGAGGTAACGAGGAATCTTAGGCTTGGTAAACTATCGTCGAAAACCAACTCATATTTGTTCGGATACAATTTACGATCCTACCGACTGACTCCCTATGTTGTTATATTAACTCGTGGCGCATGACTGCCTAGGTATGAATTGATTGACGTTTATCCCTCGTCCCTTTGTAATTTCTTCAAGAATTTACAGAGGCACCTCATCATAATATAATCACACAGGACGGAGTAATCTATCCATTTTCAACAGGCGTCCGCACTGAAAAAAAAACACATTGGATCTAGAGTCCAGACTCTTGAAAACATTGACAAGAAAAAATACTCTTGATTTCAATCAGATTTTTGCTTAAATCAAAAGGAAATCCGCTCAAATTAAGAGGTTTGTTCTTGATTTAAGCAAAAATTCCGATTGAATCAAGAGTATTTTTCTTGTCGATGTTTTTAAGAGTCTGAACTCTAGATCCAACGTGTTTTTTCTCCAGTGCGTTATGAAAAAGCAGAAAAAATTGTTGAAAACTTTAAACTTTTTTTTTTTCAAAATTGAAACAAGATTCCCTTTAGTTTAAAGAACCTTTTTGGAGGCGAAAGTAATTCTCTTTGAAAGGGGAGAAATGTACTGTTCATTGAAATGAGTTATCCTTTATTAATGCAAAGAAAATGTTTGGCATCGATGAAAAGTTGCATTTTGTGAATTAGAAAAAAGCTAATTCGATGTAAAACATTTCTTTAACTCCAAATACCTACTTTTTCTTTGAATTGAAAAATCAGAATAACAATACTTCCTCTACTCACAAGGGAAGCGAAAAATTAAAAATTGCCTTTAAAAAAAAATTGATTTAAATCAAAGAGAATTTAGTTTTCATTTAATAAATGCTTTTAACCACTTTTTCCGTGAATATTTGATTGTAATATTACTAGATATAAGATTGGCTTAGAGAAAGAGACTCTCATTTTTGGTTTTTTCTTAGTGAAAAGGCTAAAATTAGAACAAGACAATATATGCAGAAATTCAATTCATTCAATTTAAATCTGACAAAAATAAATCCATCATTTCATTTTCAACATTTCAGCGCGTTTGGAAAAACATGGTACATACAATATTTACAGATTGAACATACTACGCACGACACTTACAATAAAAGACTAGTTTAAAAACATAATACTACTAATTATTATCACATTTTTTGTTTCTAAAATTACTTATTCAAAAAGTCAATGGTAATTCCTAAGCTAAACTTTAATCAGAGTTCTTCATATTTTTCTTGAGTTGCGGGAAACATTATTTTACCTAGACGTTTACAAAAGGAACTAGTGAGTGCGGGGGAAAAATTATGATTTTCGGACGAAAAAACGTGACTTCATTTTCATCGTTGCCCTTTCTAAATTTTATTTTCACTAGGAAATAGTTGGGCATTTCTAACATAAAATTTCCCGGCTTTCGACTCTAATTAGACGCGTAACTCGGTAAAAGTTTGGACAAAATGGCACTGTCATATTCTTAAAAGAAACTGAATTATTACAGTCGATTGTGCAACGTTGGAATAAAGTTGCGTTCATTTGTCCGGGTAGCGACGAAATTTCTACGAGGTGGCAAACTGTTTTTACTCTATTTAAATGCATGTGAACGATCGATTCTTGGAGCTGCAAACCACCTTAACAAAAATCGATCAGTCGAGCCTTACGTAATTTTTAAGAGGGGGAGAGTGGTAAGAGATGCCTTACAAGAGGGGGAAGGGGGGTCTAAAAATGGGGAAAAGTACCTTACGTAATTTCTGGAAGGTCCCTAATTAATTGTTTTTCTTAATTCTGGCGTTCACGCAAGTTACGATTCAAGCACATACACAAATAGTGTAACTTTTCCCTTCGGACAGATAAACATTATGAGCAAGAATGAAAGAAAATATTTCATTTGCAACTACAGTGAGGGTCAGAATCAGTGAAAAATAGAAAAAATGAAAAACGACATTAAGAAATACATATAAAACCTCGCTCGCCTCAAAATGATCGAAAAAAGTGTTTTTGTAAAGTACAATATGGCTCGGAAAGTCTTGATGCTAAAACGTCCACAGACATGATTCAATTTTCCTCTCGGGTTTAATGGACATTACATATGTTCACAAGAAGTACTGAATGTTTGCTTGACGTCACTACAATGGGTTGTTTATTGATTTCTTTGATAAATTCATTACATTCAAATTTTACTCGTCCGGACGACGTTTGAATAATTTCCTCTAAGATCATGTCGACAAAGAACTTTTTGGTAAAGGGGAAAACTTTCAAACTAAAAAATGCATGATGAAAAAATTGCAATTCGATTGCTACTTTTTTGCAATGCGGCAAAATGTAATCATAAGGTGAAAAAGATGGGTCGAAAACATTTTCGAGAACATTTACATGAAAAAATAAGAGTAAAAAATTACGTAAGGCTGAGTGACATTATGAGCCGAGAGGAAATTCTTGCAACTCACAACACATCGTAAAAGCACCAGTGTGAGGTTGACAACACAGTTCAAAGTTGTTCACGGAGAAAAATAGAAAAGAGAAGGAAAATCTACTATTTAAAAAAAAAAATAAAATAAAATTGACATTTACACTGATCACACGGACGAATATTTACATATTAACATACATCACAAATAAATACATATTATCACATTTTTTCAAAAGAAGCAAACGTAGTTACACTTCGTTTCATCATAGTCGTGGGAACACTTCTTTGGTTGAAAGGATACCATTTGATTTTTTATGGTATTTCGAGGATTATAATGCAATGAAAGTGTCTTTAAATTTGTACATTTTCGGGTATGCCTTTAAAACAAAACGAAATATAACTACCGATAAAATTGGTCATTTTTGACTGAGTTAATGACAAAAAAGGTTTATAGGTTAAAAGCAAACCCAACGTTCAAAAACAGAACTTTAGAAATTCTTGGAAAGTAACTTAATATAACAACCGGCATTTTTTTTGTGTTAAACTTGTCCAAAATGTACACCTGTTGTAGGTGGTAAAAAAAAAAAAAAAGTCTGGGAGGAAAATTATTCCAAAAATAGAAAATAAAAGAATACTGTACTGATAGCTGGTGCACTCAGGCCACCTATTTTTTATGATCGAGAGATCAGAAAGGCAATAATAAAAAAGAAGTAAAAAAAATATTTAAAAAAAAAAACCCAAAAAAACTCTTGATTGTCGAACCGCGACAAGAGCAATATAACAACCATAAAAAATTATAATTTGTTTTTAAAGAAATACCTTCCAATGAATTTCAAGCCTATTTTTACACGACGAGGCACGAATAAAAAAATATATCAGTCAAAATCGAGACAAATTTCTCTAAGGGAAGCTGCTGTTTTCAAGCCTTTGAGGTTTATTTATACTTTGTCGAGTGCTTGCCATCTTGAGGAATACATTTCAACTCAACTTTAGCAACTTCCAGAGAAACCGCCTCGCAAAAATAAAACAAGTAAAAACTATAAGACTGGTAGTCAGTAACCTGTTAAAAATTGGCGATAGGATAATCACTCCAAAACATCACGGAAAATCTTACTGTAAGGCTATAGATCCCGATTTTCTTATTACCTTTCGGAAAAGGTAGGAGTATTTAGCCCTGAAACTTTCAGATACACTCAATTGAATTTCAATTTGATTCTCACAAATTTTGAGAGAGCAAAATTCACAATATTTCTAGGAAAATCACTTAAAATTATTCGAAGAGATTTGGCAAAATTTAAGTGTTCCTACAGCAAGTTTTCTTAAATTGACAATATGGCACTTCGGAGCGATTTCCTATCATCGATTTTCGCAGCAATGGAACGAACTTGACTTGATATAGGCAGAAATTTTCTTGAATTTTGTCTAGAAAGTTTATTAATTCGTGATTTAATCTAAATGATTAAAACAGGAAAAGTCCAAGCAAAATATTTATACCTTTTATCAAAAACAAATATTTTATTGAGGGAAATTTGACAACTCTTAATTGAATGTCTATACCGTGTTCTTCCCTAGTGAGGCCGAATATTCCTGCTTATATCAAGTCCTTCCCGTCCATTGTAGCGGGCTGATTATTGAAATTGATGAAATTGACAAAGAAGACGACGGAAAAATGGAATGATGCAAAAAACGGTTGTGCAGATTCCCTCGACAATTTTAAGGAATTTGCTTCGCAGTATGCAGAAAATTCACTGAAATTTGCACAAAAATCGCACAACCAATTTCGTCTGAAAAATTAAATTGCCAAATTTTGATGAGGCTGGTTCCGGTCCGCTAAACGTGGTCCATTTGAATCGGGACGTGCGAAAACCGCTAATGTCCATTTTTCCAGTCTTATTTCTTTGAGTTGATAATACTTTTAAAGAGTTGATAAAACCAGAAAGGGATAAAGGAATTGTTTTGGGATCAAGGAAACCCGGCTCCACTCCAACCGTTGCTCGTTGCAACCAGCTCCAAAAAGTATTAAGAACTCAAAAAAACATAAGACTGGAAAAATGGACATTAGCGGTTATCGCACGCTCCGATTCATGTGACAGTCGATTACTTACCTCTTCAGTCATTTCAATCGACCGCTTTCACCGATGGGTTCGCTCCATTTTCCCGTCATAATCTTTGTCTAAACTTTCATCTAAGCTATATTATCGGTCTATACATGCTATAGCTTTGTCTATAGCTATGTCTATAGCTTGGTGTATCAAGTCCAATGAGGAGCCCTGCGTGGAGGGTGGTAAGTAGGTTAAAGAGACGAGACTGGAGGTGGGTCTCGGGCCTCTCGGGGTAGCTAGACGTAGGCCTGGACCTTGCGGCCGTGGAAGTGGTAGAAGAACTCCTTCCAGGAGGTGAAGGTCTTGCCGGACCAGATCCAGAAGCTGGAGGCGATGCCGACGATGAGGAGGTTGATGTACTTGACCATGAAGATCTCGAGGTCGGGCTTGCGGCCGAGGTCCTTGGCGCGCTCGCCGACCGGGCACGGGACGGCCATGTGGGTGAGGCACACCTCCTGGTTCCAGGTGAGCATCCAGTGGTCCAGGTAGGCCTGCTCGTAGAAGAGGCACGCGATGACGATGAGCGCGGGGACCGTGTAGCACACGCTGAACACCCCGATCCGGATCATGAGCTTCTCCAGCTTGTCCGTCTTCGTCCCGTCGTGCTTCATCACCGTCCGGATCCGGAAGAGGGAGACGAAGCCGGCCAGCAGGAACACCGTCCCCAGCACCAGGTACACGAACAAAGGGATCAGAACGAACCCCCGCAGACTCTCCGGGTTCCACATCCCCACGAAGCAGACACCCGTCAGCACGTCCCCTGAAACACACAAACCAAATCCTCAGTCAATAGTTTCCAGTATTGATCCAGACATATCCACGTATTTCTATCAAACACTGGTAAAAAAAACCTCTTGGTTCAAGAGAGCAGTTTCTTGTCGCCGGATTTAAGAGTCTGGACTCCTGTTTCAATGCAAAATGCGCTTGAATCAATGCAAAATCCGCTTTAAACAAGAGTTCAAGACTCTTAAATCCGGCGACAAGAAACTGCACTCTTAAGTCAATGCACCGCGGCATTGGTCCAAGAGGTTTTTTTTTTACCAGTGAACGGAACTAAGCGTCGTATGGGAGGAAGGGAGAGGGGGGCTTGGATTGGCGGGTGTTGCGGAACGCGATGCTCGTTCCGTCCTATACTGGCAATGCTTTTCCATGGCGCTAAGGTAGTTCCGTTCGACACAACGCGCTATCCGGGATTCTAATACCCTCAAAAGGAACTCAATTTGGCGCTTAGTTCCGTTTAACAGAAATACGTTCATGTATCGTCGCTCCTTTGACGTAAGAGAGATTCTCAATTTCCGCGTGAGCCCTGTTTCACAAATGAATCCTTGGTTTCTGGAGCTCATCCTGAAATCGAGACACGACCCACACGTCAGAGTAGCGGCGATATTCAGGGTTCATGACATCTCTCCTAGACTAGGACGTACAAATGGACGTATTTCTGTCAAACGGAACTAAGCGCCAATTTGAGTTACTTTTGAGGAATTTAGAATGCCGGATAGCGCGTTCTGTCGAACGGAACTAAGCGCCATGGAAAAGCATTGCGGGTATGGGACGGAACGAGCCCGACGCCGGTTTCTGCCAACAATCCAAGCTCCCCTCTACCTTCTTCCCCCTATGGCGCTTAGTTCCGTTTGATAGAGATACGTCCAAATGAACGAACTATTCTGACATGACCCCTGAGATCGATAAAAATACATGCACAAGGGGACTCATAGCACAATGGATACAGTTCCCTTAATTTAATACATCTGAAGTCGCCGTTTCCCTCACGAGAGAACGTAGCTACACTTCAATATTGCCACGTTTTTCCGCGTACATTTCCACTTTCCCCAAGAAAATCTTCGGCTTTTTTAACTGAAAATGCCACTGATTTTACCCCTGATCTCATGCAATAACCGGAAAAATGTTGGACAAAATTGCACGGATACATTCTTGTGAAAAATTGAATTGTTGGAGACAATTTTCCGACCTTGAAATGAAGTTACATTGATTCCTCCGTCAGGGGAAACTACGAGTTATTTTCTATATGAAAGTTTGGGGAGAAAACAAATTAAAATGCTTGAATAAAGAATTTACACGCTCAATTTTCATTGCTTCATCTGTAAGTGTTTTAATAGCTGATTTCGCAGTATTTGTTGCACGATTTCTGTCTTACATAGGAAATAGAATAAAAATGGACTTAAAAGTGAGAGGCTGCTCGTGGAGTGGATGGTCAATGAACGTCCGGCGGAGTCCATCCCGGGAAAGGAACTCCGGCCGGAATTGAGAAATAATTCCGCGAGGGAGGTGCATTAAATTTGTAGTTGGGCGAGATTCTCTCACACTGGCTCCTTGCGAGTTGCGTTAATGGCCGCGGATGGGGTCGGCTCTGCGCGGAGCTCACGAGGCCTCGTTCGCAGAGCCATTGTCGAGTGCTAAGCGACAACGACCGGCGACCGGCACCGGCACCGGCAGCGGCCTGCCTCGCGCAGTCTTCCACGCTCCCAGGCTACTACATCGCTCTACCCAATAGCAAGCCAGCCTACGTTGCCGCACACCCTTCCACAGACCACTGGACGGACAGCGGCATAATCACCGTGTCTCGGGTCAAAGATACACGGAGAAAAAAACTTCGTGTATGGGACCCGAAGTTGAGGTCATATGGATCTCTGAAGTTTTCTGATCACGCATCCGAAAACCTTGAGGTCGAGCTGCCGAAGTTCGGGTCAGACATCGAGGCACTTCGGTATGTACCGAATGACACCCAGTCCACTTCGGCACTTCGATATGTACCAGATGTCTGACCCGAACCCTAGATCGAAGTACTTCAGATATCTGACCCGAACTTCGGCAGCTGGACCTCAAGTTTTTAGATACGCGATCCGAAAACTTCAGAGATCCATATGACCTCAACTTCGGGTCCCACGCACGAAGTTTTTTTCTCCGTGTAGGGGCCCAAAATATACCCCGGAATTCGGTGTTCGAAATTCACAAATGCGCCTAAGAAATCGGTCATGGCGCCTAAAGAATGAAGGCTCTGCGCCAACGTAGCTCCTAAAAATTACCCTCCCCCTCCCCCGCCGTCAAGAGAAAATCCCAATTTTTCTGTTCAATGATATATGAAAATTTCGACGCACGGCTCCGGATTCTGACTTTTCACTGAGTGCGCCGTGATACATAGGCAAAAAGTCGATTTTGCCCCTAAAAAATCTTCAATGGCCCTTAAAAATCGAGCTTCATGATCCATGGCTTCTGAAACTCGACGGTGAGTTTCGAACACTGCCCCGGATCATCGGATCCGCGGATCGCGAGGGAATTTTGTCCAAGACGATGCCGAGAAAAGTGTGGTTGGATCAACAATACTTTTGGCTGATGCAACCACTCGTATATCAGGCGCCAACATCAGCGAGAAGTATACTGCCGTCCTAATACTGCACCCAGAAACTGGTGTTTCTCGAGAAATATTACGAGTACTTAAATCGGAAATCCCTGACACATGCAAGAGGTCCACTGAGCACTGACCACCACAAAACATGTTCCCTCATAAAAGTTCCAGTTCCGTTCCAGACTTTCCAGGTTTTCCAGACCTGCGGACGGATTATTGAAATCGATAGACAAAGATGACATAGGGAGTATGGAGCGATCCTATATTGGTTGCAACTGGTAGTTCTAACAGACTGGGGGGAAAATGATGGACTAACTGTCGGGTCTTCTGTAGGTTACCGTTAGTTAGTCTATTTCTTCCCTCCTTTGTCCATTGCAACTCTCTTCTTCCACCAATTGGATCCCTCCATATCCTTCATGCCTTCATTGTCTGTCAGTTTCAATACTCGGCCCGCTGGCGACAGCCTGTTAAAAGTACTTTTTTCGGGAATTATGGCAACACGTGTTGGATTTCATGTTGCGGGAGCATTGACAAGCGCGTGGTGTCTCATTATCCGAACGAGGCGCAATCTTTCCTCGGCGCATTAGCCGTACGCAGGCGCAGGGGCAGGCAGTTGCAGTTGCAGCGGCTCCGAGTCCATTCTTAAAACCTGTGAAGATACTTAACGATGCTAAACGAGCATTTAACGATTTAACCAGCTCGCAACTCAGCCACCAAGTTCCACGGCCTCAGATTGTGTCGGCCGTGTCAAAGATGAGCTCCTTATCTGGACTCGGTGAGAATTAGTGACCCAAGTACTGCCAACTTCTCGAAATGAGTATGCGGCAATTGCCCTCTCGGGGTGGGGTTCCGCGATTCGGGGCCACGGCGCGGCACGGCGACAAAATTTCATGAAATTTAAAATCCTAAAATTTCGCGTCAACTGTTTCGGAAATTTCCCAAAATTAAAAATTGCCACTTCTCTGACGTTAAATCATATCTCTGTTTCCAATTAAGCCCTGGAATGTACAACGTGGAAATTGAGTTACGTCTTTGCGCCAGACCAAATGTGACAGGATCTGTGAAGAGGGGCCTTATTTTCGAAAAAATTCAAAATTGGGTTATTAGTACCCTGCACAGAGGAAGAAAATCTGGACATTTTGACGCAAGTTTGATCCTGAAAGCTTCAAAATTGAGAAAGATATCACGTCTTGAAGTTCGGATACGAAAATTCTTAAGTTCTAGGTTACATTGACGTTAAAAATTCTGACATACACACAGAAAAAGAGCGATCTGTGAATGATAGAAACTCGCGCTTATCCAATAGTGCTTCTTCGCCAAGATTCCAACGCTTAAATTCTCATATCGCCTAGTGGTCCATTCTTTGACTTCTTCAGTTTTTCGGTCAAATTCCCTGCCTCGTCCAGGTTACACACAATTCACCAATTATTCTCTATTTTCTAGGTTCTCCAGAATCACCTTTGCGACGCGGAGAAAAAAATCCGGGCGTGGCACTCGAAGTTGAGGTCATAATTATGCATATCGGAAGTTTTCGGATCGCGCATACGAAAATATGCGCATTAATCCCGCGCATAAATGTTATGGGTGACCCGAACCCTTTGATATTTCCCGGAGTACGTCAAATGTTCCACTCGAGCTCCGACAACTAGACACGGTATCCAGGTTTTTTTTTTTCATTTCGGGAAATCCTGATTATCCTAAAATCCTAATTTCATAATGTTTCCAAATCCTGATTTTTGGTGGAGAAAAATTAAAATTTCTGGATAACCGCAAGCGAAAGCATAAAAAAATCCGATCGGACGGCCGAATTTTCTCAAATCCTGATTTTACGACCGATTTTTCCTCAAATCCTGACGAAATCGGGCCTAAATCCTGATTGACCTCAAATCCTGATAGAATCGGAGAAATCCTGATGCTAGACATCCTGCTAGACCTCAAGTTCTCGGATGCGCGACCCGATCGCTCATTGGCCGACAGACGTCCAACTTCACCTAAAAACCGATCCAGGGGTGCAGAAAATGACCGATTTGGAAAAGTCCCCAAAATGTGGAGGAAGGGAAAATTTTGAAGGGTCATCAATCGAAAGTCAAAGAAAAACAGGGAAAAAGGTCATCTTCTTTTTTAAATTGGTGGGAAATTTTGTAGAAAAGCTATGAAAAAAATGTGGAAAGCCCTCGGGTGGGTGCGTGAAAATATGGAAGCTTGGGAGATTTTGGACCCCTGAACCGATCTCCGATTTGATTTTTTCCCGGACGCGATTCTCAGCGCAGCACGGAGCTCGGATCCGGCGTCCGGAATGGTTCCCATATTAACTCCACTCGTGCCCCGATTTTCGTTCCCTTTTTTTCATGGCGGGGGACGGGGTGGGGACGGGGGGCGGCGGGTCATTAGGAGCCGGCGTTTATCGCGGGGAGCGCACGTCGCTGGCGTATTAAAATGCAAATTCGAGGCCGGGTTCCCCGGTTCCCTGTCCCGTCCCCGTCCCCGATGCAGGACTCTAGGAGCCGCCAGCCCGCGAGCCCTCACCCATCAACACAAATTTAATTATCTACGCTTATCTACGTCAAACCGCGGCCCCGGCCCCCACCCCCCACCCCACCGGCCCCCGCGCTGACAGCCCGACCAACGGTCCCGCTTTCCGCGCGTCGAATCGGGAACGCCGCGAAAGCGGACCGGGAGCCGCGCGTACTCCGCATGCGTGGACCGTTCTGCGTGTCACGCCGCCGCCGCCCATCGCTATATGGACCAGCAGACAGCGCAAATTTAACATCAAAGAATAATGCAATCTATAAATCTATAATACAGTGGTTTAAGTCAATGGAATTTAGGCATTCTGATGCATGTTTCTTGACCAAAATTTCACGCAGAACGCGATAGGTACGCGCAACGAAAATTAATAGAACTAACTCCTAACTGACATGTTTCAGGAGCTTGGAGGACAAGGCGCACGAGTACAATAGAGAATTTGCAGGCGTCTTAAATTTTCATCTTAAAATGATACTTCTAGGAGAACTGAATACGAGGATATCCAAGGTTTCTTAATTAGACAATTATTGGAGAAAATATTAGGCACTTCAGACAATAGAAACTCATTAGGCACTTTCAGATGAAGCGATAAGATTTTTGTGTGCAAATTCTCCATTCTTATTATTTCTAAAATAAACGTTTCAAGTTTAAAAATTACATGGAGCCTTATGGCGGAAAGAAAGCTCAGACTGACTTTTTGATGCTTAAAAATTGGATTTTCGCGGTGAATTTTCTAAAGAATATGGATTAAAACTAGTTTTGATTAAAATAGTTGATATCTCATTTTTTTTTTCAAAAACTGCACTTATCCCACTTGTGTTCCAAGCCTCTCATTGAATGTTCCTTGGCGAATTTTTAAGTTTTCTTTATTTTAAACCTCCCGCTCGTGAAAAAACTAAAGTCTACGTGAGTCAAATCACACAAGTAAACGTTACCGTAACCGTTTTTGCGGTATGAAAATAAGACAAACTCGATCCCGGCTGTTCAGCTCACCTGTTGCACGTTGTTATCGAATTGAAGCACACAAGGCTTGGAGGGAACGTTGCTTGATCAAGCAGTTTTCCAAACCCGTTATTGTGCGCGATTTGGTCAGCGGGACCATTGTTTTCCTGAGGAGCGAGGAGTTCATACCTCCCGTAACCAATGTAAATTAAAACGTTAATATCTTGGTCAGGGCCGGATTTTCCTACTTGCCGTCCATGGGCCGCCTGTATTTTGCCGCCCCCTTCTCATTCGTTTTGAAACATCAATAAAAACAATCAAGTGAACGTGCCAGCGGGGGAGGGGTGCATAAGACGCGTTTACTCGTGCGTTGAACACATTTTTTGGGAAAGCCCTGTCAACACTACTAGCAAAAGGTCACGGAACTTTGCGTGAGAGTCAAGTTTCGTAAACCTATCTCTAATGGACAAGGCCTTCCATTCATAAGAAATGCACGAAAAAATTATGAAAGAACAAACACAAAATTTGGTTTAATGATTTTAACTTCCGCCGTCACGCCGCGCCGACCGCACCGTGTTTGACGCAATGCGTGAAGTATTCACGCAGTCTTGTAGGCGCTATGAGTTTCACGCCGACCGCTGCTGAACGCATTGTGTTTGACGCAATGCGTGAAGTATTCACGCAGTCTTGTAGGCGCTAATATGTGTTACATGCCGATTGCCGCGCCGACGGCTTCTCCTTTTCATCTCAAGTCCTCGTCATCATTTCTTCCTAAGTCGCGCCGTTTTAGGCCAAATTGTGTATTTGGTTTCTCTCTTAACTCGACTAATTAAAAGGTGCTCTTGTATCACTGAAAGACGACAAAATTAGAAATTACTATACTCTCAGGAAATGAGAGATTTTGTAGCTTTTTCTCGTTTGTAATTCTTTTTTCTAAATCCGATTTTTTTTTATACACCTATTTTTAAAAAAATTGCAAAATTTGCCGCCCTCTAGATTTGCCGCCATGGGCCGCGGCCCATGTGGCCACCCCTTTAATCCAGCCTGATCTTGGTTAGAAGTTGACTTTAGTTATTTTCGTTGGGCGCATCTGTTCTCCGTGAAATTTGGACTTGAGAACGTGTATCAGAATGCTTAAATTCGTACGTCCCCGACTACTGCAGCCTGATTTTTGAAATTTTGTGTTTGTCGGGTAGACATAGATGACATAGGTTGAAAGGCGGAGCGTGATTGATCGGCTATGTCTTATCGCTGCTTTGTCGGTTGGAATGGACGACAAACAAAAGGCACTTCTTGAGTTTCCGATAGCATGTCGTCCATTCCAATCGACAAAGCACGACACAGTAGCGATAAGACATAGCCGACCAATCACCCTTCACCATTTGGACCGCGTTAAACAGAAAGGAACCAAGTCACATCAGCTATTGCCAAATTTAATCGGGCAATTTAATTTTTTACATGAAAACAGTTGTGCAGATTTTCGTGCAAAGTTCGGTGAAAATTTTCCGTGGTAGGAAGCAAATTCCTTAAAATTTTCAAAGAAATCCAAACAAACGTTCTCTCGTAAAAAATTTAATCGCCCAGTTAAACTTGGCAATAGCTGATGTGGCTTGGTTCCTTTCTGTTAAACTCGGTCCATTTAACCTATGGCATCCATGTCCACCCGACAAACACAAAATTTCAATAATCAGACTCCTGGTCCATTTTGGGACGCATATTGAATAGTTACAAACTCCGGGGGTTTTCTCGGTGAACGCGACCCGGTTTGGTCGGCAACGCAGCCCGGTCGGCGGCGAGACTATTCCGGTTATGCTTGGCTTCCGCTGAACCGTATCAGCGCGGCGCGGAAACCGGTCCGGTCGTGGCGTCGCGCGTCGCGTCGCGTCTTGTGCCACCTCGCGGGCGGCTCAACTGGATTAGCGCCCTCCCGACCAAGAAGCACCTATCTGCGAGGGTCTCCCGCGGACGGATAGGCGGTTCCTGCTCGTACGGGCGGAGTCTGCTCGTCTTCGTCTTGGCCACTTGGTAATGTCTTCGTCCGATTGTGACTCGCGAGTGCCGAGTGCCGAGTTGTCGCCGAGACCCGAGCGTCTTCGCGCCTTGGTATTCAGCCCAGGGAACTGCTCTCATTCTAACTGCTTTTACAGGGGCATTCGAAAATCTCGCACCACCCTTATCATCCCTGGGCTCAGGGTTCCCGCAGACTATATACAATCACGGAAAAAAAAGTGTTAGGAGTTATCCACTAAAATTGTGGTACTTCCACGATTTGTTGGATGATACGGACATTTCTAATTAATTGTGGTAAAACCGCATCTCAAGTTAGGGTAGTACCGCAACATTTGGGTAAGTAACCTAATTTGTTGGGGTACGACCACGATTAATTCGTGTACTACCACAATTAATTGGAAATGTCCACATCAAATTTCTCCAAACTTTGTCTATTGATCACACATACTTAAGCGCTTCTTTTCTCAAATTTTCAGACCCCCAAAACGACCCCCCAGACCCCGGGTGCCGACCGACCGGCGGTTCGGTGGGCCTCTCATGTAGCGCTACTGAAAAAAAGAAATTTTTGAAAGTATCTGTGATTTTTAAACTCATACAGTGACCCTTAAGAAACCCTAAAAATGTGTTTTGCGCGGTTTGAACATTTAATCTGATTTATTAACACCCAAATCCGGCTGCGGAGCCATATTTTGGCGCGCGAAAATCGGTCGGTGCGCGATGAGCGGAAACCTAATCGTCTATAACTCTCGAACCCCTCGGTTTCCCAGCTTAATGGACCTGGTGGCCCGGGACTTTTGGATCACCCTGTATACACATGCGGGAGAGAGTATGCAACGGTATAAAGAGATGGCCGAGACCTCTTCCGAACTGTGCTTCATGGGGATAAAACGGCCGAGTGCCATGCCGGAAAAGGTAGGTCAAACCGTCGCTTTTCTAACGTAAGGGCGTACCTCCATTTTCAAGTGAGCCCTGTTCTCCGTCTATCTCTATACTTTCCGGGGCTCATGTGGCCAAACAGATACGTCCTTACGTCAGAGTAGCGACGAAATGGACCGAAGCTCAGAAATGCACAGAGCCGCATTTTGGAAAAACAAAGGGAGGCGATCGAGAATAGATTTGAAGTCAACTAAACAAACAAAAATCCTCTCAGATTAAAATTAAAAGTGAAAAAAAAAAAGAATTAAAAATTCGATTTTTAGACCCAACTCTACTATAACCGTTTTACAGAGCATTCTGCCACCGTGCTACCGCTCAAAGCAGAAACGTCATATCTCCATTCAAGATTTTTCATTTTTTTCCACACACAATGTTTCATTGCGAGAGAACATGATCACCTCATTTCGAGTTAAAGATTTCGATGACATGCCATGATTATTCTACAATTATGAAAAGCGAGTGCTATAGTTAGTTGCTCTGCAGTTAACAAGTTTGTTACAAAAAACTTAAAACTATCTCGAATGGATTCAGGGTGTTTTTGTGTTTGAAGGCAGCGTAAATTATAGGGGGTGGTCACAAATTGACCGAATTATAGAATTAGGAATATTTCTGGCTTACCCAAAAAAGCGCCTATCACCGTAGGGAAATTTATATCGCATATGTTGTTGAAGAAATGAGCCAAAATTGGACCGAGTTCATCAGAAAGGAACCAACCCACATTAAGTTGAAACTGAGAAAAAGAGGTTTGAAGTTTTATGGCTGCATAAGGCTCAATGTAGAAATTAAACTTTAACCCCGCCTTTTACATACTAATCTCTGTTTTTCGACTTTCAGTTTTTGGCAGGAGAGAATATACGGCTAGTGGAACTTGAAAACATTCTCAACTCACTTTTTTCAAAAATGTGGGTTGGTTCCCTTCTGATAAACTCGGTCCAATCCACATTGGGTTCGGTTAGGTCACGCAACTAAACCAACTTCGGAGAGGTGCTCCAAGTATCATCCAAAATTGAAGGCGCACCAAGCTGAGGCACGTATGTACCTTGACAAGCGCACATCCTAATGCGACAGAAATATCGCTATGTTCAATCCATATTGGCTTCGGTTAGGTCACGCAACTAAACTAACTCCGGAGAGGTGCTCGAAGCGTCATCCGAAATTGAAGGCGCACTATGCTGAGGCACGCACCTCTACAAACGCACATCCGTATGCGACAGAAATAGCGCTATGTTCAATCCATATTGGCTTCGGTTAGGTCACGCAACTAAACTAACTCCGGAGAGGTGCTCGAAGCGTCATCCAGTTTTGAAGGCGCACCAAGCTGAGGCACGCACTTCGACGAGTGCACATCCGAATGCGACAGAAATAGCGCTATGTTCAATCGGACCGAGTTCATCAGAAAGGAACCAACCCACATTAAGTTGAAACTGAGAAAAAGAGGTTTGTAGTTTTATGGCTGCATAAGACTCAATGTAGAAAATAAACTTTAACCCCTCCTTTTACAGACTAATCTCTGTTTTTCGACTTTCAGTTTTTGGCAGGAGAGAATATACGGCTAGTGGAACTTGAAAACATTCTTAACTCACTTTTTTCAAAAATGTGGGTTGGTTCCCTTCTGATAAACTCGGTCCAATAAGTGTTTCCCAATTTAATCGATGCCTGTCAAAGGCATGGGTCCAAAAACTCGTGACCCGTGAATTTCGTTGAATACGCAGAACGCTAGGGCTCAAGAGTTATGTACTTCGCCCTTTTGCATGCATCGATTTAAACGCAAACTTCCGTTTAAAGTTTGGTTTTCACCGATATGTACATCGAATCCAAAGTTTTAAAATGAGACCTTGCTCAGCTCATTGAATTGGTCCGGTTTTTTTTCTGCTCATGAAAAGGCTACGGCTAGCTTTGCCGAAGGAGGAATGGAAAGCGAGATGAGACCTCATTATGAAGGGAGCGGTTCTGATCGTAACGACTTGATGCAACTATTGCTGCTCCAAGGACGTCTGTATTGCATACCCAAAATAATGAAGGCGCTCTGCGCAGCTTTGCACGCCAGAGCATTGGGTCAAAGTTAACAAATCGCAGAGAGATCTGATTTCATCTGAAATATAATGTTAAAAAAAAATAAACTTACGGACAACTTGAGTCTTTTTAAGCACTGCAAGAGATACAGATTGTCAACATACCTGAAACAGAATAAAAAAAAGTCATTAATGATTTGCTCGCACATAGACTTTAATCAGATAATATTTGTAATTCAGTTGCGAATTGCGAATTCATTCATGTCCTAACACGTTCATTTCATTCGCTTCAGCAAAATCGGGAAATCGTATTCCTTTTCCCACAAAGCGCTGATAGTAAATCAACGAGAAACGATCAGAGTACATACTTACGTGGGACTACACTGTGCTTTCTTAAATTTATTATCTCTTTGATTAAAACAAATATAATTTGTCACCGATAAAAAATATTCTCTTTTTTCCTGGATCAGAATTACTTCGGTACATGAAAATTCTAAGGAATGCATTTGCCCCCTTCTACTCGAAGAATACGTATTCGCTCCAGGTGGATACATAAAAAAACTATCTAAGTAGAACCAAAATTTTTTTTTTTTAAAGTAAATCAAAAATAATAATTGTTTTAAACTTGGCAAAACGCGTTTTTAAAAACAATCCCTCGATGCTGAAGAAAAGAGATTTTTCGATTAATTTTGTGGAATCGTCTCCAGCGTGTACAACAGAAGGACCAATTTACATCAGAAGGTACTACATCCATTGTGACATGACACGTATCATGCATGAATTCTTACGGGTCTCAAGGCTCGTGTCAGGGAGGGTACAGTTCCTTTTGATTAAAATACTTCCAAAACGCAAACAAGGAGGAGGAAAATCTCGCTTTTTAACTAGAAGCACGTGCTATGCTGTCTGGAGCATTACCATCCACAGGGTTGTAAAATTTCCCTAACAAACCCTCATTCCCCACGTGAAAAGCGCGCTAGACGCTCCGATTGGCAGCGCTGGTGGGAAGCTTTCGGTCGGCTGAACTTGCTCCGGCTGTGGAATGCGTTTCTGCTGTGGCGAGAAAGAAGCACCTAACTCCAATAAATACCTTACTAAGATCCGCTGTTTTTGCCAAGTACGGCAGGCTTTACTCCTTTTTAATTGCAGGTGTTTGGAATTGGTGAATTAGGCGCCGGAATCCTGCTTTCGGGCTCTCCGTCTCTTTTCCGGGCTCGTCATTTTTGCCAGATTGTGCTGAATATCAGCACTTTTTACCCAATTAAACTCGTGTAGACTATCCCAATTCTACCCCACAACTTGGCAACCTTAGGGCTGCCTCAATCATTCGCTATCGATATTTCCCCATTTGAAGCTATGGTAAAGAATCGATTAATAGGATAAACCCCGATAATCGATCCTTTCCCGTTGGTTTCAATGACATATCAATCGATTCCTCGCAAAGCAAAACGCGCCACTGATACGAGTTTTTGGATGAAATTTTCCGAATAGAAAATTATTTTCGGGGGAAAGCCGTGAATGTTTTCCCTTGTAAGTCTCGGGTGCCTTAAATTAAATTGGACGTATTTATACTAAAAGGAATTATAAGCATACGGTTTGCAGGTACCATAATTGCTTTTAACATACATACGTCCAATTTCGAATAAAATTCTCTGGAAAATCAGAGAGAAATTTTTACGAGTTGCCTCGAAAATGTATATTTTATCAAAGGAAATGGGCAACATTTGACGTCCACCCCGTTTTTACGAGAGTCCGAATTTCGTCCCAATCTGGACTGCAATATTTTCTTTTCTTTCGTATTTATTTTTTAAGCACTTTTCAACGCAAGCGATTCAATCATCTAAGATATCATTATTTCGTTTTTTTTTAACGGAATAAAAGAAGAACTCTGTATCACTATTTTACATTTAGATCGCTAGCGCTGGCTGAATTACAAACCAATATTATTTCTTAGGACACAATAAAAACGGGAAACCAGACGGTTGCTTCTGAAATTTGGCAAGCGTGATTAGCAGATGTTAACTTTCCGGTTTCTTTTCCTTTTGTTTCCTCTCCAACATCCTGCCGAGCTGCGTTCACCAATTAAAATTATTTTCCTGCGCGAGTCTCCATTCAGAAGCTCGACCTGGAGGAATGTTGCCCCTCTTTTTAAATTGTTATTCCCTTAATTTGTTTTTTTATTTGCTCCTTGCACCGGTTGTGGAAAAGAAAAACTTACAGTGGCTTTTACATCTTCGCCCTCTGTAAATTATGTGATTTATCCTATCGATTCGCAAATTGTATAGACTAAGGTTGCGGAGTAAGATTAAGCTTAAAATGCCGATGAGCAGTGGCGAGGCAGTGGTGGGCGTGAATGATCGATTATCGATATTCGCCCATTTGAAGTTATGGTAAATAATCGATCATTAAGGCGTTCGCTGCGAACACCCTGTTTATCGATACTTTTTCATAGATTTAAATGACCGATTAGTCGATAAATCACCAAGCACGCCACGCCACTGCCGATGAGCACTTTTTTGGTTCTTCGTTATGAAAACCAAATCTTAAATAAAAAAGAGTAGTGATAATTTCATCCCCATTAATGGCCAATTTTAGCACCAGCCAGAAGTAAGACAGCTTTATAAGCCAAAGGTACGATTGAGTCAGCCGGAATAATATGGGTTGAATCCACTTTGTCTCTGGTGCTGCAACCACATAATATAAGGAATTGGTTGAAATTATTCTAGGTACTTGTATTTTCGGTAATGTGGTACGGGGAATACATTTTTTATTCATCATATGAAGTCTCGCATTCTGTACCAAATACTTCGACAATTCGAATCGAGAACTTAGATTCCCATAATCGGAAACTTCTGTATTCCTTGAGAACCGAAGTTCGATCCTTAGGCCTGCATTTTTTCTCCGTGGTGAGGAAGAGACCCGCATGGACCTACAGACGTTGCCAAATTTCTTTTGATAAAATACGAATTTTCAAAGAAATCTGTAACTACTTTTCCTCCAATTTTTCGGAGAATTTAATTTCAGCCGCAATCAGCTCTTGGTTACCTGAATGCAGAAGATGCTATTCGTAACTCTCCTTAAAAATAAACATTTATTTGAGGAAATTTGGCAACTTATTACGAGGAAGGGCAACGTCGGGATCTAATTCAAATCGAGATTTAAAACGGTCGTTAAATTTTTTCCCTGCTCTTTTATCTTTGAACGTTCTCCGAAACATGTCCAGCTCGTATCTGAGAAGCGTTTAATTTTATTTTCGGCCGTATTGTCCGGGGGAGACTGCCGGAAGCCATGGGGGAACGCAGCACTGAAATCCCCCAACATGTGCGAACATATCTCCACTTTAATGTCCGTGTGTAAATCGTTTAAGCCCCCCCCCCCCCCCTTCTCCTGGATAACCGAAATGATGCACGGGCTTTAGTAGCTAATTCTTTCCGATTACGGGACTCAAGAATCATGGATCGTTTTTGACGATTAGATTTACAACCCTACTCCTTGTAAAATTGAGCTGCGCGTATTCACCCGTTTACCTGTAAGATGGCTTCTTTTTGGGTCGGACTAGCTGTCAAACTATTAAAGAGTGTACTTGATGAGTTGAGTTTTTTTTTTTTTTTTTTAAATCAGCATGATTACCACCTTTTTAACTACATAGTTGACAAATATTTCAGGTAGACTGCAGTGCAGGCTAATTATTGAATTGATAGCCAAAGCGATGAACAAGGAAGACGGCGCCGGCGGGAAAATTAAGCAAAGTTATTGGTTGAACCGGGTGGTTATTGTGCACATGCAGACTTAAGAATTAACTACTTTCAACGTAATTTCTTGAAAACCTCCTTGATTTTTCTTCTCTGTTAACAAAATATAGACGGCGAAACTACCGAACCACGTATCTCGTTGGCGGTATTTAAAAATCTCCGCTCCCATTTTCCTTTCGGGGGGGGGGGGGGGGGGGGGGGGGAGAAACAAATCAAGAAAGTTTTCGAGGATTGACGCAGAATCGTTTTGCATTTAAAAAATAAAATATGACAAGAAGTCGGCAACGTCGCAAACCGAGATACGTGGTCTGGTAGTTTCACCGTCGATATTCTACATACATACATCTCAAGCTATGAAGTTGGCGTATTTCTCTTCTAAAAAATAAAATACGTAGAATCGGCACACGTGGCGATACCTAGAGAGGCATATGTATGGCGTTTGGGTGTCGCAGAATGCCAGAGTGCGTTACAGGAGCAACTTTATATATATATACCTAGAATCGGATATTTGAGACAGCGCAATGAGGATACGTGATTTCTCACTTAGGCAATACATTCAACTTCTTTCGTTCCACAAGAGAAGCTCCACTGAAAATGTCCATATTATAAACGCATCTTTTCATCATTTTACGACCTATTTCCAGAAATCTCCTCAATTGTGTGCAGGATCAGAAGGGATAAGCTCGGAAGCTTTCCGTTAAAACTTTCCTCCCTGTATCTCCACTACACACGCACTCAAATCACACGTAGGAACACACACACACATACAGGAGCGAAACGGCGGGTGGGATGGAGTGTGTACGTAAGGAGCGGAAAAAGCCCCTTGAAACTTCTCTTGACGGGGCTTCACTCGGAGTGATCCGGGAGTGGAAACGGAAGATAATAAGTGACAGGACAAGTGACGGGCACTTGAGCCGGGAGACAAGGGATCCTCTGACCCTTTACTCCCCCTTCGGGCGGGGATGGTGATGGTGAGCAAACTTCCACGCGACTCGCAGGGGGCGCCGAGGGCGGGAGGTGAGCGAGGCTTCGGATATCGATACTCCACGTCCGATACCGTCAACGAAGCGCGCGTGTCCAGAAAGTGCACACTAGAGAAAAAGTTGCCGTGCTAACGGAAAACGCCGTAAGAGCCTTCAGGCGATGCCAAATTTCCTTCGATAAAACACGGATTTCCTGGTGAACTTATGAATATTTTCCTTCCAACTTGTCAAATAATTTTCTTCGCAATTTCATCTAAAGTTCCCGAAAATTTTAAGGGAAAATGTTCATAACATTCCTCAAAAATAAACATTCTACCGGAGGAAATTTGGCAACTCTCGAATGCTCATACGGCGTTCTTCCTTAGCACGGCAATTTTGCTCATTCATTTTGGCGCACTACGTCGTTTTCCCTACGAAAGAACGTAACTACATATCAGAGTTGCCAGATTTCCTCTTGCAAATTGCAATTATACTTGTTGCCTGGACGAAGGAACGTAACTTCATTTCAGGGCAGCAAAATGAACTAAAATAATTCAATATTTTAACGAGAAGACACCTATGAGTAATTCTGCCGTGCTAAGGAAAAACACCGTATGAACCTTCAGGCGTTGCCAAATTTCCATTTATAAACCACGAATTTCTTCCGAGACTTATGAATATTTCTCTTCCAATGTTTTAGATAATATTGTTTACAATTTCACTTATGTTTCTGAAAATTTCAAGGAAAAATATTCATAACTTTCCTCAAAAATAAACCTTTTATTGAAGGAAATTTGGCAACTCTTGAATGTTCGTACGGCGTTCTTTCTTAGCACGGCTGAATCGCTGTCCACAATTCTACTGATTTTAGCTTAAGATTAGAAGTAAATTCGAAGGGAAATTTGGCACTCAAGAGGTGCAGTTACGTTTTTTCGTGAGGGAAACGAGAAATTTAAAGTGAGATTCTTGGGCATTTCCAACTGAAAATTTCACTGATTTTTCATCTGATCTCATTCGAAAATCAGGAAAATTTCGGAAGGAATTTGACGAGTACATTCATGAAATAGATCCATATTTTACGGTAAGTAAATCCACCGATTTCGAGAGTAAAATTCTGCTTGTTTTGAAGAGTGAGGGAGGTAAACCTTACTTTTGGGCCAGAATAGAAACTATCAGGCCGATGATTACGGATAAAAAGGCAACCTCCCCATAAGCCTCCACGTATTTAAACATTGTGCATTGCTTGAAATTGCGTTTTACTGTGGGGTTGGAAATCCTGCACTTGCTGCCGACCTACTCAGCACAGCCACAGCAGTCTATTGGCGGATCCAGCAACTCGGCAGCATTATCTTTACTCCATTTAAACTTATAGAAATGTATCGGAGCACCTGGCCCTCCAAGAATCGATTATGTAGAATAGGTTTAAATGGACGAAATCCGGTGTTGCCAAATTGGTGGATCCGCTTCTGGCAGTATCGCGAACCGATACGAGGGTTCCCAGTTTGACATGAGTCAACAACCCGCATACAGAGTCCTGGATCTCCTTATCTCTTGACCTACACACAATCGGGAAGCGATCGAGTGCGGACCAATGAGAGCTCATTTCCTGACTCGGCCCGGCCGCAACATCATCGCGACGGACGGGACGAGAAGGTGGGATTAGAATAACGACTAAACAAGGGCACCATTTTCCGCACAATTACAAATTACCCCCCCCCCCCACCCCGGCCCCGGTCGCCGCAGCCGGTAATAGCATTCCCGGACCGGCCGGCGGAGTTCCCGCCTCGCGGTCCGTTTCCGAGACAATGCTAGTGGAGCGGCGCACAAGGGAACGAGAGATGGACGGAACTGGCGATGACGTCATCGTGGGGAATGGGGTTGTTGCATGGATGAGGGATTTGGGCATAATAAATACATATATCGTCGTCTCCCGGACGAAAGAACGTAACTCCATTCCAATGTTGCCAAATTTCCCCTAGCAAATTGCCTACTAATCAAGAGAATCTCGGGCATTTTTGACTGAAAATTTCCCTGATTTTTCTCTAGATCCCAAGCAAAAAACAGAGATATTTTGGATAAAAATTGCTTACGTACATTTATGTATCATAAGTTAATTGTTCGAGTCAATTTGGCAACCTTGGAGTGGAGTTACGTTCCTTCGTGCCGGAGACGACGATATGTAGCCGCAGATCTTGTCGCGGGAATAACGAAGGTGACGTTCGGAAAGTCCATAATCGAGTCCTAGACCCCGAAAAAGTTCGCTGGCTCCATCACATCCAACTTGAGAGGGACGATTTTCGTTGGCTCGAGGTTTCATCGTTAACTTTTCTTCATGAAGCACCCCTTACAATTTGAAATGTGACGTAATAAACATCTGACATGTTCAGTTGTAGATCTGAAATTTCATGTGCGAGCTCCCCCGTTGACTGAATCCACTGTGCGGAGGGCGAAATATTTTTATTGCCCCGAAAGCATCTCGCCGCTCGTCATCTGGGAATCCTTAGCTGATGCCGGCACCGGAATCGAGCCGACTGTTTAAACGCGCGGATTCGAACGGGAGGTTTGGGATTCTCCTTCAAGTGCTTGTCCAGTTTTAATGTAAGTATTTCGTAGCGCGCTTTCTTTGCGCCGTTTCAAAAGCCGTTCGGCTTGGCCACGATTCGAATGAGCGGAAGAGAGACACGAGTCTCTTTACGAGCCAGACCAACTGAAATACTTTTCTTTAACGAAAGAACATAACTCCACTTCAACGCTGCCAGATTTCCCCGAGGAAATTTCACTTCAGCCAGGAGACTGTTGTGAATTCCTATTTGGAAATTTCACCGATTTTTCTTATCATCTCATGCAAAAATCGAACAAATTTTTAACAAAAATTTCGCGGGTACATTCGTGTAAAAAATGGAATTGCTTGATTCAATTTTGCAACCGTGGAATGGAGTTGAGTTCCTTCGTCAGGAAAACGATGTCTTGAAATACTGCCAAGCTAAAGAAAAACGCCGTATGAACCTTCTGACGTTGCAGAATTTTCTTTGATAAAACACAAATTTCCTGGTAAACTAATGAATATTTTCCTTCCAATTTTTCAGATAATTTTGATCGCGATTTCACCTGTGATTTCTGAAAATTTCAAGGAAAAATATTCATAGCTTTACTTAAAAATAAAGATTTCATTGCAGACAATTTCGCAATTCTCGAATATTCCTACTGCGTTTTTCCTCAGCACGGCAAGATACTGCCGTCACGAGGAAAAACGTCTTAAAAACCTTGGGTAGTGTAACACAATCTCTTCCGACAGAACACTGTTATTTTTTGGAGAACTAATACTTTTTTTTTTTGGTATTTGTAGGGAGCCTGGGTAGCTAGACACTTCACCTCATTTTTATTACCAGTACCTAGTTTGACCAACAAATACAATTCAAGTTAAACTTTGACTGTGTTGCTCACGTAGCCTTTTAACAATCACTACAGATGAGGCAACCGGAGCCAAGACAACATGGAAATAGAGTGAGAGAAAGGACTCGTTTTGATGACGGCGCAATGATACAACTATTCATGCTTGATGGATGTCCGTGTTGCGTCTGCAAAATTGAAGGCGCTACGGCGTGAGGTAAGAGCTCGCAATGCTCCGCTCTATGCTGTCAGTGAGGCGTCGCTTGGATTCGAGAGAAAGGGTAAAAAAAAAGGCCCGATTACATCTCTCCTATCTTCGGCTGTTTTGCTAACGTAGCCCTTGAAGCACTACTACAAATAAGACAGACGGAACAAACACAACGTGGAAATAGAGCAAGAGAAAGGTCGCGCTTTGATGACGGCGCAGGGATACAACTATTCGTACTTGATGGATGTCCGCGTTGCGTCTGCAAAATTGAAGGCGCTAGGGCGTGAGTTGTGAACTCGCAATGCTCCGCTCTAGGCTGGCAATGAACTGTCACTCTGGTTCGGGAGAAAAGTTTCAAAAAAACCAGACCCAAAACGTATCTCCTATCTTCGATTATGTTGATATTTATGTGATTTTTTTGAATTTCATTTTATATTCCACGAAATCTTGCATCTCTGATGGAGGACCTAATTGGTTCATTGAACAAACTCGACGATTTTTTTCCGGCAAAGAGTGAGTGGGAACGTGTCACGGCGGCGCCGCGCCGATGCAACGAGACCGCGCAGCACGACCATGACTCAGTCTGCCAACTAAATAAGAACATCGTAAAGGCGTTCATACGTTGCCAAATTTCTCCTGTAAAATAGTCATTTTTGATCAAGATTATGGATAGTCCTCCGCATTGTAAGAAACTTTCGATCATAATGTCTAGGATTCTTGACTTTTTTTCATTTATTGATTTCTCCTGATGCCCCCCCCCCCCCCCCCGAAAAAAAATTCCTTGATGGAAATGGAAACCTGACAGTCCTGCTTACTTTTCCTCCAGATTCACTGAGAAATAATACGTTTATGCTCAAAAGTACGGAGAAAAATCTATTTTCAAGACATAGACGTCTAATTCTTCAAAACTGAGTCCACATGCACCAATCGCACCACCAGTTATAAAAAAAAGTCTTATCTTGGAGCGAAGAGAGTAGAAATTCCACGTTTTCAGCATGATATCGACGAACTCTTTGTTTTCCCAAAATTCTTTTCACTCCTTGATGAGTCCCAGCATTTTCCGGATTTTCCAAGTCCTAAATACAAGCTCTAATTGTAATGGGTCAGGGACACGGAATTTTTGCACGATTTTCGTTTATTTTACCTGGTGTAAAAGTTCGTTAAAACTCAAAACAGTCCATTACAAATTTCAAGAAACCATTTCTAAGGGGAGAAGAGGCTAATAAAAATCCGACCAAACAAAAAGCTGACGGTCGAGTTGACGCCAGAGGCTGAGTTTAGCTTATCAACAAACGCCGCCTCCGCCCCCAACCTACGTCATTAGAGCCCGCCAAAAATATCGTTTGAACGAGTCCCATTGCCATTGTAGACATTATCTAAACGAGGTGTTCGTGACCATTAAGGTGTAAAAAATCTCCAAAAATTTCGGGAGGCTTAGTTCCCTCCGTAACTTCAGAACATGAATTAAGAAAAAAATAAAAACCACTGCAAATAATCTGCGATAAAATCAGACTTTTTTTTTTTTTTTATAATTGAGGCATTGGGTGCAGAAAGGACATTACTTGTTTGCGGTGTAAATCTCCACTGCTAACTTATATGTTAGAGCGGAAACTATTGCGAGAGTTTCCTGAAATTTTTAGTTTCAGCATTGTCAAATTCAATGACAGTTTTAACGAATTCCATGCGATCGCTGTACTTAAAAAGGATGAAACGTTAACGGAGATCCTGAGATACCGCGACCAAGAAATAACCTCTCTTCACCCAGCGCTCCAATTTTCTAAAAGAGAAAAAAAGCGCAATTTATCGAGGGAAATTTGACAACGTTTGAATATTTATACGGCGTTTTTCCTCGGGACGGCAGTAATGACTCATAGCCGGGGGCTCGGCAGTTAGCGTGACCCGTAACTCGAGTCGGGGGGCTTCCGGATACTTGGCGCTGGTGCGGGTGGAGTGCAAGAGCCCCCCCCCCCCCCCCCACGGGAGAGTCAGCGAGCCGAAATTGATTGGGTTAGCCGCTCAGTTATCTTTTCTAGGGCCTGACTCAATTTCAAGCATGGAGACCGTGGCGTGGCACGCTTTGCGATGCATCGGTTGATCTGCCGTTTAAACCTATGAAAAAGGATCGATAGACAGGGTGACCTTATTGATCGATTCTTTACCACAGCTTCAAATGGGGAACTATCGATAATCGATCGTTTACCCCTCGCCACTGGAGCAGCCGCGCGTTGCCGTTCTTCGGGAATGCGGCCGGCTTATTCTGCCGTGCGGAAAAACGGCGTAAGACCATTCAAATGTTGTCAAACTTCTCCTAATAATAACGCGTTACGAAAAGGAGGGTATCAAAAATGCCGAAAAAGTGCGTAATGTAATTCATAAGCGCCTCTACATTAGCTGCGGAATCGCTCTTACTTTCATTACCTTGCGTTTAAGTCTCCGAACCCATTGCGCACTCCCCGTTACAGTTGGACTGCATTTCGCATTTAGGAACTACAATTTCTGGCTCATCCGTAAATACACTTATCGACATAGAGAAACTGATGGTACACACGTTGTTTCTAGGCTGAGCTCGAAATTGTAGTTCCTCATTGCAAAATGTAGTCTACCTGCCATTGCTGTCCATTAATTTTCTGCATCTCCGACAGGTCGACCGCGCGCTACAAGGGCAGGAGGAGGGGGAGGGGGAGGGGGAATGCAAAAAAAGTGCGTTACCTAATTTATGAACATTCCGTACGCTGACGGAACTGAAGGAGCGTAAGAATATGACCCTTTTCTCAACTAAATTTAGCAACGAGGCACCACTTTTCCTGGCTGAATTCAGCAACAACCTAAAAACCATTAGTTTTCCTATTCCGATAATGCTTTTACAGATGAGGCAGAAACAGCGGTTCCTTATTCTGCTGTGCTAAGAAAGAACGCCGTATGAACCTTCAAACGTTGCCGACTTCCCTTTGACAAAACACGAATTTTCTGGTAAACTTATGAATACTTTCCTCTCAACTTTTGAGATAATTTTATTCCTCAATTTCATCAAAAGTTCCTGAAAATTTCGAGTAAAAATATTCATAAAATTCCTAAAAAATAAACATTTTATCGGAGGAAATTTGGCAACTCTCGAATGTTGATACGGCGTTCTTCCTTAGCACGGCAGTATTGCAAAATGTAGTCCATTTGAGAATCGTTTCGTTTACTCCCCTGCCAAGACGAATCGTCTCTCCTCTACCGTAAGGGCGTACCTCAATTTCGCGAAGAGCTCTGATTCACATACAAATCCATGCTTTCTCGGGCTCATGCGGAGATACAGATACGTTCTTCCGCCGGAGAGGCGACGAAATGCGACAGGACGGTACCCCACGCCGCGTAGCGTTGTGCATCGGCACATCATGGGCCGTGCTACGGAAGAAACCCGTAAGTGAATTTCTGTATGAGCCACGGTTAGCGCATGCTCTAATGTGTCTGGAGGCTCAACCCGGAATGCACTTTCCCGTGACACGGCCCATTAGCCACGCTCGCCGGCTGCTGCGGTTCGACTTGGCCGACCAACCATGTCTCACTTCCTTGTCGCATCCTCCAGATGGAGCTGATACGTAGAGGGACTTGCCAGAATCATCAAAGCTTTTCAAAACCGAAATATAACGGCCTCTAATCGCTCTATCGCTATTTTCAAATTTAAAGAAAAAACTTTTATGATAAAAAATTAATATGGTCGATTTTCCAAAAGTTTATGAAACAGGTTTTCCGTGGATTTAGAAAGGAAATGTTCCCTGACTTTCAGGGAATCTACTGGTACATGATCTTCTAAAATCCTTGCTTTTTTGCGTCTCGTGGAGATAGAACATCTGCAAACAGATACCTACCAAAATTTAACCGACTGTCACCAACCTCATAAAGATTTCGTCTATCTCACTAGAGATAATTCGGCCAGATATGAGGGTAGGGCGCAAAATCCTTGCTTTTAATCATTTACTTTACTTTAATTTTTCAATGATTCTCAAGAAATTCTTCTTTTCAGGGGTGTCCTGAAATTTTTACCTGTTCACTACCTTCCCCTCTCTTTTTCCTCACTCATTTCGAACACTACATAACAAGAACATATTTTCGCCAAATACCTATACTTCAAGAAATTTCTTCAAGTTACTTCAAGAAAAAATCGGATTTGGAAAAGGCAAAGTGGGAAATCTGGAAGCAACATCTAAAATACACAGGACCTGACTAAGATTTTGCAGGGACGTCATGTAAGTAGTAAGTTATGTATAAAAATTGAATACTTTTGAGGCACTCAAGTTTATCTCGAATTTCGAAATTTATTATAAAACATCCTTGCGTATCCGTCTTCGTACTTTTTCCGTACAGTAAACTTTCTACATTTCTAAGTTTTTCATGAAAAAAAAAATGATAAATTAAAGTTCCCTGACTTTTCACATGGACAATTTTTACCCTAAGAACTGAATATGAACAATTATTTCTGGGCATCAATCTAACTGCAAATGCACAGAGACTTCTAAGTTCTCCTTCAGTCAATGAGAAGCACTTTAACTTATTTCCTCGTCAAACACTATCCAAATTTAAAGCCTTTTTCACAGGTACAAACACAATGATACGGCTCGGAGACTTGAGAAGATTTTGAACACAGATTTCTCGACTTTCTAAGATACCCTTGAGGAATCCCTGTCTTTTCCAGGTCTTCGACAACATGCATTCCATCTGGTTTGTATGAAAATTTCGAGGAAAAGTGTTCGTTTCATTTATCGAGGATTAATATTCCGTTGGGTGTTTGACAACCTTCGAACGCTCATACGACGTTCTTCGAAAAACGACAGTCCATCAGGAAGATTCCGCGTAAGTCAGCAAGTGCGCGATACAGCGTTGTCAGACGGCAGGAGCTTCAGTAAGCTAATTTGAAAAGAACCGTGAAAAATCATGCGAAACGGCAACATGACATCGGACCTAGGGCGAAAAATTACCGTTTCTTAAGTCGGAACGGTAACTACTAAGGTTACCAACTAGTCCATTAGCCCACCGGGACCAGTCGCCTGATGATGCGTCGAGTTTGCCTATACGCTGCCGCGCTAAGGAAAAACGCCGTATGAACATTTACAAGTTGGTAAATCTCCTATGATAAAATGTGAATTTTCTGGGAAACTTCCGAATATTATTCTTCCAAATTTTCGGAGAATCTCATTTGCAATTTGATCGACGGTATCTGAAAAATTCGATCGGATTTTTCCATAAAATTTCTCAAATTAGATGTTTTGTCGTGTGAAATGTGGCAACGTCTGGAAGCTCATACGGCTTTTTTCCTGGGCACGACAGAATAAGTGGCGTGGCGTGGAGGATCGAGTATCGATATTTCCCTATTTAAATCCGTGGTAAAGAATCGATTGTTGAGGTGTTCGTTGCGAACACCCTGTTAATCGATCCTTTTTCATGGGTTTAAATGGCAGATCAATCGATATATCGCAAAGCACGCCACGCCACTGGACAGAATACATTCCAGTACCCTCGCGGGGACTTTGCGGACAGGGCCTTCCTTTCTTCGCTTTGTCCAACGCTGTGTCGGATTTATTGATTGTTTTATGTACTTGGTGCAAGAAGCAATGTTGATTTAGGCGCACCGTGAGTCGTAAGGGGAGAATTGAAAGACACTTTAAAGCTTAAAAGGACTCAGGAAAGGACCTATGAAAAATTTTAAAAATTTTGAGTATTTTAATATGTAGAGCTTTAAGTACATTCAAATAATTAATATAAAAATCGTTAAAAATACCTACTACCAATAAAATAAACTTTGGCACAATAAAAACAACTTCACGATGTCTTTCAAATTAGTTCAGAAACATTTTCGGATTGTAAGAGGTGTTTCAAAATTGAACCGATTATTTTCCAAATCACGTAAGCGCCAATCTCTACTTCAGTAGTAGGGGATTGTGTTTTCTTTGGATTCTCTTACATAATCAATCATGTCTGATTTTTAAATATCCTTCTAAAGGAACACACATTTGTTCAGAAGACGAAGATTGTCTACAAAGCGAATAAAAAGGTTTACTTGTCTTTCTCGCAGTCGCAATTTTGGCGCTTACGTGATTTGGAAAATAATCGGTTCAATTAGAGAGGACAGTCTGCCGAGCGAGACGAAAGCGAAAGAAACACGAGAAATGGAAAACTTTTTATCCTGGCAGTCACACGACGACGAATCGTGGACAGTTTTTCCAAACACCGCTTCCAAGATCAAGACCAGCATCTGAGATAATTTATCGGGAACAAACGACTCCGAAAAACGCGAGCGGGAGAGCATCATATCCGGAGATAAAACATACCGAAGCTGGGTAGGGGGAGGGGCATGTATGCGGGGGTGTGATACTGACTCGTGGAGCCCTCTTCTCAGAATCGGGCGCGCCGCGCGGTCCGCTACAGAATCCACTATCCACCCCCTACTACCCCAACGTAGGGGGTGTAAATAAATCCCAGGGTTTTGTATCTTCTTTATCGTTATTGAAATGCCCAGCACAGACTTCCTTTTCCTTTCTCGAACTCGGTCGCTCCCCTGAATAGCAAGGTTGCCTAGTTCCTGCTACAATGATACGAGTCAACAAGTATACTAACTGAACCGATTGTTCTCCAAATCATCGTAAGCGCAAAAATGGACCACTACACAAGGTACGAATTTAAGCGATCTGATACATGTTTCTTAACCAGAATTTCACGTAGAAAACGATTCACACAACGAAAATTACTGAAACTAACTCCTAACGAAGATATTAACGTTTTTATTTCACATTGGTTACGAGGAATTTGAACTGCCCGCTCACAAGAAACTCAAAGCTTTACGTGAGTCAAATCGCGTACTTCAACGGTTTCAGCAAGCTTCTCAATCGAGCAATGTTCATTTCCCACCATGTGTTGTTCAAACTATTAGCAATTTGCTATAGCTGAGCCAAAGCGTCAAGATTGAGGTTGCCAGATTTTTATATTGCAAAGACTGTCATGATAACGTTTAGCGCGCGATGCAAATCACGTAGAGCATTGAGTTTTCATGAGCGGGTGGTTTGAATTCACGCAACAAGAATCATTAAATATCTTCGTAAGGAGTTAATTTCGGTAATTTTCGTTGTGCGCATCGTGTTTTACGTAAAATTTTGGATAAGAAACATGTATCAGAATGCTGAAATTCGTACCTTATCTAGTGGTCCATTGCGAATCCAAGTAAGACAAGAAACCTCGTTTCATTCGCTTTGTTGACAATCTTCGAATTCCAAAAAATGTATGTTCTTTCAGAGGACTATTTTGAAATTAGACGGGATTGATAATACCAGAGAAAAAAAAGAAAAAGCAGCCCCTCTACCACCAAAATAGAGATTGCCGCTTACATGATTTGGAAAATAATCGGTTCAATTGTTAAAGAAACAAAAAAAAAAAAAAAAAATTATTGAGGGAATACGGGTTTTTAAAATTGATTGTTTAATTGTACCTTATCATGCAACGAGGAACTAAATGTGCGGATGGTTAGGGCGGATTTAATTGAAATCAGCCTGACTACATTCGACAATACCTGATTGTCTCTGATATTTTAATTTTTAAACAGACGACTAATCAACACTGGAACTTGAAATTTTGTGAGTATACTTTTCATAATCAACAAGGTGGTATACTTAAAATAGTACTGGGTCCACGCACTATTTTGCGAAGAGCGCAAGGCCAATAAATCCCAAAAAGTTCAATTAGGTAGAGTCAAGATTTCAGCTTTAATGATTATACAAAAAACTAGAATTTTTTAGTTTTTGGAATTGTTGGATTTTTTTTGCCCGGAAGACCGTGAGGATCCCGCACTATTTTACCACCTGTTCGAGCCACATTTTAAGTTTTTTTTTACTATCACAAGAAGTTCAAAAGCGTTAGGTACCTAGTTTACTTTTCAGTTTAACAAATAAAAAATGTGAGAAAATTAGGACAAGTTGTGTACAGTTGGACTACATTTTGCAATTAGGAACTATAATTTCTGGCTCATTTGTCAGAACACTCAAGTGTATAAAGAAACTAATGGTACATACGTTGTTTCTGAAACGAAGCCAGAAATTATAGTTCCTAATTGCAAAATGCAATCCAGTTCTAGTTCTAGTTAAACCCGTTCAATTCAATCATCATTGGCAATTACATCCCTACAACTTTGGGCGCTTCTCATGAGCTTGAGCGTTCATTTTCCGCGTAAACATTGCGTTTGTTAAAGGTTTTTACACCGGAAAAGTTCCTTAAATCTCAAACCCCTCGCTCTCGCGACAAATCCTGAAGTACGAACATATTATCCGCAAAAATGTTGAGTATTTTTCCCAACAAGACGAGTACATTCCATTGCCTTGCCACTGACTAAAGCATCAAAATCTTTCCTTTCCGACCGTACAGAAAAGCAAAAATCAGGGAGGGGGAGGGAGAAGTGTTCCGTCATCGTAATTTGACATCCTCGTCTCTATCCCTCTCTCAAGTTCTTCAGGGCGGGATGTTTACGCCGACAAAGCGGCTCGCACAGAGGTTCGAAATTTATCATTTTGGAGACGATAAAAAACGAGCAAAAATATGAAACGCACGAGCTGAAGAGTGTTCAACCTACTTGACATTATTAAACATTTCAGGCATTCGATCTAGGAGATCAATGAGGAAAATACATTTCATACAATACAGGGCGTCTCAAAGTTTCATGGCTGTAGAAGAATATTTTCTTTGAAAAAAAAAATCATACTTATTTCCTATCCATAAAAGTAACTCTGCTAGAGCTACGGCTCCCTAAACTTATAGGAAAAACATAGATTCTTCTGAATTTTGGCGAAAGTTGTTATGTATGTCGGAACTCGTTTAAAATGACAAACAACTATCATGCTCAGCGCTGAATTCACACATGGTCACAACAATATCGAAATATCAAGTTGAAGGGGAATATATCAAGGGGTCTTAGATCTCCCAGGTGAAAAAAATATATTTTCCTCCTTAGAGCATCTAAAATCCCACTTTAACTTAAGATTACAGTATTTTTTTGACCATGAATGAATTTAACGCTAAAATTATAGGATAATTCAAAACTATCGGACTCATTGTCAGTACGCTATAAAACGCACAGTATTAGTAAAATATTAATTATAAAATTTTGAAAAAAAATTTCATGAGTCGTATTTGAAGTTCCTGAAAACATGCTGGATACTCGTTGAAGGTTGAAAACACAGCCCCTGAAAAAGCCTTGAATTTTCGTTTTCGATAAAATTTTACATCACAGCAAATTTTCTGTGAAATTTCATTGCGCATCTCTCCCAGTGCCACTGAGCGCCGACCCTCCTTATAACCTGCCCTTATCCCCCTTGTTTCATTCATAGTTCCGTTCACCCTGACTTTATCTCGTAGGGTGTTTAGACAGCCCCCCCCCCCCCCCCCCCCGAAAGGACCAGACGCCGCGCCGTGCGGACGTGCCGCTTTGACCATAAATCGTCTTTTTCCTCACGGAAGAACGCAACTGCATTTCTAGGACGTAAAATTCCCCCTCGCAAATTACGTTTGAACCGGGAGTATCTTCGGCGTTTTTCACTGATAATTTCACTAATTTTTGTTCCGATCTTACATGCAAAAATCTAAAAAATTGTGGAAAAAATTCGCACCAGTACATTTTTTGTAAAAAATTTATGTTTAGAGTCAATTTCGCAACATTCCAATCCCCAAAAATGAAAATGAACAGAGATGCGTTCAAACAAAGCTAAAATTATCCACATCCCTGGTGGGGATCGAACCCACGACCTTTGGATTAGAAGTCCAACGCGCTATCCACTGCGCTACAGGGACCCGCGATATAAGCATCATTCTCGCGGAAAATCTGTATACACGTGACTGGAAAATAAAAATGTACTTCTTCTGAAGTAAATGATTAAAATCTGCAAGGTATCAGCAAAAAATTCAGACAAAACTTTTCCGAGTACGTAGGTACAGATAACACGAATCCTCTAAAACGCGTAATTTTCAATATATGTCCAATAACGGTTCTGGGATAGTGATGTGACAATGAGGAACACGGGAAAAACTTAAAATTCGTATAAAATGAAGCGGTTTTTTTCTGATGACACGTTAATTTTTTTTTAATTTTACGTTGAAAATCAACCTTTACCTAATGTATATTCATTTGAATGGAGAAGGATGAGATGCATATGAATGACGCAATCTCACCGTTTATTTCAAATCAGGTTTTCCTACAATCGACAGTGGATTTTCGATGGGAAAATGAGGGAAATTCAACCAAACCTAATTAAAAAAGTAAAACTGAAGTACACTCGAGGACTATAACTATTGGGAAAACTCCGTGAATGCCTGAATTGAAAAACAAATCCCTCTTCCGTTTGTGAAAGGGTGCACCATCACACTCTGAGCTGCTTTCTCTCGGAATGTATATATATTCCCGTAATTTTGGAATTTTCCCCGACTTTCTTCAAAATAAATCCCTAAACGTTATTGCGCATTGCCGAATTTAAAAAAAAAAAAAAAAAAAAAAAAAAAAACTTTAAATCTTCCTGCCTGTCGCCGCGCCGCCCCGGGTGACCATGAAACGTCGCTTCTCTGAATTTTCACGTGAGCCCTAATAGACCTATACTGCCGTGTTAGGGAAGAACGCCGCGTACGAACATTCGAGAGTTGCCAAACTTCCCTGGATAAAACATGTATTTTTGATAACACTCATGCATATTTTCCACGAAATTTTCAGATATTTTAGATTAAATTGCGAACAAAATTGTTTGTAATATTTGACAAAAAATATTAAAAAGTTTCGCAGCAGATGTGTTCCTTATTGAAAGTTTGGCAACGCCTGAATGTTCATACGGCATTCTTCCTTAGCACTGCAGTATAGACCTATGGTTTTGGGGCTCCTGCGGAAATTGAGATACGCCCTTGCTCTACTGCCGAGCTAAGGAAAATGTGTGAACATTCAGGAGTTGCCAAAATTCCCTCGGTAAAACATGCACTTTTGGTGACATTCATGCGTATTTTCCCTTGAAATTGGCAGATATTTTATGTTAAACTGCGTACAAAAATGTCTGAAAATTTTGGGGGAAAATATTCACAATTTGCCCAGTAAATTCGGTTTTTATCGAAGATGATTTGGTACCATTTGAAGGTTCATACGGCGTTTTTCCTTAGCACGGCAGTCTAGACGAGCGACGAAATGAACGCTCTCCTGTGCGTCCACTAAAGAAGAGAATCTAGTATCTGCTCGGCGACTAGTTTAAACAAGGGATTTTTAAGTAGGGCGAAAGCCCCAAGCTTTGGCGCTCAGATCTGAAAGCTACAACAAAAGAAAAAGAGAAACAAAAAGCTCGAGCTTAATGGACACGGGATCGCGCTTAGCGAGTGAGTCCCAGCCTGACGATGCTGCGATACCCGCCACCGCACAGTGGATCAGATATTAGGAAATATTGGACATCAATTTCTTAATAAACTGTAAATTTTTAGTTTATTTTGTCGCATTTCAATTGAAATGGGACGTGCGAAAACCGCTAATGTCCATCATTCCAGTCTGCAGTTTTTTTGGGTTGATAATACCATTCGGAGTTGGATGCAACCAAGAAAGTGGCGTTAATACTCGCCTCCGGGTTCCCTTAATCCCAAAACGAGCCCTTTCATCACTTTGAGGTTGTATAAACTCTTTAAAAGTATTATCAACTCAAAAAAACTGAAGACAGGAAAAATGGACAATGGCGGTTTTCGCACGTCCCGATTCAATAATAATTGTAAGGCGTAGTACTTTGGGAAGGAAATTTCATGAGAAAATCGATGGGTAAGGATTCGATCGACATAAATCAACCGAAAAATAGTAACGTGAACCGATCGACAGCGACTCGCTCGACAACGATTCGGTCGATGACCGTAAATCAATCGACAAATCTGTGAATCGATTAATAAGTGGATTGATCGACGAAATCCGTGAATTGATCGATATTAACACCATGAATCGATCGAATCTGTGTCGATTGAGTTTTTGTCGATCGGTTCACATTATTATTTGTCGATCGATTCAAGTCTATAGATCCGACAAAGGTTTATTAATCCATTGTCGATCGAATCGGTGTCGATGGAATAGCATCGATCGGTTCACTTTCTAAACTTTCGATCGGATCCTCAACCAAAGTTTGATGCTAATTTCGTCACGATCTAATTTGTAAGGGGTAACTTGGGAGAGGGAATTCTATGAGAAAACCAATGACACCACTCTCAAGCTTTTCCGTTCCGTTTTAATTTTAAAGTTTCCACATCATCATGCCCGATCTGCAGTGGCGATTTTGCAAGTTTGTAACTTTGCAACTTTTAATAATACTATCATTGGAAATTAGAAATAAACATCTTATATTACTGGAGGAAAAACATTTCCTCCATTTAACGCCATTAAAAATATCCGTTTTAAGAGGGGCAATAAGCTGCCGCACCAAGAATAGGTTGGTTTACAAACATTGAAACCCCCGTTGACATACCCCACTGTGCGCCGCCGCTGCTGATTGTGAGACCGGTTCGGCCGCACCATATACGGCCACTCGGGAGAAACCGGTCCAGTCTTCAGGCTAAAACCACCTAACTCCAATTTAAATCTTACATAAAGCTGCGGTTTACGTCTCGTAATCTTGAGCGTAACCGTACGAAATCGCGAGGGGCGCCCCAACACCCCCCCCCCCCAGCTCCTACTTCGGCCACCCCCGCACCGGCGCGGCGCGCAATGGAACGGGGCATCGGGAGAGATTCACGGAACATTTTTCGCGCTAAGTTTCTTGAATTTGAAATAATCCAAGAGTCAAAGAGCGTGAAGGCGGAATTTCTAATTATTGTCGATCGAGCATAGACTGGAAAAAAAAGTCACTTGTATCTAGAGTCCAGACTCTTAATAACATTAGCAAGACAAAATACTCTTGATTCAATCGGACTTTTTGCTTGAATCAAAAGGAAATCCGCCTAAATCAAGAGGCTCGGCTCTTCGATTCAAGGAAAAATAGGATTGAATCATGATTATTTTTTCTTGTCACTACTATTAAGAGTCTAGACTCTAGATCCAAGCGACTTCTCATTCCAGTGTACGTGGATGCGGTACGTAAAAAAATAATAGATTCACCTTGATCTTCCTGATCGCCCAAAAAACCCAAAAACACACTTACTCCAGGGAGCACTATATTTTCACCCTCGTTCAACTGGACTAAGTGATTTGTTCCTCTTGAAGAGCCGGAAAGACTTTCGCCGTGATAAGGTCATCAAATCGTCGATCGGCGCCCAGTGGATCGAGCCACTCAGAGAGGTCATGCATAAAGTTTTTAACTAAAACTGCGAATTTTGATGTTTAATTCGTCACATTTCAGGTTTAAGGGTATTTCTGGAGGACAATTTCACGAGGAAATCAATGGAACCACATTTAGAATCGCAAAATTTGGTATGAACGGGGTTGTAAGCTTTTAAAGTTTCCAAATTTTGTCCGAGCTCTCTCATTGACTGGATGCACTGTGCGGCGGCGGCCCGCCCACGGGGTTCCCGTTGGTCGAGAGAGCGGGAGGCGCGAAGAATGCACTTTTGGCCAAAAAAGCACATGATGCCCGCTTAGCGTCGACCGTCGAAAGCGCCGGGAACAGACATCGACGCTGCGGCGCCGGGATTACGGCTTGAGACCTTACTGGGAAAAGTTGCCCGGGTGGGAGAAGAGATGCACGCTTCTATGAAACCGCACTTCAACTTACGGACAGAAACATCGCGCGCTTAATATTCCAGTCTCTTCGAGGAGAAAACATCCTGAAACCAGCGAGACGACACAGCGCCATTTCAGCCCAGGCTCCGTTTTACAGTACATATCGTTGAAGGGGTCTCTTGCACGCAACAAACCAATTCTTGGATTTGTCAAATTAATTTTTTCCCCTCCACCAACTAGTCCTTCCTTGCCCGCACCTGAGAATCACTCGTTGGGAGCTTTCGTTAGCGGCGGATTTAACGATGATGCGGTGGACCGCAGCTTGAACAGCGCCTCTCAACACTTGATTCATTATGCAGAGCATAAGTGAGCGCTTGTAAAAGCGCTTACAATGGGGCATCGGCACACACTGGATCCAGTCAATTAGAGAGATCGGACATGTAATTTTTGACTGAAACTGCAAATTTTGGTGTTCCTTTCGTCACATTCTAAATTTCGAGGGGTGCTAACGGTAGAAAATTTCACGAGAAAACCAATGAATCCACTTTTGGAGCCTTAAAGTTTCGTATACACGGAGTTATAAGCGATTGAAGTTTACAAATTTTGTCCGACCTCTCCTACTGACTTGATCCACTGTGCAGCACCGCGCCTGATTCAGTGTTCGCCACCAGTTAATCTCGCACTGGCATCCTAGAAAGCTCTCATATCGATGCTCCATTTCCCGTTTTCACCAGAGATGCTCAGCGGTTCAAACAGGCGTTGAAAGAAACCCCCTACTGTGGACTGATTTTTGAAATTGATAGACAAATATAGACAAGGAAGACCTAAGGCGTGTAGAGCGATCTTATTGGTTGAAATGGGTGGTTCTTATAGACTAAGGGGGAAAATGATGGACTGATTACAGGGTCTCCCATGGGTCGCTGTTACTTAGTCTATTACCTTCCTTTGTCCATTGCAATCACCCACTTTCACCAATAGGCTCCCTCCATATCCTTTTGTCATCTTTGTCCAAGATTTGTCTACCGAGTTCAACGATCAGCTCGCTGTTAAGTCTCGACGGGTGTGGTAATTTTTTTTTGTAGTCGGTCGAAAACGCGCTCTTTGTGAATCTGAAGCACTTGCTAGTGCCTCAGAACTTCAACCACCATGACTAAGAACTAATGTGCAAGGGTTTTTCATACATCTCAGGCTGTCTTGAGAGAAACGCATGGTTTAAAGCGAAAAATTCCGGAAATTCCGGAATTCTTGCGAAATTTTCGGATCGCTTTCTAAGAAATCAGTACTACTTCCGTATTTTCCGGACCAATGGACACCCTAATCGATTAATTTTGATTCGATTGGACTAATGATCGATAAAGGAATTTCCGATTACCTAAAAATTCGAATGATCGATTTATCGACTGATCGAAAAACGTTATGCATGGTGTCGACCGAACCAACACCAGGTTTATTATTGATTTTTTTTCTTCTTTTTTTTCAGCGATAAGATCAGGACAGAAACCACAGAAACTAGAGACCAGGGGTGGGGCGAAAGGATCCATCCTGAGAGGAAGACAGGACTACATAAGGAGTCTGGGGATCCGGCCCCAAAACCGCAGGTAAAAAATCCGGACAGGGCTAGAAGGGAGGAGGGGGGGGGGGCGAGCAGGAATGTAAACAAAAGACGAAGATTATAGCTTTCCACACGAATCCAACCTCCACATGCCCCTTTTTTTTGCCAGTCGTATCGCAGCACGAATCGGACACCTTACTGCCGGGAGAAGGAAGATCATCGTATGAGCCTAAAGAAGATGTCAAATTTCCCTTAATAAAAGGCGAATTTTCGGGGAGACTTGAATATATCTGTCTCCTTATTTTTCAGAGGATTCCTGTCGCAATTTAATCTATAGCATCCGAAAATTTCAAGGAAAAATAAGTTTGTCTTCCCTTAAGAATGAATGTTTTGAAAAGGGAAATTTAGCAACATCTGGATGCACATACGGCGTTTTTCCGCGGCAGGAAAACGTGGTAAGACGATCCTCCGTCACGCATCCTGTCTCGCTCGAAATAAACTCTGTTTTAGGCGAAGACGCGCGATATCAAAAGTCAGACATTGCCCAATTTCCTCTCATAAAATACGGTTTTTCCAGAAAACCTCTGCGTTCCACTCTTCCTGTCTAACATCAGGGAATTTTATTCGTTTTCAAGCTAAAATATCTAATAAATAAAATAAATAAATGAACTTGGCCAAAAATATAGAGAAAACTGAAAACGAACGTGTAAACGCTCAAAAAAGACCATGATTAAAATTGAAATTAATTTTAAAAATTCAGGAGCACGAAAAAAATACATCAAATTAGACAATGCTTGCGCACTTGCTGTTTCCTCGCAGATTTTGTTTTTGTAAAAACGAGACGAAATTGCCTATATTAGCGGTTCCTATAAACTAGATTTAACAAATATTAAAGGAAACTCGATCTCGAAAAGGATATTACTCCTCCCTTTGGTAAAACGGCTGAATGTTCTCGGTTATCGGTAATATGCCTCATTCAAGGACTAAATGAACGACCTTAAACAATTATTTTCGTTAAATATATACTTCTCTTATACATGAAAACAATTAAGTTACAAAAGGCCCAAGCTGGGCCTGTTGGCCCTTGACTACTTAGATATAAAGAATTCGTTGGAAAAAAAGTCGCTTGGATCTTGAGTCCTGACTCTTAATAACATTGACAAGAAAAAATACTCTAAATTCAATCGGATTTTTCCTTGAATCAAAGAGCAAAGCCTCTTGATTTAAGAGGATTTCCTTTTGATTCAAACAAAACTCCAATTGAATCAAGAGTACTTTTTCTTGTCAATGTTATTAAGAGTCAGGACTCAAGATCCAAGGGACTTTTTTCCCCAGTATAATTCAACTTTTTGTAAAAATAAACTAGCGCTGGTTTGGACATGTGCGAAGGATGGCAGACGATCGGTTGCCCAAGCAGGTCTCCGATTGGGTTCCTCCCGGAAGGCGACGGCGTGGACGTCCTGTGAAAGTTTGGCGACAAGGGGTGGAGGAGGAGATCAGAGGGTGCCAATTGCCTGATGATCTCTGGGAGGATAGGGGGCAATGGCGATTGGGCGTCGCAGAGCGCGAGGCGGCGCTATAAAAGCGGCTTTATGTACGTATAAAAATAAATATTTAATCAGAGAAAAATCAGCGACACTGGAATTCTGATAGGACGTTTTTGGTTAGCACAGCGAATCGCGCACGGTGGTCGGTGGATGACCGCAACTTCCACCTCGACTGCGGATCCTCCATATCCTCGCTCCTCTCATTTACAAGGGATCTACTTTCAGGGATGAGCCCTCTTGTCCGTACAACTCCTTGCTTGCCAGAGCCCACGTGGAGATATAAATACGCTCTTGAGTCAACGGAGCGACTTGACGATAGGGTATCAACATCGAGGAGAAGATAATTTTTCAAAAAACCACAGGAAATGGTGATATTCGAGGGACACAGCTGCTAATCGAGTCTCCGGTTGGAGATACCCACCAAACTAAATTCATCGATATTGGTCGTGTCCGTCGGAGGCGATTTTCCATTGGAGGTTAAAATTTCTGAAACGGCAGCCCGTGACAATGGTGATATCAAAAAACAGAGGAGAAAAAACGGGAAGCAAAGCTAAAAATTACACATAAAAATCTGAGACGTTTCGGCCCAAAACTGAGCCATTTTCAGTCGGAAGAATAAAAATTGAATTAAATATAAGATAAAATACAATAAAATATAAAATATACTTATTTTATATATTTTATTTTTATTCTTCCTACTGAAAATGACTCAGTTTAGGGCCAAAACTTCTCGGATTTCTATGTAGTTTTTAGCCTTGTTTCCTGTTTTGTCTATGTTTTTTTATATTTTCCAAATTGGCAACATTGTTTTTTCTCCATTTAAAGCCATTGAAAATATCGATTTTAAGTGGGGCAAGCTGCCTCGCCTAGGATCGATTGCTTTACATAAATGGAGGAAAACAGTGTTCTCAAATTTCGAGAATCACCACTGGTGTCCGTCCCCGGGAAAAGGACCTCAGTTCACCAGGGTGGCTACTAAAATTGGATTTTAGATTTTCCTGATTTTTCCTGAGATTTTAGACAAGATTTCCCGATTCTTGGCGCAAATACTTAAATTAGCGCTCGTTTGATTTAAAAGATAAACACACGTAATGAATAGACTCAATTTTTTTAAAACTGCTCGAAGCACTTAGAATTTCCTGATCTGTGACCGATTTTCCATGAACCATTGAATTTCCTCATATTTTCCAGTTTTGACTTTAGATGAAGCAACACGTGTATCATCATGCTCGAACTCGCACTTGGTAAAATTGGAGCGCGTTTAGCAGAAAGGAACCAAGCCACATCAGCTACTTCCAAAAACTGGAGAATTCAATGTTTTACAAGAGAATGATTGAGTGGATTTATTTGAAAATTTTAAGAGATTTGCTTGGCACTATGCAGAAAATGCACTGCGAGTCGCACCAAATCCGCACAACCGTTTTCATGTAAAATATTAAATTGCTCGATTAAAGTTGGCAACGCCTGATGTGGCTTGGTTTCTTTCTGCTAAACGCGGTTCAATTGAACATCGCTTTAACGAATGATGTAAATTGAAATTTGTTTTTGAGAATTGATTTTATCGTCATTCGAATAAAATTAGTCCGAAACCGAAACTGCACTTACTTTCAACTGATCAAAGCACATGGATACGAGCAATGAAATACAATTCATAGGATCTCTGTCTTCTGTGCTTACCTGAAACAGATAGAAAGAAACTAGAGTTAACAAACATACGCAAATTAGAAATTGAACATCCTTAGATCTGCCCACCAACACAAAATGATAATTACATTTTTAGAGTAATGCTCTCCGAAGCATGTTCTACCGAATACTTCAAATACTTCATGGATGACCTATAAGGAGGGTGTAGCCGCCAAATTTTAAGAAATTGAGTTTCCGAGGAATACTAATCTGTGAGGGCGGTTGCATCTTACTAAGCGATGATACCAAAATTGAGGGGCTTGGGGGACAAGGCGCTTAAGTGCAGTTTTTGTTATTTCGAGAAATACGTGTTACAAGTTTCGAAATTGCATAGAAAGAAAGTTCAAACTGACTTTTTGATGCTTAAAACTTTGAATATGAGAGCGATACGATGTTTTTCCTCGGCACGGCGGTGCTTGAGCACGTACGCAAATCAGCTCTTACATTTTAACTTGCAAACGGTCCAGCGACACTTTCTCCTGCTTTTGCGGGCTAACCAGTGACTACACTTATGCAATGCTCGATATGCATGCCTCGGCTACTGGCTACTTTCCGTCCATAAAAATGAAACTGACATTTAAGTCACCGATATCAAGTTCGCTCCGTACATACGAAATGAGGTTGTCAACGATCCGGCTGCGAAATTACCCACGACCATCGCTAACCACGGGCCAAACCGTCGCTGCTCTGACCAGTAGTGCTTTGCGATACATCGATTGATCGGCCATTTAAACCTAAGGAAAAGTATCGATTAACAGGGTTTTCGCAGCGAACGCCTTAATTATCGATTATTTACAGATTATTTGTAACAGTTAGTCCATCATTTTCTCCCTTAGTCTATAGGAGCCACACGTTTCAACCAATAGGTTTGCTCCATACTCCCCATGTTTTCTTTGTCTATAGCTTCGCCCATCAATTTCAATAATCGGCCCGCAGGCGAGCGTCCAGGTGGAGGTTGGTCAGTTCCTAAAGCCTTGAAAGCGTTTAGCCCTTCCAAGCTTATATTCTACTGATGTTGCACCTTTGTGGATGAGTTTAAAGTTTGCTGCTCGAGTAATTGATAGATTTCTTGGGAAAAGATGGTACGCTGGTGGGAGGGGTAGCGTTGTCGTGACAACAAGGTAAGCTGTTTAGAGATAGTAAATTTGGCTCCATAAAAACGACATAAATAAGGCTTAACAACCCCAATCTCGGCAACGATGGCTTACGTTGAGCCTCCTGTTAAAGGATATCAATTAATCGACTCTTTATTCTGGATGATTCCCAGGTAAACAAGTTTTAACTCGTCGAACCTTGAAAGTAGGAAAACCATTTCTCAAGGGTAAAAAACAAACCGCAATCAATCACGAATTTCAACACTTTAATTTGACATCTATGACGGGTCTTGATTGTTGAACTCGAGAAAGTGACCTTTATTTTAAGAGAGGAAAAAACTCGTGTCCCTTGTAAAAAAAACCACCCTGAACTAGGCGACCGGAGCGTTCAGGTCAGTGGTGCGGTAGCGCTGCCTTGGTAAGGCTATAAGGAGTGAGAACCGAGCAACGAATGTGTCTTCGAATGTTGCCAAATTTTCAGGGTTGCTACAGAATTCAGATGATGAAATTCCCTAACATTTCCCTGATTTCTCTGACACATTTTGGTGAAATTTCCTGACAATTGAAGATGTGACGGAGGGTTAAGAAGACATAATGAAACTAGTTTTCAGGCAAAATTTGTTGTTAGAAACCTCAAACTCATTCTAGAAAGCAAATGAGGGTGATTTCACAAATTTTCCCTGACATTTTCGTCATTTTCTCTGACATTTCCCAATTTTTCCTGACTTTTTAAAATTCTCTGACAGTTCCCGGTTTTCTCTAACTGTGGCAACCCTGGATTTCGTTTCATAGAAAACGACTTTTTTGGAATACCTGAGCTTATTTTTCTTTCTATTTTTGGAGACGTTTTTCTGAGTTTAATCTAAATTATCTGCTAATTCCGGGGAGAAATATTCATACCGTAGCGGATATCGGTAAGTGCCGTTTTTGGACAAATCCTGAATTTCCTCAGCACAACGATTTTTTGTCCATCGAAGAACGGAGAATGCATCACAATATAGACACTGTTAATCACGGCAGATTTCAAACTGATCATTTTGGTTTAGCCACATTTAATAGGCAGTGAAAAATTTGCAACATCGCAAATTGAGGTATCACTGTTTTTTAACTCGTCGCCGTTGGTGAAAAAAAGTGTAACAGCGAGCGTACTGAAGTGGAAATTCAGCCGAAATCGGGATGTTCCGCCATCAAGTGGGGGCAATATACGGACGAAGTTGTCTCTGAGACGAAGGCGCACTGAGCAACTATTCGACCACGGAAGTATTGCACAGTATCAGATGAAAATGAAGGCGCACTAACTGATGTAAATTGGCTCGTATCGTTTACCACTCTGCCGTGCTAAGGAAAAACACCGTAAGAACATTCGAGAGTTGCCAAATTTCCCTCGATAAAATGTTTATTTATGAGGAAAGTTAATAATATTTTACCTTGACATTTTCAGGAAATTTAGCCGGTGAAACTGGAAGAAAAATATTCATAAGCTGACATACATATTTATATTTTATCAAAGGAAATTTGACAACGCGTGAAGGCTCATACGGCGTTCTTCCTTAGCATGGCTGCACTGTGAAGAGTCCTACATTTGCGGCACCTGTTCGATCGATTATTGAGCAGCTTAAGATACCTGAAGGCTGTTTCGGGCAAAAAAGCGGATTTGAAATCGAATGCCAAAAAATCTGAATTTTCAATCAAAATCAGCCTTCAAACCCATGTATAAGCCTGTATTAGACCTCATACTACCAATTATGATGCATTCCGTAAAATATGGACCTTCAATGAGCAAAAAACGTCGAGCTGAGAAAATTCAGAAAAGGCCAAAAAACGGCCCTTACCGATAGCCCTCCTCGAAAAATTAAAAATCTAACGGAGGGGAGGGGGAGGAATTTGGCAACACGATGTTCAATGCCTTCATTCTTTAGCACGCTAGAGCAATATTGCCGTGCTAAGGAAAGTCGCCGTAAGAACATTCAATAGTTGCGAAATTTCCCCGAATAAAACATGTATTTTTGAGGAAAGTTATGCATATTTTCCCTTGAGATTTTCAGATATTTTAGGTTAAGTAAATCGTGAACAAAATGGACCGAAAATTTTGAGGGAAAATTTTCACACAATTTTCTCAGTAAATTCGGTTTTCTTGAAAGAAATATGGCAACGTCTAAAGGTTCATACGGCGTTTTTACTTAGCACGGCAGAATAGTCGAGAGCTAGAGATAAAAAGGGCCATTCTTTCGCCCGGTTTCGCGAGAAGTTGAAACAATAATAATTTACGACGGGCCGTATAGTCGCTGGCCGTAACTCAAACAGTATACGGCCACCACACCGCGCCGGGAGGGCCGAACAATGGGGCATCCATATTTTAATGCAGAAACCAGGTAGGTGTGGGTGAATAGGTTCGCCTCGCTCGGTTGGCCCATCCGAGACCCACCACGCGCGAAACCTTACGCTTGAGCCATTGCCGTGGCAAGATTCCCGATAAATCGATTGCTCTGCCATTGAAGCCTATAGAAAAGGAATCGATAAAAAGGGTTTTCGAAACGATCACCTTATCGATTCTTCACCACAGCTTCAAATGGGGAGATCGATAATCTATCATTCACGCCTCGCCACTGGCTTGAGCTTCAAACCGAAGCTTTTTCAACTTGATTTTTACTGCTTTCCAACCAAGTTAACAGCGTTGTGACATTGAGGAAATACGAAAAACAACTCCCTTTAATTTGCGGGATACCTTTATTATCTCATTTTTTCCGGACTTGCTCTTCAGCAGCATAAAGACGTAACGGTAACGCTCGCCGTGCTGGAAAAGCATTCAAACGAAGGGCTCACGAAACGTCGATTTCCTCACCAAAGAACGTAAACACATTTCATTCCTCGCTAATTGCATTTTTACCGAAAGAATCCTTATGGAGATGGGTGGGGGTGTCAGGCCTAGACTCATGAACGTCTTCAAATTAAAAAACAATACAGTATATATTTTCCACTAAAAATTAATTTTCCAGCAATTTTTAAGGTTCATTGCGTTATTTTGGAGACAAACTGGGGAAGGGACCATATGTACGGGTTTTATACGGCTGCCAAATCTGAGCGACACCTCTTTGGCAAAAAAGAGCGGAGCATTGCAAGTTCATCCCTCGCGCCATCGCGCCTTCAATTTTTCAGATGCAACGCGGACATCTGTCAAGCACGAATAGTTGTATCTCTGCGCCGGCATCAACGCGCATCCTTTCCTTTGGTTTATTTCCATATTATAGTTGTTTTAGTTTATCTTATTTGTAGTAGTGCTTCCGTGAGCAATACACTGCCGTACAAAGGAAGAACATCGCATGAGTATTCGAGTGTTGCCAAATTTCCTCACAGAAAATATTGATTTTTTTTGTTCTTGAAATTTTCAGACGATTTAGGTCAAATTAGAAAGTAAATTCTTTGATAAATTGAAAGACAAACATTTACAAATTTTACCGAAAATGCGTCATTTACCAAAGGAAATTGGGCAACATCTGAAGGCTCATACGGCGTTTTTCCTTAGTGCGACAGTGCAGCTGAAAATAGAAGAAACGAGATCGGGCCTCGTTTCTTAGCTTTTTCCCCGGATCTGACAGACACCACACTGGCAGCATTGTAGAGCATAGCGAGTTCACATCTCGCACCATCGCGCCTTCACTTTTGCAGATGCAACAAGGACATCCATCAAGCACGAATAGTTGTATCTCTTCGCCGTCTTCAACGCGCATCCTTTCCTTGTGTTTATTTCCATAATATAGCTGTTTTAGTTACTCTTATTCGTAGTGTGCGAGCGCTGTCATCAACGCGCGTTGAGAAGTCTCTTACTCTTAAAATTTGAGTGAAGTTAAAAAAAATTTTGCTCAAAATAAATTATGTGTCCAGATCAATGATCGTTTTGAGGGGGAAAAGCAAACACAAAAGCTGGTAAAAAAACATGTTAGGAAGTCTCTCAAACCTCTGCCACCCTCAAAATAACCGAGGTAATACTTTAAGGGAGGATTTTTCGGAAAACGTTACAGAGCCGAAGTTGCACTTTGATCCTAAAAATCGACTCTTAAAAATATTCGCGTTTAACTTTGGGACATCATGCGTATAACACGTTCTGCCGTACTGGGGAAAACCTCGCATGTTTAAATTAATTGGTGCCAAACTTGCTCCAAAGGTATTAATTTTTGTGGAAAATTATGAATAAATTTCCTTTAAGTTTTCGGATACTAGCAATAAACCAGTTTCGCCAAACTTCGGATAAATTTCCGTGAAATATGGAAAAAAAACGCAGGGCTTCAGAAAATGCTCGATCGTGCGCTCGTAAGTGTGGAAAAGCCCCAAAAATATGAGTGGAGGGGATACTTTTAAGGGTCAAAAATTGAAAATTAAAGGAAAACAGAAGAAAAAGGTCTTTAATGAATTATTAGGAAATTTTCTGGAAAAGCGATAAGAAAAATGTGGAAAGCCGAGCGGCGGGCGCGTGAAAAAGTGTAAGCCTGGAGGATTCTGCACCCCTGTAAAAACGTGACAAAATCTCCCATAAAATCAAATTTCATTGAAGAAAAGCCAACAACCGGAGGCTCACGAGACATTTCTCTCTAGGGCACGGCAATATTGTCATGCTAAGGAAGAACGCCGTATAAATCTTCAGACGTTGCCAAGTTTCCTCCCGTAAAAACGGAACTTACTGGGAAAATTGTGAATTTTATTTTCCAAAATGTTCAGACAATTTTTCACGCAATTTAACAGAAAATATCTGAAAATTGAAAAGAAAAATTTGCATAAATATCGTCAAAATTACATGTCTTATCGAGGGAACTTCAGCAACTCTCGAATGTTCATACGGCGTTCTTCCTTAGCACCGCAGTAGTGTTTGAGAGGGGTAAAAAGGCGTTTGGCAACCGGGTCCGGGTTTCAAATGCGCGCATATCAGTCGTCGCACACGGCACGGGCACCACACCTGCCTCGCACCCCCCCCTCCCGCCCCCCTCGAACCCTTGCATCCCCTCACCCTCGGCCGCCTACACGACTGACTCTGGAGCCGGACTCCCCCCCCCTCCCTCACCATGTAGAGGTCCAATAAGCACTCCCTCCCGTTCGGAACGCCCGCGCCTGTCGTAACTATGCCGTGCTAAGGATAAACGCCGTAAGAGCAATCGAGCGTTGCCAAATTTCCCCCGGTAAAATAGGTATTTGGCTAGAGGTTTATGGACATTTTCCCTGGAAATGTGCGGATACTTTAAACCAAATTACGAGTAAACTTCTCTGAGAAATTGAAAGACAAGTATCAACATGTTTTTCAGGAAATTGGGGTTTAGTCGAAGGTAATTTGGCAACGTGTAAAGGCTCATACGGCGTTCTTCCTGGGGACGGCGAAACTGCTTACGCTTATTTAGGGAGGAAAAGAAGGACGCCTCGTTGTGTATGGGAGCCACGAGAGCCACAGCCGCGTAAAGAGCAAAATAAACAAAGCAACTGCTTCTTTCACTTTTCCCTCAGATTTTTGACCCGTGCTGTTGACACTGAATCCTTCGCATTGCTGTCGTGCTAAGAATAAACGCCGTATGAGCATTCCAATGTTTCCTTTCCTCCACGAAATTTCGTCAAACTTTCTACAATTTACATTTTTTTAAGAAAGTCGGCCCCCACTTTTAACATAAACGGTTGGAGGGTAATATCAAAAAAAGAATTTTTCCATATTTTGTGAACTACTTTACTGAGACTACGAGATAACGTTTAGTAGATACTGAAGAAGGAAACTAGAATTTATGGATTTAAAAAAATCTGAAGTTGGTGGAGTCATTCAGAATCCTTTTCCCCGAATTATTTAGGAAAAAAACAATGTGATGTCCTTTAAATAATTAGGTAGTAAAAGAGGTAGCTATTAAAAGGACACCCTTCATCTTTGAAATGTCGATCTTCTACAGTGAAGATAATTTGAAGTTGGCAACTGCGATCTACAGTCTATACACTCACGTCCAAATATGAAGTGTCTGGATCGTTTCCTATTTGCCTAACTAATAACGGTACCGTTTGGGCCTGAGTTACAAGACGGTAAACTTAAACAAAGATACCTATTCTACAGTCTGCTATGGAACATAAAATTTACTCATATTTTCACCGTTTTTACGTGGTTTTATATCCGTTTCATAACGTCACATAAAAGCTCAAAAGTTAGGCTTTTTAAAAGTCTAGACTCCGGATCAGGGTTGTCTTGATTCCTTCGTCTTCAAATTCCCTGACTTTCCCCCGACTTTTCTGTACCTTTCACTGACTCCAAAATATTCTATAACTCCTTGACTTTCCCTGACCTTTGAACACATTTTCCATTTATTTTTTAAAAGAAATACGCTGTCTTTCGCTGGACTCTGATAGGTAGACGTGTCAGAACTTCCCTGACTTTTTCCGGTCGTCGCTAATTTCCTGACTTCCTCTGACTTTCCCGGTTTATCAGACCGAGCCAACCCCGCTGGATCCAAGAAACAGGGTTGCCACAGAACTTAGAAAACGAAATACCCTGCCATTTCCCTGATTTACCTGACACATTTGGTGAAATTCCCTGACGATTGAAGACAGGACAAATGGTGAAGAAGGCATGATTGAAAACAGTTTACAGGCAAAATTTGTTGTTCGACACCTCAAACTCGTTTCAGAAAGCAAACAAAGGTGATTTAACAAACTTTTCCTGACATTTCCGTCATTTTCCCTGACCTTTCCCGGTTTCCCCTGACTCTTTAAAATTCCCTGACATTTCCCGGTTTTCCCTGACTGTGGCAACCCTGAAGAAACTTTTTTTTCTCCAGTGAAGGTTCACCCTGACCGTCGACGCTAGCGACATCCTCCTTCAAAAGCGACGTCCGATTCGGATAAATCTTGTCAATGGTCTCTCAGCTGGACGGAATCCCGAGAAGAAATTAATTTGTAAAGCCGACTGAAATAAATAAAAGTCCAACAAGCGCGAGACGAGGTGCATGACACAGAGCTGGTTCCACCATGTTCGCCTATTATGTTTCTTTCCACCTCGCTCCAAGGAACACGTCGCACAGTGCAACGGGCTGATAGAAGAGCTCGGATATGAAAATTTTGGCTCAAAATTCAACTTTCGATGTTTATATCCTCACAAATTCAATTTTAAGGACTGTTTCTGAAAGGAAATTGCATGAAAAAAATCACTAGAGCCACTCTTAAACTTCCTTGCTTCATATTTTCGATAATAAGAAGCTTTCAAAGTTTCCAGGTTTTGTCCGACTTCTCCTATTAGGGTTGCCACAGAATTTGGAAAATAAAATTTCCTGACACTTCCCTGATTTCCCTGACACATTTTGGCAAAATTCCCTAATGATTGAAGATATGACGGATGGTTAAGAAGGCAAATTGAAAATAGTTTTCAGGCAAAAGTTCTTGTTCGAAACCTCAAACCCGTTCTAGAAAGCAAATAAAGTGATTTAACAAAATTGCCCTGACATTTTCGTAATTTTCCCTGACATTTCCTGGCTTCCCCTGACTTTTTAAAATTCCTCGACATTTCCCGGTTTACCCGGTTTTCCCTCACTGCGGTAACCCTGTCCTTTGTGCGTCGTTGGGACCGGGCACGAGTCGAAGGCACGGATAGAGAGGTATGAATACATAAAGAGGAAGAGGAAAAAAATTAGTGGATAAAAAATAATTGGACGATGTGTCTTGTGGTGATCTGAAAATTGGACGACGGACGCGGGGCTCGACACGGGATGAAAAATGAAGTTGTCACCGATGGACGCCGACGACGACATAAAATTGGTGACACGGCTCATAATTTCCGAACGGGTATCGATCGGGAGGGGGTCGCGGGGGAATTGAGAGATTAGAATGGAATGATACTTCTCTCCGGCCGGGTCGGGGCAATCGAATAAAGTGATAGGCATTATGGCCAGTGTAAATCCATGGATTTTACGATTCCGATTCCTCCACCACTCGCACTCGCACTTGGCTCAGCTACGCCTCTTCACGCTCTTGCCAAAATTCCGCAAAAAACTTGCCCATCTCCATCACTGCCAAAATTGAAAAGTCGATGACTTGAACGCTCGTATAAGAAAAACAGGGTTCCCACACAATTATTGAGAATCTCAAATTCTCTGACATTTCCCTAATACCCTTTCAAGTTTTGGTGAAATTCCCTGACAAATGAAGACGCACCAGTTCAGGATTACCACAAAATGTAGAATATGAAATTCCCTGACATTTCCCTGATTTCCCAGACACGTTTGAGTGAAATTCCCTGACAATTGAAGATACGCCAGATGGTTAAAAAGACAATATTACAGACATTTTTTGGGCAAAATTTCTTGTTTGAAACGTCCAACTCATTCTAAGAAGCAAATAAAGGTGAATTAACAATTTTTCCTAACACTTTCGTCAGTTTCCCTGACATTTCCAGGTTTTCCCTTACTTTTTCAAATTCCCTGCATTACATTTCCCGGTATTCCCTGACTGTGGCAACCCTGCCAGTTGTTTATACAGACATCATTTTGAATAGATTTCACGCAAATTTTGTTGTTTTGAACGTCAAATCCATTCTAGAAAGGTAAGTAATAAAGGTATATTAACATTTTTTCCGTGACATTGCCAGGTTTTCCCTACTTTTTAAAATTCCCTGACATTTCCCGGACGGTGGCAACCCTGGGAAAAGGGAGGGTATCGTTTTTGTTCGGGTGGTTGCAATGGACGAAGGAGGTACATAATAGACAGCCAGCCTATACGTCTTTAATTCCTTAAACTTTCGTACGGCAAAGTGCGGTTCGAGTAAAAAGACTTTGACGCACGGTTACAAATGTCATATTCGATTTTGGCTGGGTAGATGTATCGTTGGGATCAAAACAATAGAACACAATCTCAAACAAAACTTTTATGATTTAAGTAGAAAAAGCTGAATTTCGACAAAAAACGCCGTATGTGAACATTCAAGAGTAGCCAAGTTTCTCTTGATAACACATGTATTTTTGAAAAAATGCACGCATATTTTATCTTGAAATTTTCAGATATTTCAGATTAAATTGCGTAAAAAATTGCCTGCAAATTTTGGACAATGATATTCACAATTTTCCCATAGTAATTTCGGTTTTTATCGGAGGAAACTTAGCAACACCTAAAGGCTTATACGGCGTTCTTCCTTGGCACGATGGAAAGGAAGAACGACGTATCTCATTCGAGCGTTGCCAAATTTACTTCGATAAAATGTTCATTTTTGAGGGAAGTTATGAACATTTTTCCTTTAAATTTTCAGAATCTTTAGGTGAAATTGCGAACAAAATTATCTGAAAAATTGGGAGGAAAATGTTCACAAGTATAACAGAAAATTCGCTCTTTACAAAAGGAAATTTGGCAATGCCTTCCCAACGCCGTTCATACAGCGTTTTTCCTTAGCACGGCAGCATAGGTGCGCGGCAACGGTGCGATTGGAAATGCAATGCGGGGAGAGGGGGGGGGGGGGGGAGAGCAGATGTAAAGGAAGCCCAGTGGAATGGTCGATACCTCTTGGGACTAACGAGCCGAGCAGCGCGAGTTGGGAAGAGGTTGGGTCCGAGGAAGACGTGGAGACGGTCTGCTATGCCATGTCTTTGGCTATGCCCTGCCTGGGTCGCCGCGCCACTCGCCCCGCTCGGGCTCTGGGTCGTTGTTTCATTTCAAGGACGACCGCCGATCCTCGAACCTCGATCCTTTCACGGCCGGGATCCACCACCACCGCACTGGCCCGCCCCGCGCCTCAGCCACAACCGCGGCAGCGCCCCCAGCCACCCCCCCCCCCCTGCCCAAACCGGGAAGTTGCCACGTTTGTCCTGGCTGGAGCACCTATGATCCGATATCGAGTACCCATATCCATATGTCTACCGTGCTAAGGAACAACGCCCGTATGGACTTTCAGGCCTTGCCAAGTTTCCTTCGACAAACCCCGGATTTTCGAAACGATACACAATTTGAAGGTGTCTTCAATTTTGTGAATATCATCTGTAAAATGGTACTGCTAGGTATACTGAGTGCTAGAATATCCTTGGTTTCTAAATTGAACGATTATTGGAGAAAATATGACAAAATAACCTAACCTGCTAAAATACATGTGTTTAAATGGAAAATGCCGCCAAATGACGTCACGAGGTGGCAAATTTTCTGGTGCATAAATCGAAAATTCCCGACACGTACAAGAGCTGCATTGTTACGACCCTTCGTTAGTAGGTGAGTAATGTATTTATTTGACTTGGTTATTGCATACATTTACTCGAAGTAATTGAAATCTCCCTTGAAATTGTCCTTTGATCGGTAAATTTACTCCTTTTTTTCGGGCAAACGCTCAGTTACATACATTCTTGGCCATCTTGGTTTGATACTGGAACCTGAAGATTGACATCGGCATTTTAATTGATTGACAGCCCGATTCCAATGCCAACCCAATATGACCGGAGAATCTTTATGAAAGAGCGTCTTTCCTCAAAAATGAGTGAATGTATACAAAAACTAAGACAAATACGTGTTTTACAAACGACAGGTCATAACAATTGTAATAATACTAGAGGGCTAGGCCGCTACGCAGCCCAACCCCCGAGGGCGCTTCGCGTTCTATTAGGCCCGCGTCGACAAAAGAACGACCAAAAAAATTAAAGGATTTTCATAGCCGACTCTCATTTATCCAATCTCCCTCTGGCCGGGAGTAATTGGACCAATAAGGATAGGAAAAAAAATCGGCATTTATTGCAAACTTCACGCCAAGACTGAAACAAAACGGAGCGTTCCGTCGCTTTTGGATAGTTTGTAGCAAAGAAGCATACCTTCGATTCACTTACCCTACTAACAGACCAAGATTCAACATTTCCCGCTAAATGTTAAATTGCCGCCGTTTTTCATGGGCGGAAATTTCAAATTTTGCCCCCCTTTCTAAGCTTTCTGGTCTCCTCTGATGTAGAAAAACCTGGGTCCTATTTTCAAATTCTGATTACAGCAAACTCATCTAGGGGCTATCAACTGTCGATAACCGCAAAAATCATGACAATCGGCCCATTAGAACGCTCAAACGAACTATGACAAAAAATAAAAAATTACATTGTTTAAATGGAAGAATTCGCAACTTTACCACGTACGTAATATGAAAAAAAAACCGGGTCATATTTTCAGAATCTGAATAGAGCGGGCTCATCTAGAGACAATTGTCTGTCGATGGCCGAAAAATCATGAACGTCGGCCCGACAGAATGCTGGAACTAAGCATTACCAGGTACTCAAATTTAGGAGGTCTCGGAGTTTATAGTATAGACATCATTCTGGATAATTTCAGTTCATAGGTTGGCTGCCAGCCTACAAATTAGCAACAGGTCTGTACTCAACCTGTCGTCACCTTCCAGGCAAAGTATCACAAGCGCCATGCGACGTTTAAAAATTTCCGCCGCCATTATATTTTTTTTTACAGAGAAATTGTTCAACGAAGCTGTCCGAAAATTACACCGAATTTTCTTTGTGCTGGCGATAAAATTTAGTGACATTTTCGAACAGATTCAACCAACAATTTAACTCAATTTTAAACTCAGTAAAAAAATAAAATGGCGGCAGAAATTTTTAAACGTCGCATGGCGCTTGTGATACTTTGCCTGGAAGGTGACGCTGTGTAGATAGGTACTCTATTCGGATAGAGCCCCTTCATAGGGGAAGTTGAGGCGATTCTTCCCGGTTTCTGACGTGGTCCAACTGGTAAGGGATATGTCGCATCGATCCAGTAAAAAATCTCGGCAGATTTTGAAAATTTTGCCCAAAAAAAAGAATGATCGTCCATGCGCATGAGCCTAAAGAAAGATTCTTCTAGGGATGCAGACACTTCCGTACCATGGTGCCGGCTGGTCCCGCGAAAGGGGGATCCCATCTTATCACTTTCCGGCCGAAGTATCACGAGCGCATGCGACGTTTCAAAATTTCCGCCGAAATTTTTTTTTGTACAGAGAAATTCTTCAAGGAGGCTGTCCGAAAATTTCACTGGATTTTCAACGTTCTGCCGACAGAATTCGGTGGAAGTTTCAGCAGCGCAACGTAGTGGCGAATCTCGTCCAGAGATCACATAGAATCACCTTAAATTGGCCTTCCGACTTTAAAAACCTCTTTCACTCAGAAAATTTCGAAAAGATGACTTTCACAGGCCCTGTACGTACAAATTGCCGCGATTTTGCGCAAAGCACGTGATTAGTACGGCGACATTACGGAAAACACATTACTTTTAACGCGGTTTTGCACAAAAAAAAAAAAAAAAAAAATCGCAATTGTGCCAGCTTCCCCATTTCAAAACACCGTATTGGGACCTTTCCATTTTGGCGCGCGACCGATCGCGACCCACCCCGTCGCGTTGTCGCGCGAGAAGTTTTTGCACCTCTGTATTTCAAACTCACTTTTTGATGCTTAAAAATTGGATTGTGGGTAAATTTTTCACGGAATATATTTTAAGACGAGTTTTATTTGATAACATTACCTCAATTTTTGTAAAAACCACCCGTACTTAAGAAAATGCCTCGTCCTCCAAGCCTCTCAATTCAAACCGCGACTCCAGATTCTGTTTTTATCCTGGCTCCCATAAATATTAGAACTGGGGAAAGCTAAGAAGAGACAAAAGTCACATCAGTCTGGATGCATCGATCATCAGTTGGTCCATTGGTTAGCATGTAAACATCTGTTGAATAGTGCAATTTTTGGGTGTGACATTTGTCTCTTCTTTTCTTTCCCCAGTTCTACCAGATAATTTAGTGCCAGAATTCCGGGTAGGGGATGTCCTCTCGAAATAAATGAAATAGGAGGGGTGCAAGTTGTTCTCGACCGCGCGGGTGCGGCTAAATTTTGGAAATGCCCGTAAAATTATGGAGGCTGAAAAAAATTATTTGTTTCAGAAAATTTTTCAGTTTTTAAACTATTGTGGAATAATGCTACTTTGGCACACATCCTACAACTATTCAAAAATTTAACAAAAATTTGATTAGCGCTTGTTGCGCAGGGCCGGATTTACTTAACTGCCGCCCATGGGCCTCCTGTATTTTGCCGCCCCCTTCTCATTCGTATTGAAACATCAATAAAAACCATCAAGTGAACGTGCCGGAGGGGGAAAGGCGTATAAAACACGTTTACTCGTGTTGGTCACATTTTTTGCGAAAACCCTGTTAACACTACTAGAAAAAGTTCACGGAACTTAGCGCGAAAGTTAAGTTCCGTAAACCTATCTCTGTATGGACAAGGCCCTCTATTTATAAGAAATGAACCAAAAAATTATGAAAGAGCAAACATAAATGTGGTTTAATAATTTTAACTTCCGCCGCCGCGCCGCGCTGACCGCACTATGTTTGGCGCAATGCGTGAAGTATTCCTAACAGTCTAACATGCGCGTTTCGAGCCGACCGCTGCTGCACGCACTGTGTTTGACGCAATGCGTGAAGTATTCATGCAGTCTTGTAGGCGCAATGCGTTTCACGCTGCTCACTGCTGACCGCAGAGACCGCGATGTCTTTGGCGCAATGCGTGAAGTATTCGTGCAGTCTTGTAGGCGCTAATATGTGTTACATGCCGAGCGCCGCGCCGAGGGTTTCTCCTTTTCATCTCACACGGTCTCGTCATCATTGCTCTCTGCGCCGCGCCGTTCCAGGCCGAATTCCGTGTGCGGTTTCTCTCTTAGTCTTAACTCGACTAATTAAAGGTGCTGTCTATTGTATCACAGAAAGACGACAAAATTAGAGATATACTCTCAGGAAATGAGAGATTTTATCACCTTTTCTCGTTCGTTTTTTTTTTTTTTTCTGAATCCGATTTTTCTTTATAGCTTTATTTAAAAAAATTGCCAAATTTGCCGCCCCCTAAATTTGCCGCCATGGGCCGCGGCCCATGTGGCCACCCCCTTAATCTGGCCCTGGCTTGTTGGGTAACCTTTTGGCAAAAACCCAAAGAGTTCCAGAGAATTAAAACAAAGTTAAAGAAGGAAAAAAATAATTTTAAGAGAAAAAAATAGCAGCTAGGTAAACTACTGGGAGGAAAATGTTAACACAGAGCATGAATAGGTAAGTCAATTGAAGACAACTTTAACAACCGAAAATATTCAGGCAAATTTAGCTAGGCACATCTTGACAAAGAATAGTTTTAGGGGCTGTTCATGAAGATGTCAATATGGTTGACATGACATATCAAAGTCAACTCCATAGCAGCTGTAAGATTTATAGGTATTTGTGATGTTTTTTTCTTTTTCTGTGACTTAGATTTTTTGTCTTTGGTGAAAAACTGTGACAAATTTTCACTAGTGCTAATAATAACTCTGAATTTAATGTGATAGAGCCAAGTTTATAGTTCGCTCATTGCATGTTGAAACAAATTTCAATCTCTGCCTAGCTCTGAAGAAGCACTACTCAACATGTTAACATAAGCAATCAGATGGCGAGTGGTAGCAGAAACAATATTTGATTACCGTGTCAACATACATGGAACAAGCAATACCATTCATACGAATGTGCTGAGATTTTAATAATTATGAAACTTGAGAGCATCCATCATATAAGATTAGAAACTTAGACAAACAAAGAGTTATTTTAAGAGAGTACTTTGACTCCTTACCTTCAACTTTGCGCATTGCGAGTATCGTGATGGTCTGAATGGCAGGTACAGCCCACGCGGCTAGGTGGAAATACTGAGAGTTGGCTTCGATAGCTTCATGGCCCCATTTTAATCCAGCGGCAAGGAACCATGTAAGCGTTAAGATGACCCACCATATTGAGGAGGCCATGCTGAAGAAGTAAAGAACCATGAATGTAATGGTGCACAGTTCGTGTCGAGTGCCTTGTGTAATAACTGATCTTTGATTATCACCAACACCAAACTTCTGACAAGCTATCGAATCATCCGCAATGAAGCCAACGACGTAGGCTAGAGACACCATTAGATAACACACAGAGAGGAATATTATGGGCCTTTCGGGGTAACGAAATCTATCAGTATCGATCATGAAGGTTAAAACCGTGAACAAACAAGACGCAGCACACAATAGTGACCAGACACCGACCCATAACCGCACAAATTTTTTCTGCTTGTCAGAGAAAAACATGCCATCACACGGGGCTCCACAATCTTTTTCAACTTTGTCCCCAACTTTGAGGGAATACTTGTAGCCTTCCGTGACTTTAAAAGGGGGTGGACACACAAAACCAATATTTTTGGCTTCTTTGGGAATTATAGGATAACTCGAACCATGATCACCAATGGGTCTTCCGGCAGACCCAGGTAAATAACCGCTTTCTGGATAATAACCGCTACCCAAAGATAACTGAGTATTATGACCATTCGGACTTTTACCAGAGGATGGGGCCCCGGAGCTTGATGTTTGATTCTCACCGACACAAATATCCGACCCTCCGGCAACTGGAAACTTGGAACACTCCAACTCTTCGGGCCAAGGATACCCAAATTTCTTCATCAGATCTTCACATCCATTTTTGGCCGAAAGACACAGCGACCTACACGGAGGAATTGGATTCTCCAAAATTGTGCAAACAGGAACATAAACCGAGCACAGGAAAAACTGAAGATCCCGGCTACACTTGATCTTCACCAATGGGAAGAATTGGTGGACTTCGTAACCTGCATCATCCTGCTTCTGATGGTTCAGAATATTGGGCATAATGGTTTCATTGTACGGAATATCCATGCAAAACGGGATGGTGATGGGTTCACAGCGACCATGGTGCGGGAGGCTGTCTTTTTCACTAACCCTCGTAGTGATCATGCTGCTTGCAACAAGCAGAGAGCTCTCCATCAGGAGAAAAATGAACATGGGCAATCGTGGGCACATTTTGACCTCCAACGCACCCACCATAATTGCGACCAGAACCGCGGACGATTATCACTTGTAGAGAGCGTAAATGGCATCTTCCATTGCAAAAAACTTACTCCGTACCAAACGATAAGACGAACACGAACAAAATTGATGAATTATTCACTCACAGTTGTATACAAAAACACTTGGAGAGGTTAGAATGCATGGAGAGCGAGAGCTCATTTTTTTTCACTTGTAGAGCCGGCGAAAAAATACCAACGGAAAAACTGTACGCACCACACCAAGACGGGAGAGTCAAAATTTTCTCAAATAAAGAGAATAAATATTAGAGCCTAAACTAAATAATTTTAGGGTAATTATGAGAAAAATCACCAAACACAATAGAACACGGTTTCGCGAGCGCGCGACCTCTCCCGTTGAGTTTTCTCGGCAGACTGAATCAAAATAAAAGGAAGGAGTTGGAGTGCAACTAGCAGTACACATGAATGACCGCCATTGGATGACGTCATCTAAACACTTCGTTTTTTTAAAAATAAACCCGGTACCTTATTTTCTAAAAATGCACCAGATAGCGCACACCGCGTCGGGATTCGAGAACTAATAAAGAAATATGACAACGTGGCTTGATGTTTTAACTTAGATTGAGGTTAGAAAAGACTGCAATTTGTTTCTCCAACGTTCGAAAATGTTAAACGGATCCCACAATTAAACTTTTCTCATTCAGCCAGTAGTAGACTTTGGTAACAGAACATTTGATTTTTGAACTTTTATCTCTGTGTTTCGTTGCGGCCCACTTTTCAATGTTTCCGGTGATTCTTTTGGGCCAGACAGTGGGTGTATTTGGCCAGCTTTTGAAAGTTCCCACCGAGGTTTAAGCTTCTTTTCCGTTTAAGTGAAATGTTTTCTCAATGGCTTTTTATGACAATAAGCATTGGTTATTGTCTCAAGTTCGAAATTCCTTTATGTTATTTGATGATACAGGTGAGAAGTTCTCATTACCTTACCTCAGCGCACTGCTCCACCGTCCTCTCTGCTGTGTTTGGTTTATTTCCACGGCACTTCAACTTCTTGCGCTGGAGAGTGCTTGCTGTTTATTTAAAACTTTGGCATCAGCAGAGTACTTATATTTTTTCCATCTCCAGTGAAATAATTTATTGGGAATCAATTTCAACAAGGATCAGTTCTTTGAAGAGGCAGGCTACCCTCAGCCTGAACTGTGTCTCATCTAATTTTTTCCTCTGACGTGTTCTTGTGGGTTTCTTGATTTAGAGGTATAGTTCGTTAGATTTCATGTTCATCCTACCTTACTGATTGTATCAGTGGCCTATTAAAGGATTCACTTTTAAGTTAGCTACTCAAGAAAGTTCTCCTAAATTGGGCCTGAAGCGTGACAGATGTTCAACAACTTGGGGAAAAAACTGATACTCAAGTTATATCACATTAACTGGGTCTAAATTTCCTCACAAACTTCAGCCTTAAATATACTAGGTTATTTGTTGTTACAACTGGCACTGCCCAATAGAGTCTTATTTGTTGGTACCGTACTAATGACTAGAATGTTACTCATTTGTATGATCTGTGAAAAAAAAATGTTTTGTTCATCACCAGACGAAAACAAAGCCTTTTTTTGTTACCTGACACTATCATTTGGACCGAGTTTAACAGAAAGGAACCAAGCCACATCTGCTATTGCCAAATTTAACTGGGCAATTTAATTTTTTACGAGAGATCATTTGTGCGGATTCCTTTGAAATTTTTAAGGAATTTGCTTCAAATTATGGAGAATTTTCACTGAAATTTGCACGAAAATCCGCACAACCGTTTTCATGAAAAAAATCAACTTGCCCGATTAAATTTGGCAATAGCTGATGTGGCTTGGTTCCTTTCTGTTTAACGCGGTCCATTTATGGAAGAAAGAAACATTAAAAATGTGGATGAAGTTTAGTTTAGTCAGTTGGGTGGGTTTTTCCCTTCTCTGCGTGCACATTTGGGGATGTGTGCTTCCCTGTTTGGTAGCTGACAGTTGTATCTGCTTACATTCACATCTTCAACTGCCCGCTAATTTACTTTGTGATGTTTTGCCTTGGGAGGTGTTCAGCAGCATTGAAGGATCTCATCTTGGAGCCCATGCCATTGCATTGTATCTTTGACATGACTTAGGGTCATCCAAGATTTTGCTGGATACCAAGCTAAACTCTTAACTTAATTGACTTTTAATTTTATTCTGCCACCTTCCGGCCAAAGTATCACAAGCCCCTTTATGTTTTGCCTCAGTATTGCCGGACATCTAATACTGTTTCAATTTTTTCTGTAAAACTTGTGTTCATACTTTTATGAAAATTTTAGGGATTCAATTTGATGACTAAAATGAAGTATTAAGTATAATCTTCTACTGACTCGCTGCCTTAGTTTTTCTGTAAGAAATTGGAAAAATTTGAGAATTTTGGCAACATATTGCCTAAACACAAATGGTGCTCATGACACTTTGGCCAGAAGGTGACGATGTGGACTGCATTCAGCAAGAATGAACCTAATCATATCAGCTATTGCCAAATTTAACTAAGCCCTAATCTTCTGCAAAAGAACGTTTGTGTGGATTCCTTTAAAAATTTTAAGTAATTTGCCTTTCATTGTGCAAATTCACTGAAATTTGCACAAAAATCCGCACAACAGTTTTTACGTCAAACATTAAATTACCCCATTAAATTTGGGAAGAGCTGATGTGGATTGGTTCCTCTCTGCTTAATGAGGTCCATTTATCAGTTATCTTCTTTGTACTTAACCCCCTGCCACGGCCAAGGCTTATCTGGTGGTGAAGTGCGTTTGTTGAAGTTGTATTTTTTTCTACAGATTCTTCATTTATGTCTAGTGAAGCTGAAAATACAGGAGTATTTAAGCGAATTTTCGCGATAGAATATCATTCACTGTTGAATGATTCGACTTTTTTGTCATTTTAGTTTTATCAATAATTTCAAAGACCATACTGCTACAATTCTGTGAAATTTCATTTTGTTATTCTCTTTTTAGGAATGTGTGAAGTTGTGATGGCTGGTGAGAATTTGGCAAAGAATTTGGATTGTTCGAAGTATGACTGCTATCCTGGTGTGGAAGAGAGCGAAGATGAAAAGGATATGGACCATTCATCGGACATTCACCCAGGTATGCTTTCTCTTAATTTTCATTCCTTTGAAATCATTGAAGCTCCATCAATATCAGGCTGGCAAACATCAAGGCTAATAATAACCTAGAAAAGTCGAAGAATTTTAAAAAACCTGTAGATTTAGAGAATATTGTTAGTTGTCAGGGAATTTTTACGTTTGTAGAGGAAACCGCACTTTGGTGTACTTGTTACCCAAGCAAAAAAATAAGCAATTATGAAATTATTGAAATTTCTAAGATTCACTGAAACAATACGTCTCTAGTTTTGCAGGAATGCAGCAGCGAAATATTCACTTTTTCAAAAGTTGAGCAATTTATTTTTTTGTAAAAGTCAGGAAATTCTGCCAAAATTAGTCAGGGGAGTTTTTAGGAAAAGTCAGGGAATTTTGATGTTTCAGTACATTTCCTACCCTGAATGAGTAGTATTCCATTCAGCCATGTTTTAAAATCGTTTGCAGTCAATAAGTGGGAAAGAAAACACAAATTAAGGGGGTTTATTTAAGTATTGTATCCATAACTGTCCCCTCAACTTAAAGGCTCCTCTTATCAAGGTATTTTTATGAACTTGATTTAGTTGTGACAGACTCTATTCATTTTTGCTATTTTTTCTCATCCAATGAATGTTTCTTTTCTTTTCTTTTCGAGAAGTTGTATTTGCTATTTTTCTCCTACTAGATTTGGAATTTGGTATCTACCGTTCGAATACAGCTGCTCGCCTCAAGCGCATGGAGGAAGAGCAAAAAAGAAATGCAAACACAATGCACATCAAGTGGGAGCCTCATGCTGCAGCTCTCTCAGGTAATGTCAATTTATGGAGCTATCTCTCAACATTTACTGTCTAATGGCAATTCTTTCAACTGAAGCATGGATTTCCCAGATCAGCAGAGTACTTAGCCTAGGCTCAGGTCAGTTTATTTCCCTTTTTTCTCTAATTTCACTGTGTCCACTGAAATTGATTCTGTCTCTTAAGTAAATGAGTCTCTAAAATTTGAACGCAACTGCAGCTTTTTCAGGTAAAGAACTTACGCGTTTTTAATGGTTCTTTCCATTAAATTATCAAAAGATTGGAAGAAAATCTGCTCCCAAATTAATTTTGCCTATTACTTTTTGGGGCGCATTGAAATAGGTGTTCAGCACTGATGAGTGCACCTTGCCCCCTCTCGTTCCTCTCTTGACTATGCTCAAGGAATGATATTTAAGTTATCAGGTTGGGGCTTAGTATGTGGATACTTTATATGGATAAAAGGGGGAAAATTAATGTGTATTATCCAGCAACAATAGAATATTGATAAAAATAAAATAGTCAAAGAAGCATCCAATGGAGTTATTGTATGGGCCAGGGATTTGCAATTTAAGTACTTTTTCCTCCGAGTTTTGCAAGAAACATAATGATGCCTTCTGGTTTTCTCTGAAAACAAGCCTAAAGTTAAAATAAGCTCCCAAATATAATGGAGGGGATACTCTGTATCTAGTCCAACACTCCATGCACGGACAGAGGTCAAATACAATAGCTGGGTTGCCACTTTGTTTGAGGACTCCAAAGTTGGAACCACGGCAACCCTGCGAATGTATTTGACCCCATCTGTGCATGGAGAATTTGACTAGATATAGAGGTGGACTCTTAATGGAGTGTGGGATATTTCCTCTGTTACGGCCTAAACTTAGAGACCTTGTTTTGAGCTTGGAGGTTGATTTTATAGAAAACCAGTGGCACCAGGCACCATCTTGTTTCTTGCGGAATGTCACATATGAAGCACTAAAAAGACATATCCCCAACACATGCAAGAACTCTATTGAATAATCACAATAGTAAGATCTTCTTCTCCTCTAAGTGTGTTTCTCTTCCTCCCAAGTCTTTCGATGATAGTCACTTGTGTTTCATCAAATATTTTTCTAACATCATTGCAGAGCTGATTTAATCGCTTTTCCTGTCTATTTTAGGGTGAATTTTGAAGAATTAAGTATTTAAAAGGAAGAAGAAAAAAATTAAGCAACCCATATTTTCTGTATTTTTTATTTAGATATCTTCTAAATTGCAATCATTTATTTTTTTGTTTCAGAGGAGGATAAAGATGAGCTTTTCGTTGCCAAAGATTTTCGTCGTAAAAAAGACAAGAGGGAGTTCCAGTCTTTACTTACCGAACAATTGAAAAAATATGCATACTTGCCGCAGAACCCCTTTCAAGACTATGCTAAATTTGATGGCAATGTATGAAATCGCTTCTATGAATTATTTTTCTTTTCTCTCATGATTTCGTCCGAAAATCTTTGCTTATTCGCCAGGAAATATTTAGACAAATATGTAACATATTTCTCTTAAGTATTTACGCGGTGTGAATCGTAGATATTTTCAGTGAACATTTTTGTTTTCAATTTGTTTTCCTTTCCATTTATTTATTTAAGTTATTTTTTTATAAATTATCAAGCCGCTAATTACATCCTGTGCACACAAAAAAAAAAATTAGACCTGGTTCAATAGCAGTGATTGACGATACTGAACATTACATTAAGTAATTTTATCGAGTGAAAAAATTAGTTTTACCACAGATGTCGAGAAAATCGTAGCAATTGTAGATGATTTGTCAATGCAAAGATTGCTTACATAGTTTGTGTTGTAAAGCCAGGCTCATTCATGCATGTTGGCACGTCAAAGTATCTGAACTCCAAGTATATTTTGCGCGGATGTAATCAGGATTAGCCACCTTGAATTTTACTGTACCTAATTTTCTCTCATGTTTTACGTTTCTAAGGGAGAACCTATCATGTAAAGCCTTAACAAATTCTGTGCACTTCCTCTACCTTGAAGAATGGATTCAAAGTGAATGGCATTGCAACTTTTCAAGAAATCCTCTCATTATTTTATTTTATTTATTTAGGTTAAGTATTAAAGATTTTATCACATAAATTAGACTCAGTTCATCAAACGAGTGCATGGGCAATATTCTGCTGTGCTAAGGAAGAACTTCACATGAACCTTTAGACATCAAATTTCCTTTGATGAAACAAGAATTTCCCGGAAAACTTATGAATATTTTTTTTTCTAATTTTTTAGCTAATTTTGTTCGCAATTTCACCTGAAGCTTTCTAAAATTTCAAGGAAAAATATTTATAACTTTCCTCAAAAGTAAACATTTTATCAAAGAAAATTTGGCAACTCTCGAGTGGTAATACGGCGTTTTTCCTTAGCACGGCAGTATTGTGAACGCATTGCACAAGAACAGATATGTCGTTCCTGGAATCAGCCTTAAAAATTGTTTTGCCTCTGTTCCATGTAGTCTAGTTTCCCTTGAAACAACTTCAAAGTCGTGTAATTTCTCTTTTCTAGGGTCAAATAGGGGTTCCAACAAAAAAATTTGGTATATTTATTGCCATGTTGAGCCCTGAATTGCGAAATTATCCCATGCATGTGGTTGTCTTGACGACGGCTAAAATATCTCAACTCACTGGTTTAATATGTTGGAAATGCAGCATAGACTTTCCAGATGTCACCCTAAAGTAAGTTCTCCACCACTCTCCTCTACCTTTTCACTCTTCCTGTATGGTTTTGTCCTAGAGGAAAATAATCTCTAGCAGAATCTAATGGTATTCATCTACAATCTTGTAGTATACTCTCTATACTCTCTACTCTCTGTAGTATAACTCTCTACTGTTGAGTTTATGAGATTTAAGCAGATGGTAACCTTGGTGCAACTGTAACCGGAAGAATTGTCTATAGTGAGCTAGCGGTTGAGTAGGTTGCACAGCAGCTTTAGTTGCTATCACCATAGCAGGGATTGATTTTACCTCTGAAAATTTGCAGATGGGCATTATTGTAGCCTCTGCCCCTGTACCAAAATTTATCTCTCTTTGCATCTTCATGTTAACCCTTAAGAACCAAAACAGAGAAAAAAGTTGAACTTGTTTCTGGACCTTGTCTCCATCGGACGGTTTCCAGGGATTTGTCGGTACGAAAAGTTGCACTTACAAAGTGACAAACAACTTTCACTCACTCAATATTAATCACCGTTCCAAATGTTATCATGGGAGCAACTGAGAGAAGAAAAAGAAATGAAAACAAGTGTGCGTCATTTTTTTGTTTACTTGATTGTTTGATTGTTTGATTTTATCTTCCTTTGGTTGGCTTCACTCATCATTTAATATCGCCCTGTCTCCCACCTGCACTTTATAACATTTGTTTAATTTTTAATTGGGTTCTGTCGCAAGAACATGAAATTCCATTTCCATGAAGGTCCACTTTTCCAGATTTCATTTTTTTCATGTCGATAATACTTTTAAAGACTTGATAGTGATACATTCATGAAAGTAATGTTAAGACTCGTTTTCGAATCGAGATAAGCCTGAAACATATATCAACACCATTCTCATGGTTGCATCTATCTCTGAAAAGAATTATCAACCCAAAATAACTCAAGACTGCAAAATAGACATTAGCGATTTTCGCATGACTTGATTCTTTTGTAGTACCTTAAACTTTGATGCAGGTGATGAGATGTATGAAATTAGTGAAAAATATGGAAATGAAACGCAGAGCCGATGAAATTAAAGAGTCTTGCCTTTGTATGTTATTCCTTGTTTAAAATTCTTATGATTATTTCAACAGGGAATCGGCTGACAACTATGGGCTTTTTATCGCAGATGATGATGGAGAAGTCAACTGGGATTTCCCGTGTCTTGATCCCAAAGAAGCTGTTGCAAAATTTGGTTTTAGATTCTTAGCTTTAGTCGAAGTAGAGCCAAGAGAACAGAACTCACCTACGCCTCCCGTGTAAGTACACAGTCTGTAATAGAGGCATTCCATGCATTAATTTCTTGAAGTGAAAAAGTTTTGAGAAGAAACAAATTTGGTTGATGGAGAGAGGTACATCTAAAAGTTGTGAATGTTTTTTCTACCTGTAAAAGTTGACATACATTCTATGTAGTCAGTAAAAAAAATTTTCTTACGATTTTCTCAATTATGTCAATTAGATCAGCCATTTTTACACTTAGGAAATAAGATGTGCTTTTTGGGACGAAAATATCTTTCGAAAAATGTAGTGTAACTTTTCCTGTTGTAGACTTTAAATGGACAAAAATGTTGATCAGCTTACAGCCTTTAGGTGCTTCTTCGCTTTTTAGTGAAATTCCCAGAAAATAAGAGCTTGTTAGTAAAGCCAATTGTAAGATTCAAAGTCGGCAAGGGAGGTACATTTTTGAGCATCCTACTGGGTGCAGAATTTATTACTTTAATACGGTGCTGCATATATCAACATTGAAACTATGTATCTCATTTGCAGTGTCTCAAAATCCCCACTCCCATTTTATTTTATAAAAGAAGAACAACCTATAACCATTGCCGCAGATTTTCTCAGAATAATCTGCGGAGAAGAACAATCAGAGGAGTTTTCAAAAAAATGACATTGAGTATTTTTCCATCTAAAAAATTAAGTATGACAAGAAGTTAGCCAACGTCGCAAAAAGAGATCCACCTTCCTGCAGTTTCATCATCGATATCTGGCATAGAGCTGTTTGGACATTATGTCAGTTTCCTTATCACTTTTATGTCTAAAAACTGTGTAACACGCTGAACTGTCCATGCTACCAAGATCAGCACGGATTCAGTTTCTCCACTTGTTTAAGACCAAAGAGTGATTCAAGGAACTTTTTGTTTTTTATTTTCAATAAGAAAACAGACTAGAAAGTGAAGTTTGAAGAATCAAGTAACTTTTCAGTAATCTCAAAGATTGTAATAAATTTTACTTTTTATTTGCAGGGAGGAACCACCAATTCCAGAGGAACAATCTCAACCCCAGTCCAAAGGTAAACAGAACCAAGATAATTGTCGCTTATGATAAAATAGAACGATCCCAGTTTTTAATTCTTTTTAGAAGTAACCTATTTTTGAAGTACTTGAATATTTTTTTGAAACTTTTCGAAAATCAAGACATCACACAATATTCTTTGAAAATTAAAGTGTCAAAAAGGAGTCCTGAAATTTGAAGTCCCATCCAACCAAAATAGCCTAAAAATTAAATTCGAAAGTATGTTCAAGCCTGTTCGAAAATTAAAAGTATGTCAAACATGAAGCAAACACAAGTGCAGAAAATTTTATACTAAACCCAGTTCTATGTTTTGTCCATGATGCAGCAATGCCATCATTAAATCATGTTACAAAATTTTTCTGACTGACAGTTCCGAAATGCAAGAATTATGTATTGTGTGCCCAGATCATGCCCAGAAAATTTCTCAAAAGTTTCGGATTTTTGAAACTTGGCTGAAACGCCAGTGAACATACCAATTTCAGGCACCATAATCTAAGAACATAACCGTGCTCAGAGAAAGAGTCCTCAGTGTAGCAAAACCTAACATTGAGTTATTGGTGAAAGAACGCACAGGAACAGGAGTGTTCCACTAACACTCACGGGGAATCACTCAAAAATGTTGAACCAAACCGGTGTTATGATGGTTCTAATTTTCTGGTTTAACGAACGTAGTTTTGAGAAAAATTTATTTTAAAATTCTAATCTACTATGTTCACTGCACCAAATTACCGGAAAATAATGCAAATGCACAACCTATATCGGCATCGCTGTTGCCAGATAGTGTTATAAAATGTAATAACACACATTCACAAGTTGAATGGGAAAATGTGCTAAATTTTAGGTTTATCTGGCAACATGATTGCTCCCAATTTATCATTTTAGACATAAGAGAGAGTGCTGCTGAAATCTCAAAACTCGATTTTTTTTGCCTGACTGGGCAAAATAGCCTGTTGAAAATTTTTTATGATAGAAGTTGACCAACGCATGTATGATTGAGTTAAAAACGAACCAAGGCGTTGTTGCAAGTAAATAATACAATTTTATTCTGAACTGAATTGTTTTGACCTAGTAGCCTTCATCAAAGTCACCTCGAACACATGTTCATATTAAAATCAACCTATAGACGCTATTAGCGGCACATCACACAAAAGCGATATATATTGATTTATTCGCATTAGTAGCATTGAAAGAGGTTACGCGAATGTTATTGTTTGGATCAAATTCGATATAATAGAGAATCCCTGATGACGTCGCCACTAATAGCGTCTATTTCATCAATGCAGGTTAACCAAACAATCATTACTCTTCATACACACTCAGCAAATTTTGTCTCTATGGACTGAGGTTTCATTTTGTGTCACAAGTTGGCAACGTTTGAAATTCATTGTTTTCAACTGTACCTTTTTAGCAAGTTTTTTTTAAAAAATTGACTCACCAGTTTTTTCTGCTGTCCTTAGCCCAACGCCAATTGGAAGTAGACATGATGAGAATGCAAGGTCATATGAAAGCACTCCTATTCCAGTCATTCAAAGTCCACATCATCAACAGAGTGCGCTCAAGAACAGAAGTTTTTCTAGGTGTTTCCGGAGAGAAAGTTGAGATCTATCCTGTTGCTAGTCAAAGAGGACCATTCTGGTGGTCCAAAAGCAGATCTGCCACTTACTCTATCGACTCAGTTGTTGCCTGTGATCTAAGGGAGAATAAATCAAATAACAAAGCTGTATTTAGGTGAGACTCTCATTCCCTTTACTTCATTTTAGTACTTTTACATTATTTTACGCAAACTTCGAAGCATTTAGAATCTCACCAATCAATTTTTTCAGTTGTTACGTCACTGCAAAATTTATTTAGATTCCTTGTTTTAACAGCAGGCTGATAATTGAAATTAATAGACAGAGCCACAGGTATAGAAAGCAACAGGAGAATAAAGTGATTCTATTGGCTGAAACGGGTGGTTCTTATGAACTAAGGGAGAAAATGATGGACTAACTATGGGGTGTTTCGTGGGTTGCCAATAGTTAGTCTACTACTTAACTCCTTTGCCCATTGCAACCAGCTGCCTCCACCAATAGAATGGCTCTATTTTCTCTTCGTCTGTCACCTTGTCTCTCAATTTCACTAATTAGCTCAGGAAATTTCACCAATCAAGGTATGAGTTGGACTTCTCTGCCAAACGGAACTATGTACATTATGACGTCAGCCCTGTCAAGCATATATCCTTATGGGTCTCAGGGCTCATGTCTTAATGCACATAGTTCTGTTTAGCAGAAATACGTTCATTTTGCAATAAAAAACTACTATTTCCTGCTCACCAAACAGAAGCACCTATCTACGAATGGAAACTAATGGCACAGCACCTATCTATAGATGGACTTTAATGGCACATACAACTCCTTGATATTAAATGATTTTAAACCTTTTATCACTGTTAGGATTCTTCTTTTCTGTGAGTGAAGAAGCTTGTGGAATGATCTTGAAAAAATCTATGGAAAATTTTCACAATTTTTTGGAGATTTTAACCCCAATTGTTGTTCAGTAATAGGCCAGTTGTAAACTTCTTTGGAATCCATGCTGTCTTTTTTGACTTCTGCATGCAGTGGTGTTGCTGTTTTCATTTGCCATTATTCAATGGGAAATTGGTGAAAATATAAGCCGCCTTAATCCACTTTTGTGAGAGGAGAGTTAAAAGTTTCTCTCTTTTATGTACTCAAAGCTCAAAACAGGTGGTTTCATTTATACTTGACAATATGTTTTCTCTCCATACAGATTAGTGTATGATAACTCAGGAGCAAATAGTTCGGATGTTTCAAGCTCACTTCATCATCAGCCAGTAACGTGGAGCTGTTTTAAGCATCATGATTTTGAGGCCGAGTATAAGGTTTCCGAAGAAATAGTTCAGAAAATCAATTTGATTCTAGATTCAAGAAATAGTCAAAGGAGAGCAGAATATTTAGCAATCAGAGAAAGGAAGTCACATCGGAGGAAAAGTTTTAATTTTGGACCAAGATGATTCACCCTTTTTTTATCATCTATTGAAAGGTAAGTGCCGAAGAATTTAAAAACAAGCAGTAAACAAGTTAACTTTCACGAACATAAAAGGAACAGATCAAAGACTATTTTATCTTAAAATCAGGGATAGGAAATCTTATATATTTTGATGCAGTCAAAAGTTACAAAGGTCAACCTCAAGTGCACCAAGCACTGATTTAAGTGGACTCTTCAGTTTGAAGTCAGTCCGAAACCATGAAGTTACGTTTTTCATTTTGTTTTAGACAAAATTCTGTGGTTGAATTTTTGGTCCAAAAAAGTCGAATAGGCTTCCATATTTATTGGCTGCTATTGAAATAACTTTGGACTGAAGTTTCCTGTTAAATCGGCTCTCGGTACGCTTGAGACTCGCCTTAGTACCTTTTAACTGTACTAAAATTTGACAAGATCGTTCAAAATTTTTATTGCAGGTGTAAAATTTCTAAGTGTTCGGGTTTCAGTCGCAACATTCTCCCTTAATATTGTCAGCCAAACGCTCGGTGGCTGAAAACAGCAAAAATGTTTAGCAACAAAACTTGGTTCATAATTTTGAAAAATATACGTACAGCTGATTACTTTGTTATGTCAAATAGTTCTTGCTTCCTGTGCTTCTAATATTTTCTTTACTCTTTCACAATTGAATGGGTCAATTGAAGGAAGATGTAACCACCAAAATTTAAGTTTTGAAAAAACATGATATAACTTTATTTCTTTGACAATTCCTCATATTTTTGTTCGGAAAATTCATCGAATGTTCTACATACCATCTGTAATAAGACCCCAGTAACACGACAAAAGGTCAGAAAAATAGGACAAGAACTAAAAGATTTTGAAATTTTGGTGAATATGCCTCTCCTCCACAGAAACGCTCAGTACTTCCAATTTTAAACACTCAAGTAGCAAGCGCATTTGTGCTTTTACTCGTGGCTTTTACTATGAGGAAGCACCCTGCGCTGGGAAAGGTTGCTCGGAAGTTACTCCCTTTTTTCTGTAAGCAGATATCTAAATATTATAAATATATGTTTAAAGAACAATTTTGGTAGAATCATTGGCAATAAGATGCTTAAAGAATAGTATTTCATCAAGAACTCAATCTCTGAAGATTTAGCGGTTATGTCCTTTTTAAAGTAAGCATTTAATTATATTTTTGATTATTTTTTCTGTTTCAGACTAATAACGTGAAGGCTAGTGGAATATGATGTAATTTAAGTTAAAATGAGTCAAATTCTTGGCGTCTTTGTTCCTATTTTGTTAGACGTTTTGAGGTCAGGAGTGATGCAGAGCAGTCGTGCAGCAGGACAACATTCTTAACCGTTTTAAGCAGAGGTTTCAATTTTTTTAAATCAAGTTTTATGTTTTGATCTTTGAGAAAGGCTTCGTATTTTACAACATTTGAATCTTGTTAACTGCAAGATTTATCCCTCTAATCTCAATCTAACCCACTACTTTTCCTTGTGTCTGTTTTCAAATCTAAATTTCAGAATATTATTCCAGAAAATCCACCCGGTTGCCTTTTTTGATTTCTTCATTTTACAAATTGGGACATTTCTAACACTTATTCTAAAAAATCAATGATTTTTTTTCTTCTTCGCTGGAATTGGATTAAGTACTGTAGGTTAAAAATAAGAGCTTACAAAATGATTCTATGAAACTCATTTGTGTAAGTAAGTTGATTGGATTTTAATCATAGTTGAGTCAAAATTGTTTGTATGAGTCCTGCCTCCCTCTTTTTTCTTCTTTTTCAGTTTAGCTTTTCCTCTTATCAGTGGAGAAACTATCAAAACTCCTTTTCTCCAGTAAGTTATTTTCCTAGCTGATGACGTTTAGCCCAATTTTTAATATTTTTATGACCTAGGTAAAAACCCAAGCAGAATTTTTTTCACGGATTGAAGTTAGAACAATGAGTGTTAGCACCTAAGAACATAGTTACTTGTTTGAGGTCAAGGTGTCCTGTTATTTTTATGAGTGATCACAACAATAGCTTGGATCTTATGTTAAGGCTGGGTTTCTTGTATTAATTTTTACACGCATATTTTCCCCTTCATTTTTCTTCTTTTTAATTTATTTTATAGTCCTTTTTTTATACACTAAGTGATGACTCCGTTACTGCCATCTGTTTTCATACTAATTCCTTGGTGTTTTTACATATTCTGTAACTCAACTGTTTCTATCAAAGTAACTTCAGGACTCGGTTTACAGTTCATTGTTGAGGCCGTACCTCATCCTCAGTGTAGTTCAGCCTGTCCATTTCCAGTGTTCGTCGTTCTTTTGATCACTTTTTATTCAGTTAAAGCTGTTTTCATTTTATCTTGTAACCTAAAAAGCTTTTATTTTTATAACTCTACTCTATTTTAAATGCAGTAATAAAATTTGTTTTATCAATTGTTTAAAAATTCTTGTTCTTTTCTGTGACGAACTTATACGTTTCACCACTGAACCAAGAGCTGAATAACTGTCGTAACTCCTTCGTTTTTCCTCCTTTTTTTGATGTCTTAGGGACTTTCAAACATTACTATTCCCATTTTTATAAAATTTCATGTGGAGTCGAAAGAACCCTGCACAGAGCATGGGGTCAGCGGCTCTCGATGAAAGGCGATGAAACTTTAATAGATTGATATAAAGTTCATAAGTAAGGGAAAGCCAAAAAATTAGCTCATTTTAGCAAGTAGGATCCGAGATATTCGCAATTGAATCAGGACTATTTTCTATCATGCCGCAGCATGGCAGAAGAATTCCGAGTCCCCTCTCCTCAAGTTCGGCGTTCTCGATCAGACCTCTCGTCACTCACGTGAAGATAGGTGCTTATACGCTCGGCCGGTGCGAATGCCGTACTCCCTCCCTCTCCCCGCATCTGTCAACTTTGTTTCAGCAAGTACATTTCAGATTAAACTGGCCGGCACAGGAGAGGTGCGAGAAGCAGAGAACTCCATATCGCACAGCCCGAACGGAGCGTCCTAATGTAAGGAGTGAGTGTAAACAATGCGTCATCGTAGTTACCTGGTGGGGAAGGGGGTTTCCTGGCCGAAGTGCTCAAGCAAGATAAGGCGACACGGAGAATTTACCTCCGCCACACAGAAAATAGTCCGGGTTCAATCACGAATATCTCGGCTTCTACTCGCAAAAGTGAGCTAATTTTTTGCCTATCCCTTAATTATGAACTTTATATCAATCTATTAAAGTTTCATCAAGAGCCGCTGACCTCATGCTCTATGCGGGGTTCTTTCTAGATTCCTATGATTCTCATTTTATTTGAAATTGCTTTCAACACGCAACGCTTACCAAACAATCGATTCCAAGGCCATAAACAACCAACGAGATGTTCATCAGATCTTTCCTTCCTTTTTTCTCCCTTTATATCTCCCAAAACAGAAAAATCCTACACAGAACTCGTAGCCGTTCTGAAGAAAAACTGAGTGTCAAAGAGGGAGGAGGAGTTGTCTAGATTTTGTTCGGCTTTCGTGTGCATTGAGAGTTGAAAGCATTTCCAAATAAAATGAAAATCGAGAAACCATAAACGGCTTTTTTTTTATCGTGGCGCAGGGTGGATGAGAGTCAAACACACTGGAGCAAAATCCTGAGCGAACCGGACCAATCCTAAGCTTTCCAGGTGATTAAAAATGCAAACTTGGTGGTTGCTCTGATTTGTCATTGTTTTGACTTCTTAAGGACGGAAACTTTCTCGAATTAGGTTAGGATCACATTGGAACGCGATCTTCCCCCACCTCGAAAGTCCGTTCCATCCCAAGGTAGATTTACACAGGTATGGAAAAGTTGAAAATTTCCCATGAGCCTCAGTACGTGTCACATGACCTCGTGACGTAGGTTAAGGGGCCCGTTTTTTAATTAAATTACAATCAAATTAACATTCAAACGTTTGTGCGTTTAAACACTAAAATTAATATCGCATAACCAAAATTGTGCAAAAAATCCCACAAAATTTTGACAAACGATAAACCGAACATAATAAATCAAAATAATCAAAACATCCAAAATGGCTGACGTTAAGGGGCCGCTGGAGAGCCAATCAGAGGCCAGTTGTTTAGTTCTGTCCATACCTGTGTAAATCTACCTTGGTTCCATCCGGATCCACTGGAACACTCCGACCGCAGCTAAAGAACGGAGCAAAAAAATACCGATATTCATCACAATCCACCGGGTTCCGGGAAAAAAAAAGCCCTTCAGCTTCATGTTGGCGCAAAACTGAGTTAAACCTCTCACAACTTATTCCTCATGACACCAGCATGAGTTTTCCTTTGAAATCTCAAAAATTATAATTTTTTAGCCAACTTGAAGAGGGATCGATTGTCTGCTTAGGAGGCAAGGCCAAATCAGCGAGCTGATGATTGAAAAGGATAGAAAAGAACAAAGGGGAACGGGAGTTTTAAAAACATAAAAAAACGAGTTCTCAGAACCTGGAGGCAAGAAAATTCAATGCTTTTATCCAAAAAATTATCTTTTATTCGATGTTTTCAAAAAATGCAAGAACACAATGGGCGTAGGATAAGATTGGTAGGCACTCTGCATTCATTGTTCTCTAGAGACACATGTATCCATAAAAAAGTGTCCTCAGAGAATTAACAGAAATACGTACATGAAAACAAATGTCTAATCCTGGAAGTTATATTCTTCGTGCGGCTCTAAATTGTTATTTGTTCATCCTTTTCACCAATAATTGAAATAGGAGTTAAATTGTCCAGTGGCCAGTGGTATTATCTATGGCCCTGCGTGGTTAGATAGAATTTTATCATCCTAAAGAAAAGCTCTTATAGTCTAAAGTATGGTATATGAAGGTATCATTATAGTTTCTGGTGAGCTATTGATAAAGTTCTGTTTTAAGGAGAAACGATAGGAGGACCCTGAATGATAGCTATCAGAGTCTGCAGAATCAGAGAAAATGGGCTGTTGTCATGTACATCAGTTTTACAGACTAGCGACCCAATGGGCAGAGAGACACCAGGCAATAATGATTCAACTCCGAACTCGTACAGAGCTCTGTTAAAGCCGCTCGTTTCTGACAATAGTGCCCATATTAGAATGTAACGATATTTTGTAGTAAGTAGGACCGGTAAGGATTCTAAAACCCTACTTCAAAATATATCACTTCTACTTAAGCTATGATTATTATACTTATCACCAATTGACACTTATAGAAAGTCTCAGCAACAAGATAAATACTTCCTAAACTTTTACTTGACTGTTGATAACAGTTATACAATTTTTAACTTACATTAAATACTTCCTAAATATCACAGTTAATTTTTTTTAAAATCATTATTATTTTTTATTATCTTATTTTTCCTGCAAACTTGTATAATCTTGAACAAAGCTAGAAAGAAAAAATTACTAATGCAGGTTAAGGCATTTTCTTTTCCAATCAGGAAAACTGTTTCAAATTAGTAGCGGCTGCGGAAAATGCTGCTTGTGGTCACCCCTGGAACATCATATAAAAAAGTAGATTAGGTTTGTTCTGAATATGTATGCTCTAGCAACTGCGGCATTATTCCTAGTTATAAGTAGAAAGTCTCCATAAATCTACCATAGGCCATTTCGTTAATGATAAAAATATAAATGTACAGAGTAGAAGTGGCAAGAAAATAAATCAAAATTCACTAGAGCACTATGGGAAGAGTACCTTAGGAGTTTTTGAAATGGTATCTTTGCAGAAAAATATTGCAGATAATTAAAATTTGTAACATAAAATATAACACAAATTTTCAAATAATTCCTCGGCTCAATTCCTCCATATTTGCCAGTCTTCTTGCAGGGGCGCTACCAAGCCAACAGAGACAAGGTTTCACAGTCCACGTCATGAAAACTGCTGCGTGAGGGACAAAGCTTGCCAGTATTTAGATAGTTATGACGAGAATCAGCCTAATTGCATTTCATAATGCCTAATTTTGTCTAAAATTGTATTTTTTTAACAGAGAAACAAATTATGTACAGCCTTGAAAATTTCTGTACATTTTCCCTGGTTCAGGAGGAATTTACTTGCAAAATTTAAAGTCAGAATGCTACTAACTTTTCTATTAAAGAGCTAGGGAAGAATGCTGTAGGCATCTTCATGCGTTGTCAAAGTTCCTCAGATAAGATACAAATTTTTGGTGTTGTGAATATTTTCCTTCCAACTATCAAGAGAATTTTATTCAGAAACAAATGTATGAGTCAGACAATAAAATACCTATATTGATAGCTTTCCACAAAAATAAATAGTTAATTAGAGGAATTTTGGCTACATCTGAATGTTTAGAGTGTTTTTCCTTAGCATGAAAGAATCATCAAACAATAGACTGCGCCATGAACCTCTCATAATAGTTAATTAAATTATTATTCCTTTAAATTAGTATTTAAGTCATTATTTACTTAAGTGCTTCAAGAGATACTGTTACATTTAGCATGGCCACTCTAGTCTAATATAGCATTCACCACTTACAAATGATAAAAATACTTACAAAGTAATGAAGGTCGAATAGTAATATAGATGTCCATAATATTATCTGAACACACTGGGCTGATTCAAACCTTCTGTCCCGCAAGACACTTGCCATCAACCAATGTCACTAGATTTGGAAGCTTCGGAACTTTGGTAACTTCAAGGTTGTTATCACTAATATTTAAAACCTGTGATAATGAAAGACATTAAAATAGACAAATACAAAAAATGCAGCTGACTTAAAGAAGAAATTTTCACAAGACAAAAAATCCAGGGATTTTTCAAAAATATTTCAAAAAAAAAGATTCAAGTCTTGCCATACTCTTTTGCTCCAGGAAAAAAAGTAGCAATTTTGTGTTTATCAAAAACGAAGAATTCACGAAAAGCGGAATAATAAAAATACTAGGTAAAACTTGTCTCATGGTATACTTTTGAATACCACCCTATTATTCAACTTTGAGATTCATTTGTGTCTTAGGTTTTCACGAAAATTTGGACCATATTTTACAAAGAGGTACTACATTTTCTGGTTCATTTGTAAAAACACTTATGTGCACAGGGAAACTAATGGTACAGGTGCTGTTTCTATACTGAGGCAATTGCAAAATGTGGTCCAACTGATAAGAGCTTGCTTTAATCTTCAAAAAAAAAAATAGCACTTATTTAGTATTATGCAGACATAAATAATTAAGATAAAAAAGTGAATTTTACCTCACAGGCTTGAAGATTGCATAGATTTCCAAGACATCGCCTTTTAATTTTTCCTAATTTGTTTTTACTTAGATTAACTTCCCGAAACAATGATAAATACTGAGTGTGGTAAAGGGCAGTCAGTTCCATGCAAGATACATCGAATACTCCAGTGAAATCTTCCAACTCCGATAGTTTATCTTCAATCAGAAACTTGCTCCCTGACAGAAATTGAAATTAAATAATTTTTTAATAATACATAGGGGAAAAAACGAGAGAAAGAGTAGAGAGTTGTTAAATGATTATTAAAGCTACTGCATGAGGAACAGTATGATATTGCAGCTCAGTTATGAGTTAGGTCTGGGACTCTCCTGTTTTATTCCAAGCATTCCTTTACAAAGTCTCTTTTTAAATGTTTTGTGGTACACATGCTGAAAATTGAGAGATCCTAGAACGCTATCCTTCTTTTGCACATTTAGTCAAGGGGATTATATGTTACAGCAGTTCCAAGTTCCAAAAGCCCAACTCCTATTTGTAGTTTAAAAACTGACCTATAAAATGGGCAGTATATTGAAATTGGACCCTTTTTTGTTACACCAGAATGGGCAAAAAAAAAAACGCTTGATACGCATGTCACAAGTGAGGGGGGGGGGGGGTCGGTTGGTTTTCCCAAGTTTTCCTTTCGATAATTACAACGGCAGTCCAAACTGGAACAAGTTTACTCAAAAATTGAAAAATTTATGGCGTATAGAGTGTTTCTTTTGCCCATCCTGGTTGTATGTTTAGAGGAGGGAAAATTGAGCATTACATTCTTGCCTCGATCTTAAGGTTTTATTAATTAAAATGTTCAGTTACGAAAAGCACTAGTAGTGAATAAGAGGATCATAGAGGAGAAAGATCATTTTATTAGAGAATAGCGGGATGAACTTACTTAAATCATCATAGTAATTTTTCCGAGTTGGGTCACACTTTTTGAGTAATTCTAATTTTTCATAAATCTCTGCCCGTGATGATTCAAACCTCAAATGTCGAGCTATCGTCACAAAAGACAATAGAGGCCCTGAAATAAAATTAGAAATAATTTAGATTTGATAGATTCCTTCGATTTCTTTGATCACTTTCGAATGGACCATAATTGGTGACCAAATATTTTCCTCTTTTCAAATTTTTTCATGGTGTTTGCCACTCTGCTAAGAAAATTATTAATACTTATTTTTTTTAAAAACCTAATTTTTTAAAAAAAATATTATAGATCTATGGTGAAACTGCAAAGGCGAATATCTCAGTTTGCAATGTTGCAAACTTTCTAACATAATTTATTTTTTAAATGAAAAACTATGTAGCATCATACACAGACGGCTTCCGTAATTTATCTTTTGATGAGTTAAGAATATTCTGCTAAAATTTTATGCCTTGATGCTGGTTTGTTCTCCTTGAAAGAAATAAAATAAGAGCGTAGTTTTTGAAAAATCACAAACGAGATCTGCGTTTTTGCAATTTCACAATTGAAAAGTCTTTGCTACGGACAGTTCAGCTTCAAAAATCTACTCAGAAACAGCTAAAATATCTGGTATTCCCACAAACAGACTAGAGAACAGAAATTCTGTTGAATTCTCTGCACCAAAAGTGAATAAATGACAGAAAATTCTGAAATGAAGTAAATTATTGAAAGAAATGGTCAAGGCAATCTCAAAAGTTTCAGATCAAAGATGTTCGAGTTAAAATATAGGTGGACACTTACATTTACAGTCTGGTTCAAGTTCCAATAAACTGATAACCGATTCCAGAAGAGAGGAGTAGAAATCGACTAATGCCGAATTGAGATTGTTAATGAAACTAGGTTTGCGGAACCCGATCATTTTTTGTTGATCGTTAGACTCAGTGACAAGTTTCAGCTCTAAATCACTTTTCAGTTCACCATTCACAAACAATGATAATTTTGATTGCTCGTAGCTAATAAGTGACTGATCCTGCGTATCTTTTATCTGCAAATGCAATGGTCAAAAGGAGATTAGTGTGAAATGTTCAACAAGATAATAGAATAGTGCTGGGTCCATACTAATCTAAGAGAAAGGGGGAAGCAAAAAATCAATTTTCACTTTAGAAATAAAACTCTAATTTGAGTCAATGAAAAAAAACTTATGAAGGAGCGCTTTTATTTAGGCAGATGTATTGAGAATCATCAACAATGATGCCACTAGTATCTGCACCATGATTTTAGGGATTTTCTTTCCAACATTATCCAAGTATAATCCAGAGGTAATAGGGAGGAAAGTGACATGCTATAGATAAAATAAAACAGTGTTAAAATACAAAAAAGAAAACAGGATCGCAACCTCAGCTTGTGTGGAATGAATGAATTTTCATTGTTGAGTTATTTCACCAAGAAAAATTACCTCATGTTATTCCTCATAAGGGCCAAAAACGTTTGTACCAGCCACACTGAAAATTGACAGGGACCATAAGTCAATAAGTGACAAGTTGTCTTATTATCTTGGAAGTAGGAGGGGTGACGAGGCCAGTAATTGGAAATGTAGCTCTCGTTTCTTTTTTGTTTTCAAGGAATTTATTACATGGAACCTAGAAAAATGCCAATAAATCCAAACCAATCTCAGAATGAAAAACTTACCCACACATGAGATGCAGTCTCACCGTTGCATGTCTTCCATTTCCCATCACCCAAGCCTGTTATACTCAAAGCCGTATCATTAGGACAAACCGGTTTGTTGAAAGCAACCCAAGTGAAATTTTCACTTATACAAGCTTGCGTTAGAACAAGGGGCAACTGTTGCTGAAGATCCAAGAGCCAACGCTGATAGAACCAGCCGCTCTGATCATTTGGATCTGTAAAAGCTGCACTTTCTACCAGGGTGAGTTCTGGAATCAAAAAGCAACAGGAAAATGAGAATAACAGCAGAAGTAATGGAGCGGAAAATACTGCATTCTTGAAAAATAATTTTAGGAATGCTCAATTTTTTTGTCAAATGCTTGGTGCCCAAAAAATTGCAACTTCTTCGGCAAATCCGCATGCAGGTAAGTGTACAAAAATCTAGATTTAGCCCAAAAAGTATTTTGAAGGACAAAAATAAATATTTCAAAGACTTAAATTGGCTATCCATTCAATATGGATGGGTTGAGCAAAAATGACTGAGGAGTAAAAGACTGACTACTGGCAGCAAGATTCATCTTCGTATAATAATGGACGATGAAAGTCACAAAGAATCATTTACAATTAGGTTTGTCAAAGTGGGTTCTGTCTGGTCGATAGATTGTTTAAAAACCTAAAATTGAGATATCTGAAAGTAGCTTTTCACTTGACAAAAGACAGTTGAAACAGGGTCACTAAAAATGTTATCTCTTTGCGCATCAGTAATCGGCAAATGCACCATTTTCATCACCATTATAGCAGACTGAAGTGTAGACCTCGATTTACATCATGGTTTGTGCAGCCTTACAGATAAAAAATCAAGTACATTTTAAAGAATTTCCAAGCGCTTTTCACGACTTTCTCCATAGTTTTTCTTGAATGCACGGTTTCTCCCTGTACCTATACTCCGGGTCCGGACTTTCTTACTAACTTTGAAGGCAGATTGAGATTTATTTTGTAAATGAAATGTCTCTAAAAACGCTTTTTATAATGCAAAATGATTTTATATATTATTTCATAAAAAAGCGAGCATTTCATGCTGAAAACAAGAACACTTTTCAAGCAAGTTTAAAAAAATTAAGCACTTTCTATGCCTTGAAAAAAATGTCAAATTCAACACATGCACATTTCAAGCGGTTTTCAAGGCTACACAAACCATCCATCATCACTCTTGTCTTCTCATCATAGATTTCAGATAGTCACTGAATAATAGGATAATATTAGGAGCAAAACCTTTGATGTGTATGTCTCTGTCAATTGGCCTTTCCCCGGTGGCATCTGGGTGAACTAATGGAAGATACTGGCTCCGATAGTGCCATGAAGAATAGTTGGAGAAATTTTTATTAATTTTACTTGTGGTGTACTCCAATTCAGATTTTGCAGAGACTCCTGCTCTACCCACAACAAATTTTCTATAGTCCCAAGTGTGAACTGGAAACAAAATCATAACAACAAATTAAAAATTAGATCAGGACGTTGCCTGTGCGTAAGTGAGATGGCTGCAAATACAACCATGACTGACTGTAGTTACCATCAATATCGTGCAAAAAGAAAACGCACTCCTCAGTTGGTCTACATTTTGCCAAAAGGAGCTACTTTTCCTGGCTCACCCTCAAAAGCACCCATCTCCACATCAAAACTAATAGCACATGAAATAAACTAGAAAAAGAAGTTCCCAATGACATAATGTGGTCCAATTGCAGTGTTTCTAAAATTTTCAATCTTACTTTATGTTTTCAAAAGAAAGCAAACCTATATTTTTGCATGCAGTGTGTCCACTTAAACTTATTGAATTAAATTCATGCAAATTCTTATGAGAAAAAAATAAATTTTCCTCCAATAAACTAAAATTTAGTAGGAAGGTTGCTAACATCGCAAACGGCTCAACTATCCCCACTAACATATACGAATGGACCACTTGTTTTTTCTGATAATCTTTTGCATCAAAGAGAATGCTGGTAAGAACAACACAAAGGATGAAAAATATCTGAAAAAAACCTACATGAATTGTTCGTAAATGAGCACCGAGCAGTTCGAGAAAATCAATGAAAAATATTTTTCACCCATTTCCTCCGTTGTACACCACTGGTTGCAAAGAAAGAATTCTTCACACAGCCACAAACTCCTTCATAAATGGAGAGCCTTGAGTGAAATAATGCTATGGCAGTTAGAAAAAACCCTCAGTCATATGCAAGGGTGAAGAATTTCCCAAGCTTTAAATATCATTTAAAAGTTTTGTGTGAAATATCTCTGACGTAAGGTTAAAGTATGAGATTTTCTTCAAAATCTACACAGTGTAGAAAGCTTTCTGAATTAAGTTTCTCAACAAATACATAATTATACAAATGTTCAACTTATTGACTTAATGATGAAGATGAGAAAAGAACAATTTTAAGTACTGATGACACATGAGAGAACTTACAGTTTCTTTCATCGAGCTCTAAATATTTGGTGCAGACTAAAAGTTCTCGATCCCAATCAGGTTTTGGTGCAATGTTGTCCAGAGTCCAACAGCGCTGGTGCCACGCACAATATGATTTAGGGTTCACTTTCAAGCATACCTCTGTCAAGTACAATTCTTTTGATACTAACTTTTCAAGGTCAATCTCTGGATTTGTGCACCTGAAAAATTCAGGGAGACAATACAGGATACTTCACAGCAAGGCAATGAAGGTTAAGATCTTCTTCAACTCTTCCATTGGAATAAAAAAATTTACAGACAAAAGTCAAAATCAGTGGCTGAGGCAAATGAAAAGAATGACTCTTTCTTTATTTTTATTGAAACAAATTCTAAGTTCAGAAATTACATCAATCCTGCATCATTGCTACAGCTCATGATAAGTTTTAACTGTAAGATTTTGGGTTAATGTTTTTACGAAGTTTACTTTGTGACAAGATTTGCCCAAAACGTGAACATCTCAAATTGTTCACAGACGTCACTCATCTCTAACATTCACCAAAAATGTAGAGTGTCCTTGAGAATCAATGCAGGTATTCCAAAAATATTCGCCATCTATCAAATATTACTAATCATGTAGAATGCTACATTGTGTGCTCTGATAAACATGAGAAAGTACTGATTTATAGCAATAATTAAAAAGCACCATAAAAGGCAGATCCAAATGGTTTGGGAGTTACAATAAGTTAAGAAAAAATGCCTCTAAACTGTCGAGGCATTCTGTAACACTACCTCATAATGTGAAATAATTGTTTATATTTCTCGTTGAGAATGTAACAAAAATTCAAACAATAAAAAAAAATGGTTTCGTAAAATTTATTGAACTTTCAGCCTATTAAATACCCTTCCTAGGAGTAAAGGGAAAGGCACTTACGCAGAATTTTTGAATTCCAAAAGTATTTCCTTGCGAAAGTTCCAAAGAGTTAAAATATCAGGGTTGTGAACTAGCAGATTTTCACAAATAGCTAAAGCTTCGTCATCGAGTTCTTTTTTGTTGCGCTGAAAAAGATAGACAGAAAAATCATTGACTTTACACAAAATTTAAATCAGCAAACCTGCATCCTATGTGAAATTTTAAGTAGGGTCAATTTGTGAAGCAACTTTGGATTGTAGCCTCTTGCAACAATGTTCAATGATATTTGAGTAGTAAATTTGAAAACTACACAAGCTTACTAGCCTACATCTGATGGTGTGAGGGAGAGGGTACAGTATGCTATACCCAGGAGCGAAGAGCTAGTCTCCATAATTGCTCATAAATAATGACAGAAAAAGTTGAGAGAAAAAAAAAAGTAGCAAATAAGGAATAAGATTATATGATTTTCTAGATATTTTATTGGATTTTACCTCTAGAATTAAACTAAAATGGGTTGTAGTGGGTCTGAATTTTAAAATTCCTTTTTGGAGGGAGGGGGAGGGGGAGGGGGAGGGGGAGGAGGAGGCTGGAGGCCACCCGGACCCTTATCTTCCCGTTAGAGATATTGTGTGAACATTACATCTCCTGATTGGGTGGCAGTCATTACAGGTTGCCATATCACCGAACCCACTGCAGTCACATCATAAATATAAATGTTGTAACCTGTTCAAGCCCAATTCACACTATTCAACTTTTCATCTGACAATAGTGGACAAAAAGTTAAACAGAAAGTAGAACGCAACAAAATTAGATTCTATTGTTGTTGCCATGTAATATCGTCAAACGGAGTAACTTCATCGCCTTCCAGTTCACGAAGATGCAGGGTTTCTACCGGAAGATTTCATTTTAACCTTCTGTTCAACTTCCCATCCAACTGACGCAACCAATTGGATGGAAAGTTGAACGAAATGCTGGATGTGATGTCATATTCAAGTTTCCATTCAAATTTCCTCAGATTGTTGTGTTTTCATGTCAGTACCAAGCATACGATCCAACTTTTCATTCAACAAAAAAGGAGGAAGAGTTGAATGCAGAGTTCCTGTAAATTGGGTATTACATGGAGGATCAAGTGACATTCTTTGAGGAAAACTGATGGGAGAAAAAAATTCCTTGCATAGTCAGCAAGCGCTAAAGAATTGAAAGCCAAAAGTACCTTTTCAAAAGCTTTGTTCATACCCTCCAGATATAGTTTCACCTTCTTTTGTTTCTCGATGCGCTGAAGTTCTCTCTGTTCTTCTGTTGTTCGAGTCTTGACCCTTCCGTGCTAAAACGATGAGGGTGAGAGAAAAATCACATGTAAATTAATGAAAATAACATCTTAACATTCTCTTCACATTATTCTTGTTACATTTTCCACAATCCCTTTTCATCACTGTGCCTTTGTTGCACTGAATTCAATTGGGAAAAACTGAATAAACGCAAAATGATTCCATGGTCAGGATATGTAAAGCAAATTAAGTTATCTCTTACAATTCTTGTTATTTACAGCCTCAAAAATTCACTGGAAAAAGTAGATTGAATTTAGCAGGAGGGAACCCGCATAATTACAGTGTTGTAAAAATTGCATACTCACGTTACCTAAAAAAGCAAAGGATAACGAATAGTTCTCATTTATTCACCAAAACTTGTTAATTTCAATGAAAAACGATTGTGCAAATTCTATTATTATGCATTATCAAGTATTTCTTTGAGCAAAGAAGAGGTTGCACGATTTTAAAACAATGTATTTGTATCGGTTCCCTTGTGCAAAGTATGATGCAAGTATTGTCAAAAAGTAAGCAGGAACTACAGGCCCTTGTCATCACTGTGCCTTCAAAGCACTGAATTCAATTGGGAAACACTGATTAGACGCAAAATGTTTCCATGGTCGGGATATGTTAAGCAAATTAAATATTAAAATAAGGTGCATCTGAACTGTGGGGAAGTGAGAGGGTTTTGTAAGAGTTCTACGCAACAGAGAAATCACTTACCATTTTGGTTTAGTAAATAGAGCAATAGTGACGAATGCGGAAGTGTAAAGGTATATATGAGAGAAGTATTAGACTTCCTGAAGTACCGCATACAACATTTGTTGTAAAAATCCACAAAATTAGCTAATATATTTAATACAGTAGTTTATCAGTAGACGCACAACGTTATCAGTAAATTAACTTCAAATTTTTAGGTTATGTAAGCTATTTGTAAACAAAAATGGCGATGAATTTTACGCGGGTTTTTTGAATTGGCGAAGTCCCCGACGCAACGCGCTACGTTATGAGAGGGGGGGAAGGTCTTCTGCCGGATTCCAAGGAATCGAAAAATAAAGTTCCACTTAAATGATAAGCTTATTCCAAAATACGCACAAATCCATCCGACCCAATTTCTTAGGAGAGACAAAAAAGTATGAAGTGCTCACTGCTTACCTAGAGAGCAACAGAAGCGTAAAAAACTCATAATACCTAATGCATTTTAAAATAGATTTTGGCTACTCTCGCATTTGTAGCGAGGAGAGGAAAATTCGAACGTGGATATCGATGGTGAAACTACCATACCACGCATCTCGAAAAAACGGCGTGACACGCGCATAGGCGCCTACAAACCCAACAGGGATACTTCACGCATTGCGCAATGCGTGAAGTATCCTTGTTAGGTTTGTAGGCGCTGGGAGCACGCCGCGCTGGCACTTGGGCTCGGATCACCGAGATCAATATTTGATTATTTTCTCGCGGACGGGATGCGACCTAAAGTGAGCGAGGCTTTCGAGAATAAGATCTAGGTGACCCGTAGTAAGGGGGCATGACCCCCCCCCCCCTCCCCTCCATTCGAACCATTTCCGAAAATAAGCTTCCCGATTATGACATGTCTATGTACCGAGGGGCCTCAGGATTTTATTTGCAACTACGATTACTAGCTCATTCGTAAAATCACATGTGCATTGTGAACAGAGTTGCTAAAAGAAATTTCATCGAATGAAATTTCATGAAATTTCACAAGAAATTTCATGAAATTTCTTTTTTCCCAATGAAATTTCTTTCGACCGACAAAATGTCAAAAATGCTTATTTTTTCTAACAGAATTTGTTTTTATTTTTAAAGAGAATAATATTCGTCAATTAGACCAGTTGGAGCGCGGTCTTCTCTCAGCTTTTCTCTTCTGGTCTTCTCTTACTCTTTCTCTTCTGGCAGTTCTGGCTTATCAAGGGGAGGGGAACCGGGGACCCTAACTTCAAATTTCAAACTGTTTATTTCTGAAAAAAATCAGAGACAAATGAAAAAATCATTTAAATTGTTTCAAAGATAGTTCAAGATCCCTCTCTTTTGTACCAAAATAGAACGATATACTATTAGGGGGTACTAGGATTCTTTATAGTCATAGGCGTAGCTAGGCCATTTTGCTGGGGGGGGCCTGGCCCCCCACCACCGGGGGGTCTGGGGGGTATGGAATACCCCCCAGGTCAGCGGGGGGTCCGGGGGGCCTCCCCCGGAAAATTTTTGAAATTTTAACTCTATTTGAGCGCATCTCGAGGCACTTGTGGCGTTAATCTTCCTTCAATTTCTGCATAAAATTCACCCAGTTTTATGCATTTTAAGGTTAAAATACTTTGAAATTGTTGCATTCAACAGGTTATTCCATTTATTTTCTCACTTTTAACCACTCATTTGTGTGAAAATTGCGAAATAAATGTTTAGTGAATGCCAGAATCATTGTTCTGTATTAGGAAAAGCCCATGCAAAGTAAAATATAATATAATGAGCAAGACGTAACTATGAACGAATGAGCATTTGTCATGTACCAAAAAATAAAGATATGAATTATGAATTAGAAAAAAATCGATTGCATCCAGATTTTTTAGAGCAATTCAACTGAATAATGAACAGAGAAGAAAAAACTAACCGTTCGAGCGCGAGATTTTAAGTAAAAACTATGTGCATTAAGAGTGATAAATTTCATTGATTCATAATTTTATTTTACACTCTGATTTTTCCTCGTTAATTAGAGGTAATTGTGTTGCGCTCTGCGGGAAACTTTGGGAAACATTTTACATAGCTTTCTCCTTCAATTCGGAAGATAGGCATCCTCTCACGGGCCACGGCGACAGAGACTTACCGTTAAAGATGGTGTTTTTGCACCATCCAGAATTTCTGGGGGGGGGGGGGGCCAGATGATACTATTTCCAATTTTGGGGGGGGGCCAGGCCCCCCCTGGCCCCCCCCTTCCTACGCCACTGTTTATAGTCAAGAAATTTGTTTTGCTCCAAATATGAAAGCTAACGTCTTACTTTATCCGTAAAATTTATTTTGGTGTTCAACTGGTACGGCTGTGCGCTGTGTGTTCAACCAAAATTTAAGAAAAAAAATTCAAAATTATGTTTTTGCTGTTTTACTTAACTTTCTGGGCATTTCTAAAGTTCCCTTTCACAGTTTACCACGTGCATACAAATGAACTTAAGGAGATTCATAAGTTTCAAGGGTTTAATCCTGAATTCTGCGTGTTAAATGAAATTTCACGAAATTTCATGAAATTTCATTATGAAAGAGGTTGTTCCATCCCCCATTAGATTTGGCCCCCTATCAGATATGATCCATCTTTTCATGAGTGATACTGTAGCATGCGAGACGTTCAAATATGGCGGTCATTTTGACTTAGGCCCCCCCAGAGAGGGGGGGCGGGGGGTCAAAGTCAAAACCTTCAACTGCCTATAACTTTTGAGCGAAAAATCGGATTGAGTTGAACTTTTTTTTAAATGAAAGATCTCAAAAAGATCTATCTGCTGATACCAGAAAAATTGAAAAAAAGTTAAATTTAATGCAAATTTTTAGCAATTTTTCAATTTTTTAGGGGACAAAATTTTCAATTTTGTCGTGTTTCGGCACCGCGCAATGACTCTACTAAAACAAAAACCAGTTTTTTAGATTCTACACTTAATTTCCTACAAGATGCAAAAAACCGCATCTTGGGGAAACGTTTAGATCGCGAGCTATGGCTCGTCAAAGTTAGCCCCGCGCTGAGCGCGCGCGCCCTACGCTGTTCGCATATCCTCTGCGCGTCTGCCACCGATCCTGTTGCCCCTCCTCCCCCTTCCTAAATGCAAATTAACATTCTACTACCCAGCTTTCGTATATATCTGCGTTATAGGTACGTGAAAATTTCAGCAAGTTCGTGATTTCCAGTGGAATTGATGCTTTATTTCGCTCCCCCCCCCCCCCCCCAACCCGGCCACTGTGCTCCAAATATTGTGCAAAAAAGAAATATATAAATTTTCTTGTTTCATGTTTTTGCTGATGTAGCACCCTGTGACTACGAGATCGAATTGAGGTAATTTTTTATCCCACCTCCCAACCACTTTTCGGTGTATTGAGCGTTTACCATTCATGAGAGGCCGACATTATTATGGGTATTCATAATAGGCTGCTGAGGAATTAAAAAATATTTCGCACGATTTTTCTCCACATAGCTTTGAGAAATATAAAATGATTTCGTTGTTGGCAGGGGCACACTTCAGTGCCAGTGGCCGGGTTGGGGGGGGGGGGGGGGAGCGAAATAAAGCATCAATTCCACTGGAAATCACGAACTTGCTGAAATTTTCACGTACCTATAACGCAGATATATACGAAAGCTGGGTAGTAGAATGTTAATTTGCATTTAGGAAGGGGGAGGAGGGGCAACAGGATCGGTGGCAGACGCGCAGAGGATATGCGAACAGCGTAGGGCGCGCGCGCTCAGCGCGGGGCTAACTTTGACGAGCCATAGCTCGCGATCTAAACGTTTCCCCAAGATGCGGTTTTTTGCATCTTGTAGGAAATTAAGTGTAGAATCTAAAAAACTGGTTTTTGTTTTAGTAGAGTCATTGCGCGGTGCCGAAACACGACAAAATTGAAAATTTTGTCCCCTAAAAAATTGAAAAATTGCTAAAAATTTGCATTAAATTTAACTTTTTTTCAATTTTTCTGGTATCAGCAGATAGATCTTTTTGAGATCTTTCATTTAAAAAAAAGTTCAACTCAATCCGATTTTTCGCTCAAAAGTTATAGGCAGTTGAAGGTTTTGACTTTGACCCCCCGCCCCCCCTCTCTGGGGGGGCCTAAGTCAAAATGACCGCCATATTTGAACGTCTCGCATGCTACTGTATCACTCCTGAAAAGATGGATCATATCTGATAGGGGGCCAAATCTAATGGGGGATGGAACAACCTCTTTCTTTTTATAATCTTTCATGAAATTTCTTAACTCTGATTGTGAATCAAATGGTACATATACATTGTTTCTACACTGAGCGAGTTCCTAATTGCAAAATGTGGTCCATTTAGTGCCCGAAGAATATAATTTTGATTATTAAATAAAATGATTTTTTTTTTTTGCCAGTAATTCTAATTTCAAAAAAGATAGCCTATACGCTTGATTCAGATTGTGGCCCTTGCTTTGATTATCATAAATTCTCATGCAAAACTGAGAGAGTCGCTGTTTACAAGATCGCAACTTACTCAAACGTGGTTTTGAATTCAATAAGTTTCGCATGAATAAAATGAGCTTTCATCGATGAACTGTGAATAATAAAAATTGAAGAGACGGTTCTTTGTGCACTGGTCCATTTGAAAGGCGTAGAGCATGGATGGACGGAGCATGAATGTCCTCCGGGTTTCTACGGGCACTACGTAACGTATAAAGATGACTGTGGGTTTCTAACGGTATATGAGGACTTATATGTAACAATGGCGGATGTGAAAAATTACCTTTTTGAAACACATTCAAAAAACTGTTTTGGCATCGAGAAAATTTTGAGAAAATACTTGAGCTGTGATCTTCGAGATCTGTACATTGTGCCAGAGCTGAACATATTAAATTTTTGTGTGAAAAAAACGGTTTTTTAAGCATGTTTCGAAAAGGTAATTTTTCACATCCGCCATTGTTACATATACGGCCTCAGATGCCAAAGTGTTGGGGGAAAAATAGAAAAAAAAGTTTAACCTATACCTATATAATTTTTTGAGAGTCCAAGCAGAGACGATATATTCTAGAGACTCCATACTATCTTCTCACCTATGGTGTAAAAGTGACTCAAGGAATCCAATGCTCTGATTCACTAATTGATGAACTGGATCAACTGAAGCTTCGAAACAAGTTTTAAGTATGAATAAACTCTATTTTTGATCTTAATGATCAAGAGCAGGTTCAAAACACTTGCAGAAATGCGTATCTCATGATCAAATGTCATTTTCCAATCATGTAATGTTTGATCTGGCCATATGAGAGGCCATATCAAAACTTATCAAATAAGGAATTGTAAGCGTATGAAACTCTTTTTTCAGTCTGTAAATGATCCAAATCCGCCAACAACAGGTTTAAAACACTAATTTCAAAAATGCAAGCCTCGTGATGAAGTGTCAATTCTAGGAGCCTAATCTCGGCATTTCTGCATTATTTTCTAACAGTTCAGGATATTATTCAAAATGCTGATGGAGTCTGAAAAAGCATCTTATTCTTGCTATCCTCAAGAATTATTACCCTTTTACTAACAGTAAAGAGGAATGTAGACAGTTTTTCTTCTTTCCTGGGAAATCGTGTTTTCCGAGATGCGCACCTCTGCACTTTCACCAACGATATGCAATAGAGGGTTAAAATTGAAGGTACCAAACATGCGATTGTGAGCTCACTCTATGTAAATTACAAGCCTTTTGAATAGGCACAAATTTTTTCAGCCTGATCGGAGGCAGCAGCTTGGGAAGTTCCCCTTGTAAGTAATTTGATGTACTGAAATTGCAAAACTATGCGGAAGTCTTTTGGTTATCCTGAAAATCTGAGGCTTTTGTGATACATTAATTCGAATTGCATACATTCAAAATAATTTTAGTGCGCTTGGGTTTAGCCACAGAAATCTCGTTGATTTTCAGGGACTGGTAGGTTTGAATGATCAAAGCTTCATACAATAAAAAATTGTTTAATAAATTAAAGAAAAAGATAGGCACAATAAGATTACACGTTGGTAAAAAATGACTTGACTCGATCAGTACAAGATCTAACAGTTTGACATAAAATTAACTAAAACTAACTATACTTAAAATACATTAGAGAAGTCATAAAATAAGAAAACTAGGTGAAATCGAGATCACAGAATAACAAGGAAGCCCTGCCCTTTCTAGATAGGGCAGAGATGAGACATTCATGAAGAATAGCACTGGACCATCCAATGAAGGCCACATCAATGTTTCTTGAAGGTTTCCAGTGGGAAATCATGTCGAAACTAAAAGTTTTCTATACATCAGCTATGCTTCTCAGTGGTAAAAGATTGGAAAACGTTGATTATAGCTGGATTAAGTGAGCAATATTACCGCAGATACACACACAAAGAACCAATTACAGATAAAGTCTGACAATGATCTCAGCATTGTAACTTTCACTATAAGTTAAAACAATCAAATGGAGGCCACTTCAATTTATGAAAGATTTGAAACGTCTACTGCTTCATAAAATTTGATGAATAAAATGCTTCCTCAAGGAGAAAAAATACAAGTTGGCAATTTGCAGATTGTGGTAAACAAGAGTGAGAACTAATATGTATGTAACACTTTTTCAAGGGCTGAGGAACAAAATGAAAAAAAGGACATTTGATTGAGCTTACGATTAGATAGATTCCAATACAATTCAATAGAATTCAAGGACAACATTTGAATTAACAAGCAGATTGTGGTTCAACACACAAGTCGTTCAGACAGTGTTGGTGATTCAGCCAACATGCATTCAAATTCATTCTAGACCTAATGTCTCAGTATCGAGAAAAAGCTCTTCCACGCACAAATTTTCCCTCATGAGAATTATGCTGTTTGGAACAACGCTTAATTTTTGAATTGTTGAAAATAAATTTCAGGAGAGATGAGACGCATACTGAGGAAACAATATAATTCTAAAGAGGTTTATGCAACTATAATTATTTTGTAAAATCATTTAATCTTTAACATTTACCCTATTTTTTAAATTCCAAAGAAGTTGCCACATTTCAAATTAGACTGCACTTTGCATTTTGGAACTCCTATTTCTGGCTCATCAAAAGAAGCATCTATCTGCATAGGGAAACTAATGGCACAGGCGTTGTTTCTAAAATGAACCGGAAATTGTAGTTCCTTCTGTCAAATTAAGGTTCAATTACTGCATACTAATATTGTTGTTTAAGCTCTCGTTTTCTAAAAAATAATTGACGACTTGATTATTTTTCTCTTGGAGCATTTCTTATTGCAGAAATATGAATATCATTGGACAGAGTGAGGACACGAGGTTTCGAGTAGATAAGTTTAGCTTTCCCTTTCGGAATTGACTCTTGAAATCTGATTTCTTTGTTGATATTTGCACAGCTGCACTTGAATTGAATCAAAGTTAATTGTACTTCTTGAATATTGAAGGAACCTAAAAGAATATCAGGTTACTTATAAAAAACAATGCTTTGACACAGCAGACGACACAGTAATTGACTAATTGTTGTTACTGCTAAATTAATGGCACAAAAGAAGACTCTCATGTGAGGAGAAGTCACAACTTGGGAGAATACTTGATTACGTTCACAATGATCGCTCAAACATTCGTCGTATTTACAAATGTACATCTTGCTTAACAAACTAACGAGTGATTATTGACGTGGACACGATTCGTCACAGCACGATTTTTCGAGACACGATTCGTTACAACACGATTTTTCGAGACACGATTCGTTACAACACGATTTTTCAAGGCACGATTTGTCACAACACGATTTTTTGTGACATGAGTCGTCACGGCAAGGCTCATCGCAACACGAATCGTCTTTGGTTTCTGACAGAAGAGAAACAACACACAGAGCCTCTTTCGGATCAGACTGATCATCATTAAGCTGGGCTGTCTTTTTGGCGATGAGTTCTTGATCTTGGTCAGGAGGTTGAACGTTCATCACTGACTTGACTGCTTTCGTGAACATATCTGAAAAAAGACAAGAGCAGGATTTTAATATGACCTACCTATTCACGAAGACTATATTTTTTGAAGCTATAAATACAATTTCAATGAAAACTAGTTTAACTACCATTCTGAGGTGGATTCTCGGTTGTTTTGAAATAAATTCGTCTGATTCCATGGCAACTTTATTTGACATGATTTACTCTTGTCAGCTGTTAAACTACATAAATAATCAAATTTCTGCGAGTGGATTTGATTTAAGCTTTTAACTTACAGCCAATCTCCTTTAAAACAAAGTAGAATTCCCTCTGATGGACGGTGCTTCTACAACATTAAGTTTTCATGCTGGTGGCAGTGACGAGCACTTCCAAAATTCTTGACCAACCTCCTGAGGTGAGTCGAAAAAATGGATGCAAATATTACCCAAAATTCATCAAACGACTAAATTTAGTCCTCGACTGCAGCAGAGCGTTTTTCTCCTTTGGTTTACAACCCTGCTGTCTAGTTGACAAAGTTGATCGAATCCACCCACGGAAATTTGTCTTATGATTAATCTACGGAACATTTAGATATCAAGCACAAAAGCTTACCTGCGCCAAATAATTTCTTCTGGAAGTAAATGAAAGGAATGTAGACAACAAATCCAGAAATAAGGAATCCAACGGCTATCAGGTACTGAGGTTGAGGCTTCATTGCAATTGGAATAATTGCCAAACATGAGGCAATGATCATAACAAAAATAGGAATAACAATTGGTACCTGGAAAACATAAAAAATACCACCTTAGAATCTTTGAGACAGATATACATATTAAAATGTGCATGTAAAATAAAGCAGATAAGTCAATCAGCCAATTAACAGTCTCTACAATAAATACAAATGCCAACTGTATTCCAATTCCATACAATACTAATTGCAACTGACAACTAAAAAATATAACCACCAGAATTTGTCAATATTTGTTCAATATTCTTCCTTAGAGGAAATTCAATGAATTTTACTGAGAGAGTCAAGTAATCGTGTTTTTGCATGGGTATTTAATCCTGTTATTTGCTCTACACAATTAATTACACAATAATTTTCCAACACAATTTACAATTGAACTTCAGTAATGCTAAATTATTCTCCTCCCTATAGCAATGAATGCTTTAAGAGAAATCTCTCATGTTTGATAGATGAAATGAAAGCGGAAAGGACTTAGGTATTACTTACTTTCCATGGTCTAGGAACATCTTTTTTCGTGTATCTCATAACAATTAAGGCGACCATGGCAAGACCATAGAATGTCCAGACGAGGAAACTGGCGAATTCAATTAGGGTAATTATATCTCCAGCCAAAATGCACACCAGACACAGAGCACCCTGAAAAAATCATTTTCATTACCAATTTGAAAAGAAGAAACACAAAAGTTAAAACCGAGAAGAATTTTTGTGTAAAAGTAAAAATTTGGGAAGTAATTTACTGGTAAGAAGTTTAAATGGGTAGTAAGCAGACTCATGGATAAAATACAGGCCCTTGTGGGGATACCATGATTTTTAGAGATAATTACAAAATGTGAGATCTGGAGAAAGATCGATATAATAGAGGTGATAAATACGGAACTAACTTACTTGATATGTTTCAAGGACATTACACCTCTTATTGATTTTTTTACCAAGATCTTATTCGATTAAAAATGTTCGAAATGTTCCGAAGGACCAAGCACTCTTATGCCAGCACTTTGGCATGTTACAAAAACGGTATATGGTAACCAGTGATGGTACAGTCTCTTTTGGCTGCTCCAGCCCTGCCTCAAAATCAAAACCAAAACATACGCCCTGAAATCTTTTTTCTTTGGTTTTCTTCCTCACATTTTCAACAATAACTTGTGGCGATACTCGAGGTTTGTAGCAGAGATCCTTAGTACTCAGCTCTGAACTTGACTGTATTGATAGCATTTCACCCTTCTGATTTAAATCAATAAATGAATAAATTGTTCACCGTCCATGAAAGCCTTGAGGGGCTGCGGTAACAGTCAACTGCTGTTTGCGGAAAAACTTATACACTAGTTGAAAAGATGAGAACTGAATCCCGTCATAATCAAAACCATTTTCTAGACCATTTCGCTGTTTTATGAAAATAGTATCAAACTTAGGAACACTTAATACATATTTTTGCCCCTTCAATGATAATTGTTTTTTTCTTACCTGCAAAAGCACAGCTGGAGCTGGGGTAAGTCTTTTCGAGTGAACATAGGAGAATACTTCCATCATGTGTCCGTTTTTAGCTGCTGAGTAACATAATCTGGAAAAAAAAATTACGATTGAAAAACTGAGAGAAAAATGACAATTTGAGTAGAGACTTAGACATTCCATGAGTGCAGAAAAATTAACAGTATTGGTTCAATTAGTACATCTGATTTTTTTTCAGTATTGTTTTAATGAAACAAAAACTAGTGATTTGAAATTAAATTTATCAAGTTTTTGCAAATCAGTATTAACAAAAATTCTGAAATATATTGATGGCTGAAATAAAAAAATGCGTAGGTACCTCAAATTGCAACGTTTTAAGTTGTTTATATTATTACCAAGGAGAAACTAACCAACAGTTTCTATTAAAATTTTCAGTGAACTTTCTTCACTCATTCTAAAAAAAGCACACAAAATTATGAGAATGACGATAGATTAGTTTTCTTTGAGGAAAATAAACATAATTGGAAATTTTAATACATTGCAATTGAGGTACATATTCCCCGAATTTAGCCATCATTATATTTAGATCCAGCCAATACAGAGTCCTAAATTTACAGGGTTGATCGGTATTTTAATAGGACACCAGAATGAGCAATAGTGCGGAGTCATGCCGTTCCAGGTCAAAAATTCTTTACACTTTGGAACAGTCCCTCAAGCTTATTATGTTGCTGTAAATTATATTTCAAAGCACTTGGTGCAGTTGTTGAGTTCTTTTCGAACAACAATTTTCTAACTATCAAATATTTTGTACTGGTTAACATTTAATACTTTACTTTAGCCCATTGACCTAGACTGACTGCTCCCAGCCGTCCGTGCTGCACTGGGCCAGATCTGAAGAGACGGCTCAGAGCCGTCTGTCAATTGTTTGCATTAGTTCGGCGATTCTCCAGTAGATTGCATTCTCATCAATGTATATATGAGCAGTGTGACCTCTCAATGACTTATTGTGTAAGGTACTTCCTTGTTTTGTTATGGTATTTTCTTATTAATGTGCGTTTGAACATGAAATAACCTCAAAATTTTCTGATTATCGCTAATTTTGCGATTTTCGCAACTTCAACAGCAATAAACTACATTAAAAAATCATTTTGTTCAAAGTTTTCACCATTTTTCTGAAACATTGTATTGTGAGTGCTTATTGTGTTGATTCTCACCCTCAGAGAAGGAATTTTTGGATTATTTTGAAGTGTTCAAAGTTACTGATTTCCGCCAAATTAAATTGTAATTCCTGGCTCAAAAGGGTCAAATTAAATCATATGTCAATGGGTTAAGCCATAGAAGACAATGAAGTCAAATTGAGAGAGAAACATACCTGGTTACTCCAAATTGCACGCTAAGAGCACAACCAAATGTTGAAAGTGCAACACCCATTGGGATTAAACAGGAGAAATGACCCAAAACTCTCACACCGACTTCCTGAGTAAGATAAGAGAAAATATGTAAACATCATGAAACTAAGCAGGGAGCAAAATACAAAATAAAAAGAATGCTTACTCACACTGTTCGTGACATAATTCTTGCTGAAATTATTGAACCACTTTGAAAAGAGGGCATACAAGAAACACCAGCTTTCTATTATAGAGTTGTTAATCTATTTTCTTTTTCACTTTTGCTCATTTTCTTAGGTACTTAATTTCCGAATTTGAATCGGCTCGTGCAAAAACGTTCTGATACTACTTTTATTTGGACGGAGTTGAACAGAAAGGAACCAAGCCACACCGGGATTGAACCGAGAAAAAGAGGCTTCAAGTTTAGCTCCTGCATAAGACTCAATGTAAAAGTTAAACTTCAAGTTCAATTTCTGCAAAATTTGCTTCAACAAAAACTTTGCATTTTTGGCGATAGAGAGTAAAGCAGTGGTTGGGTTCAAAACCACTCATAACTCAATTTTTTCCAAAATGTGGGTTGGTTCCTTTCTGCTTAACTCAGTCCATTTACCGATGTCCAATACAGTGTTTCAGAATTTGAGTGGACGATTTCGTTGCAACTTACAGACAAAAAATGGTTTAAGACGTTCGGAATGTAGAAAAGTTTTATAAATAAATCCCCTACGTATAGTTAAGCGTTCAGTGAGGAGATCGATCTTATCCATCAGTGTCCTGGCGCACAAGAAACCACTGCAATTTTGAAACCCTACATTGGACAGCGAATGTTTCCCCACCACCCGATTCATTTATTTGTTTGAAAATTTGTCTAATTGTTACTTATTTCTCTTAATTATACTGTTTTTATTCTTGTACATAGAAACAATAACTAACACACAATTTGAAATTTTTATTTAACCAGTTCGAATCAGAGTAATAATATATTCATTATAAATTAGAGTAATATTATATTACTTTGATGAATAACAATGAATTTTGTTTGTCATAATAATGAGTAGTAAAGCACAATAGTGCGTCAAATTTCTCTTGTTGGGAAGTTGCAGATCATTAGTAGGCGAGGCTCATTTCGTGCACAATCCAGAAATGCTATCATAACATTTTCATGCTTGCATGAGGAGCCTGGCGGACTTTCCAGGATTGTTATCACAGCTTTCACGCACAGATGTACATAAAAGATGTACATAAATTTATACTTTTTAAGGATAAGCATCAAATTTTTCAGCAGACAAAGAAATCTGATTGTAACTTAACAACACACATAATAAAAAAATCTCAGTGATTGCAAGCAAGTGGGAAGTGTGAAAAGTTGCAGAAAATTGCTCATGGCCTCCCGATCCTTTAAGTGGTAGTGTAAACTGAACTAGGCGAGCGAGAAACTAAAAAAAGAATCTGAGTGTGCTCTGCGGTCTAGAAAGCAAAAATATTTAATAAGGATTTTAAAATGAAATTCTGATACCTATCAGTACAAAACTTCGAGGAGAGAGCTCTTTTTTTCTTGATGCTGGATAAGTTAACTTATCAATCAAGAGTTTAGGTCATGACCTCCAACCTAGAAACGAAGTTCTGTTAAAATGATATTCCTGCAGAGTCTAACTGTCATGTTTCTATCGAGATTCGTTGGGAAAGAAACAAGAAGCGTGCCTACTTCTGAAAGGAAACAATTCAATGCTTGGTTCCTGAATGAAGGAATGGTTACAAATACCATTACATCTCCCTTGAAGTTTAGAGCAATTTCTTGCAAATTTTCATTCCCACTTTCCCAATTCCCCCTCTAGAGGATACACTTACGTTGGCAACAGCTTTAGCTTGAATCAACTCCGGAACGCTCAGAACTGTCATGTAAGAGACATTCATGAAACAGTACAACATTGTGACCAAAGGCACAGCAATTATGACTGCTCTGGGGATGTTTCTAGGGAAAAATTTAAAGCATATTAAGAAAAGAGTCCGGCATGAAAATGAGATGTACAGGAGAAAACGCAGAGACTGAGCAGAGAATAAATATCTTCTACTGAGAAAAAAATTACTGTTGTGAATTAGAGGAATTTAAGAGATAATACTCTCTCCAAACAGTATTGGGAAGGTAGTCGTGAGCGTCTCCTTCAGTAATTCGATCAAATCTTCTGCGCAAGTCTTCCATGCATTCAGAAACATTGTATAATCAAACAACGACACAAAAAAAAGACAATGTTCCAACTTCACTCCTGAAGTCTTGGGAGCCACCTTGGCTGACAACACTAGTTTTGAGGAGCAATCTACTATTTCTCAGGAGCCGTTAAAGTATTCAACATGCCATTTTGGCTAGGCATGGTATTTTCCGAAAGGTACGGACACAGCAGATATTAAACAGATATTAGGCTGCGTCAATTTTATAGGCACCACTTTGGAGTTTTGTCCTTTATTTATAGGTGTAAAAGTCTGATTCTATGGAGTTTTTTACAGACATCAATCAGTGACATCAGAACACTGCATTTATGGGAACAAATGAGAATATTGTCTAGGTAAAAAAAAAAAACTGAATGCAAATGCTAAAAAATAGTGTGAGTAGAGAAATTACTGAAAAGAAAGAAATGTGTTTTCATGCAAAGTCTAACTCAATTATAAAAGCTTAATTTTCACTGTTCTTCAATTCAATATGACAGTTTCACCGTACTTGCGAACGGACCTTGAAAAAATTTGATACCAAAATGCCGCGTTGGTAGCTCAACTTCAATAATACTATCTCAAAACGAAAATTTTACATCCGATATCATACAGGAGCAAAATATATTATTGATGTACTGAGTTATTACAATAAAAACAAAAGTTGAGCTACAAGCCGATTTTACAAATATAAGCGGTGATGGCGACTCCGGCCATTTTATAATAAAATAAAACAATGTGCAAGAAGATGTTAGGTGTATATACATTGATTTTACCTTAATATGGTGGACAAGCAAACGATTCGACCAACACTTTAGTCTTCATCAGTGCAAAGGAAAGTAAATAGAAAAGAATAAAAAACACTGGCAAGATCTGGATTATTCTTATCTATGTGCTTTCCATTGCACTGATGAAGATTAGAGAGTTAGTCGAAACGTTTGCTTGTCCACCATGTAAAGGTAAAATCAATGTAAATACACCTAACATCCTCTTCCACATTGTTTTATTTTATTAAAGCATGGGCTGAGTCGCAATTATTGCTTATATTTGTAAAATCGGCTAATAGTTCAACTTTTGTTTTCATCATTAGAGTAGCCGAAAACCGAAAAATCCTGAGTTATTACTATTGTATCCTATATTTGAGTTATTTGTAAAAATAAAACTGAGGAGTTTGGTCAAGCAGTTTTTCAAACTGTTTGCAGAAAGTCGTATAAATGAATCTAGGAAAATTGTTATTGAATAAAACAAATCTTAAAGATAATTTAATTTTATTCCTAAACTGCTTAAGAACTGTGAGAGTACGTTCAATATTGATTTTTATTAATGCTTCTTTTCTCATTTGGAATATACGTCAAATTATTTGTGTTGTCTATAACTGATCATGTACGATTGATTATGATTTCTGTACTCAATATGTACTTGAAAGAGCCTAATTTAAATAGAAAACTGAATGGAAATTCGAATTTTGGTTTCCTAAGACTTTAACGAAGAAAAATACTAAATAAAAAGATTCTTGATAGAGACAGCAAAGAGCACTATTCATTTTCAAAGGAAAAATGATAGAAGCTGAAGAGTTGAGGAAAAGCCTAGATTGATTAAAAAAAAAAAGCTTGCTTTCGAACCATTATGGTCCTTGAGCTGCGATAAAATGAAAAGAAGGGAGCTGATAACTCTATGGGGTTAAAAAAGAAGGGTAAAAAAACCATGCAGAAAATATATGGTCAACTGATACGTAATAACCGTAGCGGTTAATCAACGTGATAAGAAATGACTTTGAATTAAGGAGCCCAATGAAGAGATATATCAGTCTCATTACAACTATACTTCGCAGAACATAATTAATGGACCTTGTAGGTCTTATAGGTGATATAGAATGACCCTTGAGGTCAATGACGTTAGAAAGCAATCGTATAATTAATAACCATGGTGGTTCCAAAGAGTTACTGAAAGTTAGCATTGCAAATTTGCAATGCACTTTTAGTCAACTTTTAGAGACTTGATGACTTGATACCATATTCAAATAAAAACCATTGTTGGTTTCTGAAATGAATATGAATCTTCTTGGGCTAAGCAACAAGTGAAATCCAATCGGAAAAAAACCAGGACTTTCAACATTTGTTAAACATTTGAAATTGCACTGAGAAATACATTTTAAATGGTAATAAGAGTTGAAAGCACCTGTTTTTATTCATTCACTGGGTCCGAGACAACGGTACTTTGAATACCATTCGGACTTGACCTCTTTTTCCTTAAAAGCTACTGATGGATTGAGTCTAAAATGCAACTTTTGCAAAGAGAAAAAATCAAAATCTACCCATCTATCAAGAGATAGAGCCGTCCTGAACATCATCAGAGAGAATATTGATTATTCCGATAGTGTAAATCTAAAATAATTACTACTTCAACTTTTCATCTTCGGTGAGAATAAAATTTGGTGCAATAGTTTGAGAGACTTAAAAACATTTTGGCTTTCCCAAATTCTGAATTCTTTGATTTTCCAAAATTGCACACTTTTTTTCATTGTTGGAATTAAGATAGAAATGGATAATCTACCTGCACTGGCTGGAAACGAGTGGTCTGTGTTTGTGATACTAAATAAAAAGGAAAGGTGATGCTGGCACGGAATCAACTGTTCACAATTGGTTTCTCTTCAACAGATGTAGGAGATCAGAGAGGAAAATCCCTCTTATTAGGGCGAAGATTTAAAATAATTAGAATTTTCTATGGATTATCACCAACACAGGTGGAATTCAATACAACATTTGTCCTGATTTAAAATGATTCATACTCAAATCACTATTGAGCTGAATTTTTAAGATCTAATTAGGAGAAAAACAACCATCAGAAGCACACATAAAAAAAGAGACTGGGGCACATGCTCCTGTGTGTTCATTTGAGAAAAATTAGCAATAAAATTATGAAAAAGAGTAGCTATCGTGAGAGAAATGCAAACACTGAGAAGACATAAGTAAAGGAAGAGAATAGGAAACGAATTCTAGAAAACACAGACAGGCACTAATACAACTGAATGGAAAATTCTACGATTTAACAGCTAAGCACGGGTTCCTGATTGGCTGCTTTGGAATGAACAACATTAAAGTTAAGGGAGGAAAAAAAGGGGGGAACACTTTGTCAACCACCAATTGTTATTAAACACATAACTTTCTAAAAAAAGAAACAGATCGAAATTGAAGAGAACTTGAAAACCTAAATTCCTAAACCCAAATTCTGACAAATATGCTGAGTATTTTAGGACACGAGCAAAAGTCCATCACTTTAGACATAATCCACCAATGCCATTAAAGAAAAGAGCAAAAACTAACGATCAGATATGAGAAATTGAGAAAATTGGGGAGGAAAAAATCACTAACAACTTACTTATTAGGTTTCTTAATTTCTTCTGTGACAGTAGTCACTGAGGACCTGAAGCCACAAACAGAACAAGTATGAGATTGCGACCAAATGAGCGTTTCGAGCAATGAATGTGAACGCCTCTTTGAGAGACATTGATTCAATTTGCTAATACTCGGATGATATAAAAGGTGTGCAGACTACTTATTCCCACGACATGCTGTTTTTATTTTGCCCATAAAACACTTAAAAAATTAGAAGTCATTTAAAAGGAATCTTTGATAGGCAAAAGGAGGAATTCATCATTCTCATAAATCTAAAATTACCTATACTGATATTTTTTTTATCACTATGTTAAATAAAACAAAAGTATGAATTAATAAATCTGATTCTCTGATCACTACAGTTAACAACCTAATTGTATTGACCTTGTCTCTCAAATGATTTAAAAAATGTCTCATTTCTCGGGGGGAAAAATAGACAATTTGAGACTGTGAAATTAAATATTAGTAGAGATTAAAATTGGAATATTCATTTCATTACATGTAATTTTATTTATGGGGGGGGGGGGGAAGGAGGAGGAGGTCTTCCTTCTTAACAAACAGAGAAAATAAATATTTTTCTGAGTGTGATATTACTTCAAACGCGTTATGTAAAAAATAGTTTAGGAAAGTCATTTTAAAATGTTTCTGCCTGGATTGTCTTTAAAATTTAATATGACCGTTGGGTAAAAAAAAAAAAAATTAATACTAGCAGAAAATACTACAAGTTTAAAAAATGCTAAATTTCAACACCTAACATTTTACAACTACTGAAAACAATAATTGAAAGCTGAAGTTTTAAAGATGAGTTGTCTACTTCTGTTAATGGAAAATTCTTAGGGCGAGGAATAAATTTACTCATTTAAAATGGATAACAAAATAGAAACTAGCATGTTATGAAAATAAGGTTTTAATGTCTGAATCACACGGAAGAAGTTTCCGCCAATGTAACTAGGAAGGAAAGAACTTTGGAAGTTCATAAAAATGCATGATGGCTGCGCAAAAGTTGCCACACAACTTCCTAAAGTGCTTTAATGAATGTTCAAATGATGTATTAATGGTTTCCGACTTTTCGGAAAAAAAATATCTCTGTAAGACACTTATATCAAATGCCCATTGTAAAAAATAGCTCTGCGTCAAGCCATCTGCAATCAACAAAGGAACTCTGGAAGTTCAAACTTAGTTACAGGCGGAAATTCTAGATTTTCAAAGACTTTGTAAGTCCATTGCTGAAAGAATAAAAAATAGACAAGTGAAAAAGAGACAACATATATCGGAAAGAGATTTGAAACAATTTTAAATTTTCAACAACAACCATAATTTTCAATCAATAATTCCATGTATGTGGTAAAAAGTTTCGTAAGTCTGAGTCGTCACCTGGGATTATTGTGTGCTGATTATTATGTTATCAAACATTTATTGAATATTATATCCTATTTTTGAAAAAATCAAGAGGTGAATTTTTGCATGGTTGTATACAAGACTGGATGATAAAAGAACCCAGACAGAAGAAGGGTTATCTTCTTTTTTCATGTGAAGAAAACATGAAGAGGTTTTATGTTATGCAAAACAAATCTTGTTATCATGGTATATAGTTTTTCATTGCTTCCTTAGGTATAAATCTGCCTCAGCATAATTTTGAAGAATTTCAGATTAAATAATTAAAAAGGTAAATTTAATTTTTTATCTGCCAAGAAGTCAAGCAAAACGAAAGAAAAAAACTGAGTTTTTGTAGAGCAGCGAGGAAGAGATAAGAGTCACTGATTATTCCTTTGAGAGGGGATTTTTTTGATAAGCTTGAGACTGATAACCCTGCAATTTAATGAGATAATTCTCTTATTTTTCACTGAATAAATGATACACAATGAAAAAGGCACTTCAGACTTGATTATAGAGGTTTTCAGAACTACGCTAATCTGCCACAACTGAAAAATTTGTAAGACTCTGCTCACATAAAACTGGCTCATTAAACTACTACTCGTTGCAAGGTTGAAATTAAAGACGATTTCAGGTTCTTGACATTTAAAAAAAAATCAGATGACTAACCCTAAAAATATAAATACAGACAGAGAAGAGGTATGTAAGAATTTTAAAACTCATTCTCACTTGAAAAGTCGTTGTATACTTAATAATTTTTAGATATTAAAGAGGATGTTCTTTACCACTTTCTATTCCTAACAAATTGTGCACTCAGTCAAAACCTGCTCTGAATTTCTGAGAAATTTTAACGGCAAAGATAAGCAGACTTCCAGGAACGATGATGAAGAGCTTCGGTAAAACTTTTAAAACAGCAAATCAAGTGAAAAACCTTCGCCAAAATAGACAGGCTACTTCTAAAAAAAAATCACGCGAAAAATAGTACAGTAAAAAAAAGAGTGCTTGAAATATTACATACCAGCCATCATAAGCCCAAAGACCATGGTAAAATGCCACTGCAAAAGCTCTTGGCGATAAATCTGATCCTTTGAATGGATTTTCAAGGTTTTGAGTTTTTCCTACAAAAAATTTAACACATTATTAAATAATAATACTTAGCTGTAAAGAAGGGATGAACTCATATGCATGAAGATCGTAGATAAGAACTGAAGGGAATGACGCAAATAATATTATTTGCATTTGCAAAAAGAGATTTAAAATTACGGCATTCTCACTTAAATGGTTAAAATACTTAAACGGTAAATGATAAAATAAATCACAAACAAAAGTAAACATTAAGCATTTTAAACATAACGAGGGAGACTTACCAATGAAAATGTAGTAGAGACCACAGCCTATGACAAGGAAGCAAGCAGCAACTTTGAATGATGAGAAAATATTCTGAATCTTAACATACAGTTTGACACTAAAGAAGTTGATTGCTGTGATAATAACTGTAGAGAAAAAAGTGAAAAACCACACATCATTAGTAAAAATAATATAATGCTCTCCAATTATGATTAAAGTGGATTGTAAAAATAATATAATGCTCTCCAATTATGATTCCAACATAACTATTTATGTAAAGTGTTGGTGATCTCGCTAACATATATTAAAATTCAGTCTAAAACTGAAGTCCTATTGTAGAGAGAAAAAGCTCATCCGAACACATATTTTCTTCCACAAGAGTTATGCTGTTTGGTACAACACTTGTCACAACCAGTTAGAACCGTAAATGCACACAGGTTTTGGATCCAATTATCATCCAAGGGTCATGACTGGTGTTGCATTAAACAGGATAACTCTCATTAGAGATATTGTGCTCGGCTAAGTTTTTTGTCTCTATAATGAGACTTCAGTTATAGACTGAATTTTGAGCGGGCGTTGGCAAAACCTCCAACACTCCACTCAAATTTTTTCGTGAGTCAAACCACTATCATTTCTGCTAAAATTACTATCTTTAATGGATCTATGAAAAAATGGTCTTACCCGAAATGAAATTGGAGCAAATTGAACAAGACCTTCACATGACATGCTGCTCATTCCGGCAAGTGATCAAATTCAAAATATGAAATTTCCTGAATTTTCCGTTTCTCTATCCAAAATTACAGGAGTTTCTTGACTTTTGGAATCAATGATAAATCATCGTGCATGCGAGACGGAAGCAATTCCTACCATGACCTATCGAAATGATCTGAAAGTTTGCAGGTGCTTTAGAAGGAAAAAAAGGAAGCAAAATACTTAAGATTTTGCAAGGTCATTGTTTTTGACAGTTGTAAAAACTCAAAGGATATAGGAATATCTTTTGATGGTCCTCATAAAATTTGTAGCATTATTTTTTGTTATCCCTCAAAAATAACCCTTCACCTGCAGACAATTACTTTGGTTGCATTTCTTTAAGTGGGTTTAAATATGGGTACTTACGAAGAGCTGCAATGGCGACTATCTTCTTTCTATCATAGTAATTATCAATTTCATTTGGTGGGATAATGGGGTTAAGTAATTGAGTAAAGTATTCCGCAAAAGTCAGGATGATTATAGCAATCTCTGCAGGGCGGACAAATACAATTGAAACCCAACAATTGATGAAACTAGGAAGTGGTCCCCAAAATTTGTGGAGGGGTCCAAATGCTTCTCGATAGTAAGAGTACTCAGCTCCGGATTTGTTAACAACAGTACCAAGCTCAGCATAAGACAACGCACCTGTAAATTAATTATCATTATGAAACAAAAGAGCAGAAAAATGGGTACCAGAAAACGGGGAAAAAAAAAAAAAAAAAAAAAAAAAAAAAAAAAAAAAAAAAAAAAAAAAAGTAAGTAATCCTTCAGATTTCTCAAGGGACTTTCAAAAAGATGATGAGGATTTTTAAGCAATAAGTTGTATTTAAATTTTATAATTTTTTTAAATTGCCCTGAAGAGAACAATCCTTGCTGTCTTGCTGATCTTTTTGCCTTCTGTGACATAATAACTGCACAGTTGGCATTTTGCCCTCTCCTGACATGAAGGTTGTTTCAATTATAATACATATTGCCTCAAGTGCTAGATTGATTGTGAGTAGGGAGCTAGATACTGATAGCTTTAATAGATGGGCACTGAAAAGAAGAAAAAAAAAATCTTAGCAACACAGTTACCCTTACATTCCATGCTTGCACTTGCACTTTGCAACAGAAAACAACAGCAGAGCTACAGCAAACAAACTTTATAGTTGCCAAAAAACAATTTAATATCAAATTCAAATATATTCTAGGCTGAAAGGGCACATTTATTCAAAGAAAGTTGGAGTATCTACATGGTGTTCCTATGTCTTTATAGGTGTCTACATAGGTGTACCTATGTCTTCGATCCATGGTGTTCCCTTGCGCTGCCGTGCTGGTGAAAAATCTTGTATATACATACGAGAGGTGCCAAATTTTCTCAAGTTAAATGTTAATTTTTCAGATGGATTTTTAGATGGATATGGATATTTTCTCTTGAAATTTTAAGATAATTTGGACTGCGTTGCTCCGCAAGGAACCAGGCCGCATCAGCTATTGCCAACTTTAATTGGGAAATTTAATTTATTACATGAAAACAGTTGTGCGGATTATTGTGCACATTTCGCAGAATTTTTTGTAGGAAGTAAATTCCTTAAAATTTCAAACAAATTCGCACAAACATTCTCTTGTAAAAAATTAAATTGCCCAGCTAAATTTGGCAATAGCTAATGTGGCTTGGTTCCTTTCTGCTAAACGCAGTCCTAGTAGATCTCATCGCGATTAAAATTCTTCAAAGAATAAGAGGCAAAATCTTCACGGATTTCCCTGAAAATTCATATTTTATCAAGGAAAATTTGGCAACGCCTGAAGGCTGATACTGCGTTTCTCCTTAGCATGGCAGTGAGGATAGACCGTTCTTACATGGATTGCTTCAAATCTGAACAGAATGAATCAAGAGCATAAGTTGCATCCTCTAAATGCACGGAAACTTTGGTAACTTATAAAACGAATAAGTAATCACTTTTTTCCCCTTCAAGAAGAAATAAAAGTTGGAAACTGAAGGAAAAACAATATCTACCCTTCTAAATACCTACAATACTAGAGAGGTCTCGGTGTTTTCGTAAAATTAGATTTTGAAAAGAGATTGAGAAGAACACGATTTACCTAGCATGGAGATGGTTCCACATAGAGCCCAAACAATGAGGGCCATTCCGATGGATCCGGCCTCCTTCAGAGCTCGTGTTGGAGAGACAAAAATTCCAGAACCTGGTAATTCAAAGAGACAAAAATAATGAATTATTGATGGAGAAAAATCAAAGAAAGGGGTCATTTGCCATGTAAAATTCAGAAACGACAACACTCAAAGTCCCATGCGTTAAATTCATGGAACAAAAATCGTAACAAATGCTGATCAACATTTCAATCCATGAGACCATGAATTGATCACTTTTTCCTTCGTCAAGAATGGAATCAAATGATGAACAGACATTACTGAAGTAGCAGTGATCGCGATAAGTTGCGATTCGATCAGAGAATACCATATCACGATTTTATCGACGTCAATTTATTTAAATATTATTGGATTAAAAATCGCGATTTCATCGCATAGCTTTGCGAGAAAATCGCGATTTTATCGACGGCGATTTATCGCGATAGTATCTAACAAAAAATCGTGATATATTGAGATAAAATTTCGATTTTATTGAACACAATTTCATAGAGATAAAATTAAGACATGACTGAAAATAGTCGCTTGGATGTTGACGATCCTAGCAATTCCATCGCCAAATAATCGTAAAAAAAATCGCAACTTAATTTCAGAATTTTTACTGAACTTAATTTCAGCGATTTTTCCATTGACAAATACTACCTGGGTAGAGAAATATCTTGTTGAGTGATATCTATCGGGTATCTTTTATTTAATTTTAGAGACGAAGAAAAGCTAGGATCTACAATATCAAACTTTTAATCTGTCAATTATGTAGATTTCTTTTTTTCGTTGAAGGGACTGAAATAGGACAGACTGAGGGCATTTTAGGATTAATGAATGTATTGTTAACTTAAGAAGGGGCGGCGGTATTTAATTAAGAAAAAGCGTGGCTAAGTTCATTGGCTGAAAAGATACACTTACCAATCATGACACTGAGAATCAAATTCACAGCGCTCATTAGCCCCAGCTCCCTCTGAAGTTGGACGCCTTTGGCCGGTTTTCCTTCTTCGGCCTTTTTGGCACTGAATACTTCGATGTACATGTTGCTGCTCTCGGAGTTCAGCCTGCTTTTTCCGTCCTCACATCGAGAACATTCTGAAATGTCCAAAAAGAAAAAGAGAAAAACTTAGTAAGTGTGAGGACAAATTTAAAAAAAAAAAAAAAAAAAAAAAAAAAAAAAAAAAAAAAAAAATTGAAAAAAAAAATCGATGATTATTCAATGACACTCATAACACCAGCGATTCCGAATGAGCCCTAAGATATGCCGTACTAAGAAAAAACGCAGTATCAGCCTTCAGACGATGCCATATTTTCCCCAACAAATCACGAATTTTGGGTAAAATTTGTAAAAATATGTTTCTCTTCCAATATTTCAGAGAATTTTGTTTGTAATTTAATCCAAAGGGTCTGAAAATTAAAAAGAAAAATGCTCACAACTTCCCTCAAAAATTAATGATTTCTAAGATTAAATATGGCAACGTTCGAGTGTTCATACGGCGGTTTTCCTGCGCGCGGCAGAGATACATAAAGTTCTTGAATTTTCGAGGTATCCATATTATACAGGGTGATCCATAAGTCTCGCAACATCAGCATCAGGCATTTGAAACATTTGAAAAATTGAGATATAAACAAGGAATCTTGTGACTGCTCCTAGATCAATAGAAACGACTTTTGAAACCCCCCAAAATCTTTAGGATATCCCTCTGAAAGGGGGTAAAAACCCTGGGGTTATAAGGGTGGTGCGCGAATTTTGGATCACCCTATGATGGAAGGATCCACGCATATGAAAAACGTTTCACTTGTCGGATCTCCTCATGGGAAAAAGGGTGTAACTCGTGTGAGAGAACCCGCATGATCTACCCACTCCGTGTGAGCTCTGGAACTCATGGTGATACGCGCGCGACAGGGTTCATCTCAAAATTTGCTTGCGGTTTTTTACCGACGACGAACCCACCTCTGATCTTGACATTCGAACGCGCGAACACCTCCGCAACTTGGCTCATTTGAAATGCAAATTTACTGAAGGAACAGAACAAAGCCACATCGGCATTTGTCCATTCGGGCCACAATTCGGCGATAAACAAGGCGATAAACCATCCCGGGACCAGAATACGAATTTTTTTCCTGTAGATGCTTAAAATTTAAGTTTTCATGACATCGGCATAGCTATACTATTCGAAATTACTGTGAAAATAAACTACATTCAGTAGTTTAGAACCACGATTTTTGGCTCATTTTGAAATCAATGTACGGTCTCGATTATCCGCGATTTTTTTTTTTTTTTTTTTTTTTTTTTTTTTGATGACTTTGTGGTGATTTTGCCACTAAAATACTACTGAAGCACTAAACTTTGAGGTAAAATAAATTACAAGTGACAAAGTAACTTCTTCGAAAGTAAGACTCATTGATTTTTTACTAAATAGCTTAGGTTCGGAATATCCGCGATAGCTTCAACCCCAATCACCGTGGATAATCGAGACTCTACTATATGTGCGGTTAGTTTCCCTTTGCAGGTAAGCGCTTCCGCGGATGAGCCAAAAATAGAAGTTATTGGTGCTAAGTTACAAGTCCTTATTAATTGTAAAATGTAGTTCGAATACAGAAGAGTCTGGCTTATCCACGGATTTTTTTTCGGTAGCTGTTCTAATCTTCGTTGAAGAAGATTTTACAAAAACAAAAAATGCTACTTCAACCACTATTGTAAGCTAATTTAACCATGGGGGTGGTTAAAGTAGCATTTTTTTGTTGTAAAATCTACATTGAAACATTGCAGTCACTTTTCTACGATTGAATTGTTAAATCAGCAATTTAATTTTTTCCGCGTGGAGAAGAGGGGAAAAAAGTTTTGATGAAAACATGATCGAACTTGAGCGAGATAATGGGGAATCGGGAAGGAAGGTCTCATCTAAATTCTCGATATTATTCGGAATGAGTATCAATAAATCGTCACCTTCCAGGCAAAGTATCACAAGCGCCATACGACGTTTAAAAATTTCCGCCGCCATTTTATTTCTTTACTGAGAAATTGTTGGTTGAATCTGTTTGGAAATTTCACTAAATTTTATCGGCAGCACAAAGAAAATTCAGTGAAATTTTTGGACAGCTTCGTTGAACAATTTCTCTGTAAAAAAATAAAATGGCGGCGGAAATTTTTAAACGTCGCATGGCGCTTGTGATACTTTGCCTGGAAGGTGACGAAATCAAGCCGCGACTCCACCGGAACTCAACTTCAGTATTTTTAACCCGGGTCTTTTCCTCACAGCGAGGGAAACGGAAAACATGCGAGCGGACATGGAAAGATGAAAAAAAAAAAATTGTTGGCGGATGAAAATATTCCGAGGCGCGAGCTGACCTTTCGGCACCTGCATTTCCAATCGGGCGATTTTATCGCTTACGAAGCGCGGGTGAAGCGAGAAGCCGCGTGATGAGGATCGTCCGAGGTAGCGCAGAAAAAGTCGTTGGTCATAGCCAAAGAGACGATTGAAATTGACTTTTGCACCTTGAGCGGTACGACGCGACGTGTGCCGAAAAAAACCCGCAGGAAAAACGGCGTCTGCAGCCCGACCACAGACTTTGACTTCCATCGATATTGATAGAACTCGGTTCCATTCCAATGGGGTATTCCATTGGAATCGAACCGAGTTCTATCAATATCGATGGAAGTCAAAAATCTGTGGTCAGGCTGCAGATGACACGACACCGCGAGTCCCCCCCCCCCCCCCCCAAAAAAAAAATTGACGCGGTCTATACAAGTCAAAAAGTGAGTTCGCTGCCGGCGGAAGATGAAATGGAGAATTTGCATATAAAAATTGTATTGCTTCATCTGAGGAGGCTTGATAAGCTGAGTTCGAAATATTTTTCACGTGTTTTTTCTGAAATGGGAAATCAGAGGAAAATAGATTTAAAAGTGAGAAAATGTGCCACCTTGAGACGTCATCTGGCGGTATTTTCCATTGAAACACATGTATTTTGGCAAATTAGGTTATTCTGTCATATTTCCTAGAACAATTGTTCAATTTAGAAACCGAGGATATCCTGGAGCTCAGTTTTCTTAGCAGTATCATTTTAAACATGGAATTTACAAAATTTCAGACACCTGCAAATGCTCCATAGCTCTGAAATGCGTCTCACAGTAAAAAACCAATATACGAGTAAGTGAATGCGCGGATTTTTTTTTTTTTTTTTTAAATTTTAATTCATTACTAGAGTTTAAATTTTTAAAAAAAATCTCACTACGTAGAATAAGTTATGATGTGGTTATTCATAGGCACCTACAGGACAAGTTTCTTCATACCTGAATAAATGATATCATCATAATGTTTCCATTTTCGATGAATGTGCGAGGCCACATTACTGTAAGCAACTATTACTGCTCCTAAGCCGTTCACATTGCCTACTTTAGAATTGAAGGCGAACTGGCTGGATGAGCGCAAAACGATGCAGTGTTGATAGTCCACTAATACAGGGTTTAGTGCGAATAAAAACGCTACAACTCCTGCAAATCGCCGAAGAAAACTCCGGTTCATTGCATTGAGCTTCAAAGAATGTAGCCTGACGTATAGCATGATAGACTAAAAGCGTTTTCTGTGCCTGGAACCTGACCAAAACCAGGACCAAACCTTCTCTGAGAACTTCTACAGAACGTGAAGACTTAACTTCAAATTATTTGAGTAACTAAAGCCCCGGCATAAAGTTAAGTCATTTATCTCGGCGTAAGTTTCCAACTAATGGTGAGTGTATTTATCTACAACGACCTCTTGAAATTAACTTGAGAGGCGAGATACATTTTAGCGATATCTCAAGTCATCGGTTTCACTCATCCATCAATCAATACGAAGAAAGGTAGACACTCAAAGAGAGCAGTTAAAGAAGAAGTGCACTTTAAAAATGCACGGTAAAAATTTAGCAAGTCGCAGAGAATTCACAATGTTGAGTCTGTGGTAAGATGAACCCGAAAAAATTCAGAACAAAATCTTTCATCGAGTCGAGTCAACAAACGTATTTTTACACACACACGCGCGCACGCGCGGTTATGAAATTTCCGAAAATGACGAACTTCAATATTACCACTTCTTTATTCAAGTATGAGGTTTATTTAAGAGGTATTATCAACTTTGTTTTTCTCTTTTCATCATCAGCAGTTTAATATTCTTGATCAATTAAAAAGAATACGCAAATATAAAATTGCAAAATACGTCAATTGAAAAAAGTACAACCGCTGTTGAGGATCGATGTGTGAAAATCTTTCTTCTGACTCTTTTTTAGCCTGTACCTCATTATAATTTTTTCTATTTTTCTTAAGTAAAATTTTGTATACAAAAAAGGGGGGAAAAAGAAGAAGAAAAGAAAAAAAGAAGAAAAAGAAAGAAGAAAAGAAGGAAGAGAAGAGAAAAAAAAAGCGGTGAGAAAGGAAAAAAAGAGAGAAAAAAAAGAAGAAATAAAAGAAAAAAAGAAGAAAAAAAGAAGAAAAGAAAAAGAACAAAATAAGAAGAAGAAAGAAAAATAAAAATAAAAGAAAGAAAGAAAAAAAAAGAAAGGAAGGAAGAAAAAGAAGGAAAAGAAGAGAGAAGAAAAAAATAAGAAAAAAGAAGAGGAAAAAGAAAAAGAAAAAAATAAGAAAAAAGGAAAAAATAAGAAAAAAGAAGGGCAGAAAAACGATTCCATGAAAATTGAAACATACCGGTTTTTTTCATGGAAAAGAGTCCCATTTTGACGACTGGCCTTTCACAGATCACTCAAAAGCTAAGCGAAGCGACACGCGGCTACACTACTGGAAGGTAAGCGTTGAGACTGGGACTCGCGGAGAGGCGGCCTTGGTGAGACTGACAGCAGTGACAGCCCAATGAATAAACTGGGACTGGGAACGGGTATCGAATAGGACAAGTCGAAAGAGGACCTCAGGAATACTCAATAGATATATAACGCATGTATTGTATGTATTTAACTGATCACAGATCACTTCAGCCCACCACATCGCGCCACTCTCCTCAGCGCCTGTTGTCGGATCGATCATTCCAACCACATTTGGACTACATTTTGCAATAAGGAACCACAATCTCTAGCTCTTCCATAAAAGCACCTTTCTGCCAAAGAAAACCAACGGCATATCGGTTGTTTTTAAAATGAGCTAGAAATAGTGGTTCCTTATTGCAAAATGTAATCCATTACCATTTGGACTACATTTTGCGATTGGCCACTACAATACTGCCATGCTAAGGAAAAACGCCGTATGAACCTTCAGGCGTTGCTAAATTTCCTCTGATAAATTACGAATTTATTGTAGAAATTAGAAATGTTTTTCTTCCAATTTTTCAGATTGTTTTGCTCGAGATTTAATCTAAAATATCCAAAAATTTCAAGGAAAAGTATGCATAAATTTCGTCAAAAATACATGTTTTATCCGGGGAAATTTGGCGACTCTCGAATGTTCATACGGCGTTCTTCCTTAGCACGGCAGGACACCTGGCTCGTCCTTAAAAACAGTTAGGTGCATAAGGAAACTAATGGGGCATACGTTGTTCCTAAACTGAGCTGGAAATTGTAGTCTCTAACTGCAAAATTTAGTCCAATTTGCAAGTATGACCCGCTATTTCTGGTCCATCCATAAAAAGGAGAGTATGAAATCGATCGACATGAGTCGATCTAAAAATAAAAACATGTAACGATCGATACCGATTCAATCAATCAATTCACGGTTTTTGTCGATCGGTTCACGGGTCTGTCGGTCGATTCAGATGTTTGTCGATCGATTCACGGGTTTGTCGATCGACTCGTTCACGATCGGTTTGCGTCTTTGTTTTTCGATCGATTCATGTCGATCAGACCCATTCCCTCCCCATGAAAACATCTACCTGTGGGCTGATTATTGAAATTGATAGAGAAAGCGATTGACCAAGAAGACGAAAGAATAATGGAGTAATCCTTCTAGTTGAATTGGTGCGGTTGTTACAGACTGAAGGCGGAAAAGATGGGCTAACTACAGGGTTTCCCATGAAGTTAGTCTATTACTTATCCTTTTTTTTCATGGAACCACCTGCCTCCACCAAACGGATCCCTCAATTTTCCCTTCGTTTTCTTCGTCTATTGCTTTGTCTATCAATTTAGATTATCGGCCGGCAGTAAAGAGAAACTAACGGCACAAATGGACATTTGACAGAAATACAGCAAAAACCGTACTTCTCGTTTGCGGTGTTATAGAACCTCCGCTGCCATGTGATTTTAACAAAGGAGAACGAGCCAATACTACGGCTGTGGCACTAAAAATCGATTAACCGTAGGAAACCAAGGAAAAAACATTGACTGTTCTCCTCGTGGTGTCTCTTATTCGGTCGAGTACGCCTTCAATTCGCGTGACGGCAATTTGGGCGACGCAGGAGCTCGAATAGTTGCGGGAAGTAGTTTTGACTTTCGCTCTGTCCGCGCAAGGGACTCGAGTTGATTGGTTAGAATCAATATGTTTGGAAAATTATACTAGCACATACGTTGTTTCTGAAATGATCAAGAAATAGCAATTATTTGATGCAAAATGCAGTCAGATTGCGGGTGTTTCTATGTGGACAGTGTGTATGACGAGTTATATTCCGAGAGATTCCCTACGAAACACCGAACAGTGACAACGTCGAGCCGAGTTCGCGCAAGGAAAAGTTGACGCAGGGACAGCGTCGTTTTGCGCTTTATTAGCCGACAGTGCATTTTATTTTACAGCTGTGTGGGCTCCGAAACCAGATGCAATACTTTCTCATACTTTGCTACAACCCGGTTGCCGAACCTAACCGTATTAAACGCATTGCTGGTTATTTGGACTACCAGGGTGTTTAGTTTTTTTTTTTTTTTTTTTTTTTTTTTTTTTTTTTTTTTTTTTTTCATTCTAGGAAATCCTGATGAAATCCTGATTTTTCCTGATTTTTGACTGCTGAATCATGATTTTATAATTTTTTCACATCCTGATTTTTGCGGAGAAAAATTAACGGACAGATAATGGATAATCAACGGAAAATAAGCGGACGGCCGACTTTTCTCAGATCCTGATTTTACGATCGATTGTTCCTCAAATCCTCATGAAATCGAGATTAAATCCTGATTGACCTCAAATCCTAATACAATCGGGAAAATTGGGAAAATCTTGATGCTAGACACCCTGACTACATTTTGCAATTGATCGGGAACAACAATTTCTGGCACATCTGCAAAAACACTTATAAGCATAGGAAAACTAATGATGCACACGCTGTATCTATAAACTGAGCCAAAAATGTTAGTTCCTGATTGCAAAATGTATAGTCCACTAAAGGTGATTTGAGGCTGTAGGCTTAGGTATGAGCAGAACAGCTAAGGATATGTCGCACACTTTAGCTCCCAGTTCTCAGCCACCTGTTATTATCCCAAAATTTTGAGATGGCATTTCTGTTATTCCGAGTCAACAGAATTTACCTGCCAAATAATGAGCAAATTCAGCATGCTGCAAAGGCAGGGTCATTTTAAAAGAAAAAGATCGCATTCGTTTATATTCCCAGTGTGGAAGCGGATATTTTTTCTCTAAAAAACCCCTGCCTTGAAATTCAATGATGATAGAATCGGTTTCTGTTAGACGGGTGCGAGTCCGAAAACTCATGAGCCCCGGGGTCCTGCGTGATCAACGAAAGTCTGAGCTCATGATTTTTTGGACTTACGCCCATCGGTCCACCTAACACAAACCGATTCAATAACAGATAGCTAAAAACTTGGAGCCCATGCGATCGTATGTCGTCCTGACTCATGACCCTAAAGCCATTGAACACCCTCGGTTGGAATATTACTGAAATTTGAGCCACCTTGCCCCCTTTTTTTCTTAAGGTGATTCGTCAAGCTCAAAAAAAGTGGTCGAACTGGCATGCGATGTATCGCATCGATTAGGTCAAAAATCTCGACAGATTCTGAATTTTTAGCAAGAAAAGGACGATAGCCCATGCCTATGAGCCCATATAATCAATTTAAACCCAAAAATCGGCAAAATTCAGAGAAATGAAAGCAGAATAGTGTTTGGAAAAAAAACCTCGCATTCGATACAGAAATCGATAGCTGAATCGAATGCGAGATTTTTTCCTAACACTATTCTGCTTTCATTTCTCTGAATTTTGCCGATTTTAGGGTTTAGAATGATTCTTAAGGCTCATACGCAGGGGCTATCGTCCTTTTCTTGCTAAAAATTCAGAATCTGCCGAGATTTTTGACCTAATCGATGCGATGTATCGTATGCCAGTTCGACCACGTCATTTGAGCGTGACGAGTCATCTTGACGTAGGAAGGGCTCAACCCAAGATTCAAATCGTGAAAAGAAATGTCGCGAAAAATGAGGAGAAGATGTTAAAGAATATCAAGAGCAGAAGTGGAAGAGGCACAATACAAACAGGCTACAAGACAATCAAAAGGCGAGAACTTTTAAAGCTTGGAGATTTTAAAAAGAGAAAGAAAACGATAGAACATGGCAAATCGATACACTTTATCACATGTTAATGAGGTAGAGTAGAGTGCCAGACTTGAGATCAATTAAGAGGAAAATCAATTCGGACAGACTGACACGTGAATGTCGTGACCTCATTATTCCAGTATCTTTACAACGACCTTAATTTAATTCCTTGCGATACATTCATTTGTAAGATGAATATATGTAAACGGTTAACCATATAGCAACGATCTAGAGTTAGTCTCTTCTTCATTCTCATAATTTTTTTTATTGGTTCTTTTGGCAACTACGCGCCGAGTACAAGCAGAGATTTAAAATCAGCATTTTAATATTTCTCGTAGATTACGACAATACGACACCTATACAGCCCTATTAACTTGGAAAAAATATGGACGAGCCAGGTCGTTGTTGGCAAAGGTTAAAACTCTCGAAGAATTGAGTGCATGTTAATGGTCGAAGTCGGAAAATGTGAATCTCCTTTGAAACTGAGTATTTCGCTGACAATGAGTATTATGCCAAGTATTTCGCGGAGACAGTCTATATTTTTGACAAGCAGGCTTTAATGTGGATTACATTTTGCAATGAGGAACTGGCTCTTTCATAAACGCACTGTTCTGCATAGGAAAACGAATGGCATATGGATTGCATTTTGCAAAAAGGAGCCAGGAGTATTCCAATGTAGCTAAGATTGTGCAACCTACATTCTTTGAAATACAATTTCTGAAATCATGCAAAAAATTAAATTTACGATGGTAAATTTCATCTTGAATTTATAGATTCTTGGGAGTAAAGATGAAACTTGTTTAGATGATCAGTTGACATTTTCAAGGTAAAAAAATTTGCACAATCTTAGCGACATCGGAGTGCTCTTGGTTCTTTTTGCAAAATGCAATCCATATGCTGTTTCTAAAATGAGCCGGCAATAGTGGCTCCTCGTTGCAAAGTGAGGACCATACATGCATCCTTGTGTTGAGGGGCTGGTGAATGTCCAAGAGCTAAAAACTTTGGGTGGAAACAAGAATGCTGAACGATCTGGTTGCACTGTTAAACATTTGGGAGTGAAATTCTGTGCCGGAGTTTGTACACGTGGCGCCAAAAAACCCTGAGTGACATGAAGGCGGAGCAGAATCTAATCTCCTTACGGAATGACTTACACTATTAGGGAGCGGAATTTACTCTTTTGGTGGAGTGTCGTATGATTTTATGGTGCTAATTTTACTTCACATTCATTTAACTTGGGGTTTTTGGGCGCTGAATAAACTCCGGCACCGAGTTTAACTCCTCGACTGCCAACAGTGTAAGTACCTACGGGGTGTATAAATCGAGTTATTTCATCAATCAGCTATAAACCCTGAAGAGGAAAAGAGATTTTAGAAAATGCCGCGAAAAATGATAGCCAATCAAAGAGCTTATAAAAAACACCCGAGGGATCCTATAGTTAGTCCATCATGTCCCTCCTTCGTCGATCACAACCATCCGTTTGAACCAAAAGGATCACTCCATTTTTCCGTCTTCATCTTTATCTATCGATTTGTCTATCGATTTCAATGATCAGTCCGCACGGGTAAGGCGATAAGATTATTTTCCTCACAACTATCCTGCCCTACTAAAGAAGAACGCAGCGTGAGCCTTCAGACGTTGCCAAATTTTTCCCGATTAAATGCGAATTTTCAGGGAAACTTGTGAATGTTTTTCTTTGAAACTTCGCAAGAATTTTATCCGAAAATTTAGGCTGAATTATACGAGCATTCCAAGGAAAAACAAAGAAGGCAAGAATGTTTATAAGTCGATTTTCCTCGGCGCACAGTGGATCGAGTCAATTAGAGAGGTCGGACATGAAATTTTTAACTAAAACTCCAAATTTCGATGTGTTTTTCGTCATATTTTAAATATTAAGGGGTGCTTCGAGAAGAAAATTTCACGAGGAAACCAATGAAACCACTTTTAAAACCTCAAAGTTTCAAATAAACGGAGTTATAAACGTTTAAAGTTTCCAAATTATGTCCGACCTCTCCTATTGACTCGACCCACTGTGCGGCGGGGCAGTATCCTCCTTCAAGGAGGAAAAGCGAACATTTGAAAGATTTACCTTCTGGACAAAGATTCTTGAGGAATTTCTTCAACTCGAATTTCCCGTCTTTGAGGGTGGTCATTTTGGACGATTTTCGGCGGCACCGAAAACAAATCGAATCTAGGAGACGGAAAAAAAGGTCGACGCGAGTCACGGGGCTTTTCGCGCTGGACGAGAAATCGACGGAATTCACCCGGAGCGAAATCACGTACTGCCGAGAATAAATTTTAAAAAAACCGTCACAAAATCACGAAATTGGAAGAACAAAGACGCTGGATTACAAAACCCGATTCGACGAGCGTACTCGAAAAGCTTAGGATGATTGACGGAAGCGGGACGGATAAAATATGAAAAGTTTCCTACTTTCGCTTTCCTATTTGTAGTGGCCCCTCCTTAGATAAAAGAGCACACACGCGGCAACGTTGCCAGGTTCTTCGCTTAAATGTGGATATTTTAAATCGCGCTCCCGTGTTAAGGAAGAACGCCGTATCGACACCCGAATGTTGCCAAGTTTCCTCTCGGCAAAAATAAATTTTCGAGGCAACTTTTGAATATTCGGATCGCGCTTAGCAGGAAGGAGCCAGGCAACATCGGATATTGCCAAAATTAGCCGGGCAATTTGATTTTTTACAACAGCGCGTTCAGGGGGATTCCTTTGAAAATTTTAAGGAATTTACTCCCTACTATGCAGAAAATTCACTGGAATTTCCAAGAGAATCCGAACGACCGTGTTCATGTAAAAAATGAAATTGTCCACTTACAATTGGATACAGCTGATGTGGCTGGGTTCCTTTCGATTTAACGCCGTCTATTTTTCCTTCAAATTTTTGAACACTTCAGGTGAAATTAAGAACGAAATTCTCTATGAAACTGGGAGAGAATCATCTTGAAAATTTCCTGAAAGTGTATGATTCGTCAGAGGAAATTTGACAACGTCTGAAGGTCCATACGGCGTTTTTCACGGCGTTAAGGAAAAACACCGTATGAGCATTCGAGAGTTGCCAAATTTCCTGCGATAAAATTTTTATTTTTGAGGAAAGTTATCAATATGTTCCCTTGAAATTTTCACAGTATTTGGATCAAATCACGAACACAATTCTCTGAAAAATCGGAGGAAAAATGTTCATAAATATTCCCGAAAATTCGTGATTCATCAAGGGATATTTGGTAACGCCTAAAGGTTTATACGGCGTTTTTCCTTAGCACGGCAGAGTGCTGGGCTGGTTTCTCGGCACTATCTGGCAACAATGACGTACAACGACGCAGCGCACAATGGTCAAAGCCATTGTGGAAGTCGGACGTAAATTTGCTTGAAAATGTTCATGTTTATTCCAGCACATTAAAAATTCCGAGGGATGCACGTCGAAGGAAATTTTACAAAAAAACCAACGGAGCCATTTTTAGAGTTTCCCGTTTCGTAATAACGAAGAAATGAGCTTTCAAAGTTTCAAAAACGATGTCCGACTTCTTTGATTGATCCGTTCCATTGTGCGACTCAGACATTCGATCCAACGAACGTTACGTACAGCGTACGTCAAAGAGCACGCGGTCGGTGGAAGCAACCAAGTAACACTCATTAAAATCCTCATTAAAATCGCGGAGCGATCCCGAGATTAAAAAAATAGCTGAACCAAAAGGTACAAAGCGTATCTGGGACAGGCCAGATTACTAGAAGTTCATGAGCGAATTTACAATTGCGCGTTTACTGAGGTTGTTTACTCCCGTATCATTTCCTGCGCGGATTGAAGGGTAGTGGAAAAATTGATTATTACCAAACTTTCTTCGATTGGAGTCTCCTCGGGAAGGAAGGGGGGGGGGGGGAGAGGAGAAAAACAAGTACATCGTGATACTAGAAGTCTATGGAACTATTGAATGTCATCTAAAATTATATTCTTGAGTCGCATAAAGGGGGAGTACCTATTCGAGCAACATATACCTCTTAATTATTTTTTTTTTTTACTTTTTTTTACGCTTACAATTATCTGTATTGACAGCTCATTTGATTTGATGTCAATAATAAATCAGTTATGGTCATTTCGATACTTCCATACTACTACTCATTTTGATACTTAACTTTCTCGCTTTAAAAGCCGCTCAACTTGGAAAAAATAAATATTCCGGTTTCTTGCAGAAAAGTTGTTTTACGATCATGCAAGTATTTTCCCCCTTTTCCACCTCCATTTTGAATTGACAAGGTAGGCGCGAATTTTAGATTGCTCCAAAGAGTGGTCAACCCCGAGGTTTGAAAACGTTGATATTGTACTATTAGAGGACCCGAAAATTCAAATATGTTTGGCGACGTGGTTATTTTTAGGGACTGAATGGCATGCACCGAAAACATTTTTTCCATCCAAAACCATCAAGCACTCTGGCGCACAACTATTCCAACTCCGGCGTAAGGTCGTGATGTGGTATCACGCGAAAAGGAAGGAAAATCATAGTTATTCACTTGACTCTTATTGATATTCATGAATGTAGACATTATGCTCACAACGTTCAATTCGGATTTAGAGCTGGAAACTATTCGAACTACGGTGTAGGTATATGATGTAAAGGAAAATCCAGAGACTAGAGACCCTCCACCAGTATCTTAGCCATGGTGGAAGCTTTTACTTTCGGGACTTCAGCATTCTACTATTGACTTCCCAACATGGTTGATGTTCAACAACGTGTTGGCAGTTTCGTTTTGCAAACAAGCCGAAAATGGCCGAAGTTTGGGAAACTTGTTTGGCTCATGACGTCACCCGAAGTTTATCATCCACCATGTAGGTAAGTCAACAGCTGAAATTAGGGTGATGACTGTTGCTCCCTTATAATTGTCCATAATCCCTGAAAGTAAAAGCTTCCACCTGTCGCCAAGAAGCCAATGGAGGCTGGAGGGTCTATTGTCTCTGGGAAAATCATAGCTTTTTACCTGTCTCAATTCACTGCCTTTGATGAATATAGGCATTACGCATTTGATTTCCGAGTTCAACGATTAGAGCGTAATGCCTACATTCATGAACTTCAGTCATTTGAGACAAGTGAAAATCCATGATTTTACTTCCTTTCCACGTGATATTACATCACATACCTACACCGGAGTTCCAATAGTTGTGCGCTTGAATGCTTTATTTCCGCATTCAACGATGAAAGCATAATGCCTCCAATCACAGTCTTACACATTCATAAGGCTTGAGACAGGTGAAAAGCTAAGATTTTCCTTCATTTCCGTGTGATACCACACCACATACCAACGCCGGAGTTCAAATTGTGGCGCGCCTGATTTCCGAATTGAACGATGCGAGGATTAAGCGGTAAGCCTACATTCATAAACATCAGTAATTTGAAACAGGTAGCATACCAGGATTTCCCTTCATTTCCGCGTGATACCACATCTCACACCTACTCCGGAGTTCGAGTAGTTGCGCGTTCGCTGCCCGAATCTAACGATGCGAGTATTAAGCCTACATTCAAAAGTTTGCAACAGGTCCATAGAAGCAATATTTAACACCTGAACACTCTGCCGGTGAGAGGAAATATGACGAGGAGGAATTTTCAATCAACAAAAATAAGGAAATCGGCCTAGTAGATCTATATAGCGTACCAAGATGAGAATGAACATTTATATCGTTTAGGTAGAAATTTACAATTTTATCACTTAATATAAAAAGGAACCAAAATCTGAACCGGTGATCCATCTCCTCTGGTCGCCATGCGCCAAATGAGCCTAAAAATCGGAAATTCGCGCCGTTTCAGTCGCGATTTACATCGATTTTTTCCGATTTTCATCAGAGGGGCCGGCCAGAAAAGTTAACGCACCCCAGCGATTTTTCAAATTCGCAATCGCACGGGAAAAAATGGATTGCTGGCTTGACAATTAAATTGTTAAGAAACATATTTGACATGTTTCAAAGGTACATTTTACAATAGTTAGAAAGCTAACACAATATTTTGTGTAACGCAATATAGTGTAATATAGTGGAACTTTTAAGTCGTAAAATCTACATTGAAACATGTCTGACACTCTTTCTAACTGCAAAATGTTTAAATCAGCAATTTCGTTTCTTCCCGTGCGCGAAGCGGCGCTGGCCCTCTCAACACAGTCCGAGAGCGAGAAGATTCGAGAACAGAACAGACACACACCATGCATGTACAAAGGTTAATTTGACTCCTAAAAAATTGTAGATGCTTCCTGAAAATTGGGCTTTCCAGCCCAAGTGGCTCCTAAAATTTTAGAATTAACGCAGAACACTGATCTGAATAGAATGGGCTCGTCTACGGGCTACCTGCGGGGACAGTTTTAGAGATAAAGCATTGCCACAGATTTAGAAAACGGATATAAAAAATTCCGACAATCTCTAAAATGAAGGAAAGTTGGGAAAGTGAATCTCAGGACTTCGGGTGAATAGGAAGGAAAATTTTGTTTGCACCCCTGAAAGAAATTTCTAAACACAGGGTTGCCACAGAATTTAGAAAATAAAATTCCCCAATTTCTCTAACACATTGTGGTAAAACCCCCTGAAAATTATGGATATGCCAGATGATTAAAATACGTGATTTGAAATACACTCCACGCAAAATCTGTTGTTCGAACTGTCATACCCATTCTGGAAAGCAAATCAAGTTGACCTAACAATTTTTCCCGGACACTTTCGTCATTTGCCCTGAAAGTTCCAGGTTTCCCCTGACTTTTTAAAATTCCCTGGCATTTCTCGGTACCTACTCCCTGACCGTGGCAACCTTGTAAACAATGCGTTATACAGTGTCGCACATTACTGGTAACGGAAGTTCGATTCTCATTATATGGGACTAGACTAGTCTACACATTCTGCTCGGGAGAATGAGGTTTCATCGTTTTATCTGGATTACAAAGGTCTTTAGAAACTGATTTTTTTTACACAAGTAAAAGTCAGCTATCTTTTAAAAAAAAGAGAGATGAAATTCATTCGTGAATAAACGTGACATCGGAAGGGGAAAAAATTTAAACATTACTTAAATTTACAGATATCCTTCCTCAGAGCTGGTTTGATATCAATACTTTCCCGCATTAAATCAAAGGTTACATAACGCTCAGCCGGCCACAGAGAGGTAAAAAAATGGATTGTAGGTGGGGCATTAACCTGTAGGTCCTTCAGCAGAAAGTTCAAGATTTCGAAGCTTTTTAAGATAACTGGAACCGTCGGGAAAAAAATAATCTCTATGCTTGAGAACTTAAAGCCTGAGGCGTGTTAATCACGAAGTGAGAGAAAACCCTCAAGCGTTCGGCAAGCTAGTATAAGAACCTATCGCATAATATCCTGGTAATGCATGAATTGTACAAGTAGGACAATTTATCTAGCTACTCACGAACGGCTACGAATTTTCTTTGAGCGGTGAAGTTATAGTATTATTATAATTTTAAGACCAATTATTATATGGATTCCATTTTGCAATAAGAAACCACTATCTCTGACTCTCCCATAAAAGCGCATATCTGCACAGGAAAACCAATAGCATGTATGTTGTTTCTAAAATGGGCCGGAAATAGTGGTTCCTTATTGCAAAATGTAATCCATATCGCCAACTAACCCCCCCCCCCCTCCCTCGGAATTTTGGAGGCCTTAAGATTGAACTTCTTTTTTACCAAGTTTTAAATAGCCTAATGGCTAGGCCTACGCTTTCCGCCGTGCTAACGAAGAACGCCGTATGAACATTCGAGAGTTGCCAAATTTCCTCCGATAAAATGTGTATTTTTAAGGAGATTTGTGAATATTTTTCCTTTACACTTTCAGGAACTTTAGGCGAAAATGCGAAAAAAATAATCTGAAAAATTAGAAGAAAAATAATCATAGGTTCTCAAAAAATCGTGTTTCATCGAAAGAATTTTGGCAACGCCTGAGGATTCATACGGCGTTTTCCCTTAGCACAGCAGTATTACCCCAGCCCCAGGGAACCATTCCCCGAGCCCATCAAACTCAGGTCACCTGGCCGGGAATCGAACCCGGGACCTCTTGGTCATAGGGACAGCGCTACAACCACTATACGCCACAGGAGGCCGACTTCCTTAAGAGACAACGTTCTGCTCATGATAAAAATGTTGTTGCATACAGGAAAAATCAGAAGTTACGGAAACTTGGGAAATATGGTGCATGATGAGGCAAGATATATGTACAAATTAGTGGTGGCTTGTTGTCCTACATAAATGTATTACTGACGTTTTTTTATCACCAGGCATCACCGAGGACCTTTCCTACTTCCACAAGTTGGGTCATGTCAAGGCAATTTTAGTGGATACATTATTTAAAATTTAGATGCCCAAGTCGCGTCAAATTGACCCGAAGCTTGCACGGGAAAAAATTGATTGCTGAATTAATAATAAATTGTTAAAAGAAGTGACAGGCATATTTCGAACGTACATTATACAATAGTGGAAAGCTATAATTCAACCAAGGGCGTAGTTGAATTAGTATTTTTATAGTAAAATCTACACTAAAACACGTCTGTCACTTTTTTAAAATACAAAATTGTTAAATCAGCAATCCGTGGGTTGTATTGGTCCGGTGCATACGAGCTTTGGATATAGATCCACAAATACATCCTAGAAAATGAACCAGGCATTGAATTGCAAAAAAATAAAAAAAATAAAATCGAGTGACAACACACCCGAAGATAGGAGAGACTTATTCGGGTCTCATTTTTTAACTTTTCTCCCGAATCTGAGTGACGACTCATTATCAGCATTGAGTGGAGCATTGCGATTTCACGCCTCGCGTCATCGCGCCTTCAATTTGGAGGATGCAACGCAGACATCCATCAAGCACGAATAGACGGATCCCTGCGCCGTCATCAGCAACGCGCGTCTTTTTCCCTGCTCTATTTCCATGTTGTGTTGGTTCCGTTCGTCTTGTATTAGTAGTGGTGCTCCAGGCCTTCACGTGAGCAACCCAGCCGAAGATTTAAGAGCCGTAATCGGGTCTCGCCTTTGAACTTTCCTCCCGAATCTGAGTGACATCTCATTGGCAGCACAGAGCGGAGCATTACGAGTTCACGCCTCGGGCTAACGCGCCTTCAATTTTGCAGATGCAACACGGACATCCATCGAGCACGAATAGTTGTATCTCTGCGCTGTCATTAAAGCACCTTGGGCTGTCTCTTATTTTTGAAGTTTAGAGGAAGTTACAGGGAGGTTTACTAAAATATGCTACAAGATGTCCAAATCAATAATCATTTAAAGTACACAATTTTTAGAGGTCTCTCAAGAACTGTAAAGGACGCATGTCTATGAGAGGTACTTTGGCGAGAGTTGTATCGGGTTTGAAACTTTTTTTTTGATGACCACTCATAGAAATCCCAAGCTAGGTCAAACTGACTCGACTATCTCTTTAGGGTGTCTATGGAGACTGACTGGCAAAAAGTCAGTACCTTCACATGCTTTTCAAGATCTTTCCCAAAAAATTCAAACCTCTCAAGAAAATTCAGTACCTCATCAAAAAAATTCAGTGCCTACTTTCTCAGTACCTACCTACCCTCAAGTAGAAAATTCAAAATTTCAAAAATTCGAAAAATGCGCAAATCGCGACAAAAATGACGTAGCATGAGGGTTAATGTGTCTTTGTGGCCTGAAGATCCTTTGGGAGCAAAATAGCAATTTAGTGGGTAAATAATGCACTAAGATTTAATGAGTAAGGGATTGCAAATACTTTCCTGGCTGTCTTAAAATACACACATTAGTACTTCCCAACAGCCCTAAGAAACAGTAACTACCGTATTCTTTGGACCTGCAGACACCCTGATCTAGGAAGAACTAGGGACAATCTCTCATCGATAGCCGCAAAAATTGTGTGGTAGGAAAAATATATGAAGTCGGAAGTCATATTCTGTCGATCCAAACATTATGTTAAGAAAGAACACTGAATGAGCCTTTGGACGTTGCCAAAGTTTGTTTGATGGGACAGGAATTTTATGGAAAATTTGTGAATATTTTACTTCCAACTTTCTAGAGGATTGTAATCGCCATTAAATAAAAAATACCTAATTCTTTAAAGGAACAATATTCACAACATGACTGAGAAATAAAAACAATATTAATGCACTACTCTTTTTCTCAAAACAACACAATTCATTCAGAGATTTCCTCTCTTTTTTACTCCCTTCAACCCTCCTTTTCGGAAGTTCAGTAAATATCTTTTGCTTCAAGTCGCTACGGAAAAGCTCCCGAAAGAATTCCTGCCCGTATTTCTTTTCCTGTTTACATAAGTTTACCCTCATTCATTGTTTCGTAACCCTGAGGTTTCTTAACCGTCGTGCCAAAGAAACAAAACAGGGGATTTTCATGGAACGAGTAGCCATGTCCTCTTTGCAGTGCAGCTCCCTTTCATTGTTTAGAATATTCAAGGTCCATCTAACTGCAATAAATGTTCTCACGAATGCAAGCGTTGACATAGTTATGAAAATTGCTGTCAGATATAAATAAAATCCTTCAGTAAACTTAATGACCTTCACTGAAGCAAAACTGAAGCAATGAATCAACAGTTCACCTGAATCTGAAAAGCAATCCCTTCGACTTAGCTTGGCGATGTGAAGACGCAGAGGCCAATAAGTAAGTCAAGCAAAATAAGACTTGGTTTAAAATTTAAGAAGTTAATAGGATTCAGATGCTTACCAAATTTTTTGGGGGTGAGGAAAAGCCAGTCAAGGTTTAGGGAGCTGCAGTCGAACACCATAGCACTTGATAAAACTTGCTGGAAAACAATAGGTACTTCCAGCAAACTGAGACTCCAGAGATTACAGATATCTGAACCAGGATCTTTACCACAGGTTTTGATGAACTCCGCAGAAGAACGATAAGGAGCACATGTTTAATGTGGAAAAGGAGAAAGTCACAAAAGAATGAATTTTCACTCAACGCACATGACCACGGGAAAAGGTGCCTCAAATGTGAACGGTTCGTTGAACCTTGAATGATATGGTCTGAACTGAAAATAAAATTTGTAAGTAAAGACACTGCGTGGACTGAAGCCTCGCAAACGGAGAATTAGGTCAAGAAAGAACTCAAGAACGCGCATGAACAAAGGGTTTCGGCAACGTCAACAAGGGATGGCATGGCAAGGGATGCAACATAACCTCAACACGCCTCAACAGCAGCTGATAACTTTCAGATGTAAACAACGAAGCTTGCCAACCTGTTGCTTACGAGAACTCGGAAACCTCAGAAAGAAATGCTAAAGAGAAAATTATAGAAGAGAAATATGATAACCTCATGGTGTCTGTTACATACATAGTTTCCGATTCCATTCTTTTCAGATCTTTAGAAGTCTAACTTTAGTAATCAAACAAGAGATTCGACTTGTGTTATGTTTCAGGAGTTTTAGGGAATAAATGCTGATGTTGGAAAGCTGGTTTTTGTCGCCCCGCCGAAATATTACGCGCCAAATTTTAATTTTGCGCTTCTGACAGCTCATCTCCGTCACTTATAACTGAAAGGGGCTTAAGTTTGGGGTGGAAGGCCAAGAGGTGTCACATTGTTTAAAAAAAGAAGCAAAAGACCAGATTTTTTAACAAACTAATCCAATTCTTAAAAGACAAAATCAAATTTTAATGTTATCTATACCGCATAAAAACATTTTCAGCGTAAAGACTACATACTCAAACCGATTTTCTGTCATGTCTTTCTTTTTTATTTATGAGCCGTTTAAGCCTGGAGACGTTTTTTTTTTTTTTTATTTTTTTTATTTTATTTTATTTATTTTTTTTTTCAACCAATTTCAAATAGCCTTTGGCTAATCCCACGCTTAGTACCCCAGCCCCAGGTGACGTTGCCGAATTTCCTTGGAAAATCGCAAATTCTTGAAATCATTCTGGAATGTTTATCTTCTAATTTTTCACAGAATTTTGCTTGTAACTTTACTAAAAAGTCTAAAAAATTGAAGGACAAATGGACCGCGTTTAACAGAAAGGAACCAAGCCACATAAGCTTTTGCCAATTTTAATTGGGCAATTTAATTTTTTACGAGAAAATGTTTGTGCATATTCGTGAGAGCTACGTTCGAGACCTCGACAACTCAACTTAGGATCCTGAAGTTGATCTATTTTAAGAAAATAAGTTGAACTTTTTCTGATGAGAAAATTTGTGCACGCCACGGTCAGAACCATCATACTTCCATTAATGAGCTATGCCAGGATTTTTCTCACGGTTTTTTGCCTCGAAAAAATTGCACAGGTATCTTGCGTTTCTCTGAGATTCCAGGAGTTTTTTTTTTTGGGGGGGGGGGGGGGGAGGGGGGCTGGTAGACTGTTGCTCTTGCTTTCAAACATATAATGACTGGATTTTTTGTGCTCACTACACAGAAGGAAATGGATTGCTGATTTAACAATTTAATTGTTAAAAATAACATGTCTGATATGTTTCAAATGTACATTTTACAATGGTTGAAAGCTAATTTTAAGGAGGTGGTTAAATTAGCAATTTTTATCGTAAAATCTACATTGAAACATGTTACACACTTTTTCTAGCTAAAAAATTGTTAAATCAGCAATATCAATTTTTCCCATGTAAGTGCTTCGCCTTCTAATCTTAACGGGGCCTCGGCGATTAAAACTGACACACATTGGGCTGGAATCTCTATCATTGGTTTCCGAAAGGCTCTAAAATGGATCCTGATTATAAAATTCAAACCATGATGCAAGAGGAATTCTTTAAGGTTGTTGAAAAGTGTAATACATTGGAATGTTATCGATTGATTTTTCAAATCTGACTTACTTTCAGAAAAAGAAAAGAGAAACTGAAAATTAGATGGGGCTCGCAAGAGCTCTTCAGGTACAAATGATTGATTGGGCAGTTATCAAGGAAAGGCAGTGACAGTGGTAAAAAAATATAAGATCAGAACCACAAGATAACTTATAAAAAATAAATTAATTTTATTTACAAATAACATTTTCAGAATATATTTTAATTCAGTGATCAAAACGATTGCATACAGAATAATTCTGGAATCAAATACAGCTTAAGCATTTACTAAATACTCGCTAATGTACTTATTAGAAATGCTGCACCTAGCATTAGGAAAAAAAAGCAAGTTCCAAAAGCCATTCTTTGGCAATTATGCTGACTTCATGATTCTCTGATTTGCACTATCAGTGAGATGATAATTTTTTACTGTGCAGTTTCGATTCTTAAACTTGTATTTTTAACAAATCCAGTTTTCAGAATGTAGATAACTCATCAATACTCATTTATTCTAATCTAAAATCACAAAAAATAAATCAATAATACTTAATCAAGTGAGAGCTTTGTGTACCCTGATTGCACTTAGCTCTGCAAGATTAAAAAAATATTTATATGATAAAGTATGTAACCCTGGTTTAACAAGATTAGTGATGTCAACTTACTTTTTTTTGTTGATCAAAAAATAAAGATTCAATCAATCTCGGGATGAATATCCTGAACTGAGCACAGAGAACAAAAAAACCAATAGATCACAAAATTCAGTAAAGGACTAGGATGCCTTGTGATAAAATTGCGTCCTCCGCCATCGGAAATAAATTTGATCAAAATAATGAAAAATTTAGGGGCAGCATTTGTGTCGCTCATGCTGAAGATGAAAGTACACAGTTCTACTTCGAAACACTGTGATATGATTTTGGAAATATATACTCGAGGTGATGTTCTAGCATTTCTCTGTCAAAATTATTAAACACATAGATAACAGGCCTAAGTAAAATATTTAAAAAAAAGTGAAGAGGCCATTTTTTGCTTGTCTCTGTTAGAACAGGTAAGAATCTGTTTTTTTTATGTACTCAGTTACTGATGTAAATCCATCAATATAAAGGTTTATTCATTCTCTGCTTCAGACCATCAAATTTTTATCTAATTTGAATTTTTCCAAATAGTTACTGGATTAAGAAAAAAATTGAAATTGGCACAGATACTATAACCAAGCAAATCTTTAAAATACTACTCTAACTAAACGGGAGGGTCAAATTAAAAGGCACTGATTTCGATGGATATTTTGAGCGATTAATCTTTCACCATAAAAGAAGTGAAAGTGGACGGTCAAGTTTTAAAATAAATCAAGTACAAATGTGAGCTATTGCACGGATAAATCAGATCTTTACAACTAACACATAAATAAATTTTGAACAAATAATATTCAACATAAGGCCTCTGGATTGTACAGAAACAAATCCAAATACTGTCCATCTAAGGAATTATGATGTATAAGCGCTGACTAAATTTCATTCTTTTCTTCTACAGATAAAGTATTCTAAATAAAGTGACGTATTGAAATGTACATGCCTAATTAAAAAAATTTTTGCATACATGAATAAGAGTCGATTAAACGGCGAACTGAGAATTCATACATTTTGATAGCTAAATTCTAATAACAGCTGTAACTCAGACATCTCCGTTTTTCAGGAGAGTCCAGAAATTTTATAGTTTCCTTTTTTAGACTCTTTTTGGAGTATCTCAGTTAATTCCAACTTTCCTCAAATGGTAATTTAAAAAAATGCATCAAAAGCATCCTCTTTAACTCTACTTTTCAGCTCTCTCAAAATTGATAAAGAATGAGTTACATGTTCAGAATTTAGCCATCAATTTACATTAAGACAATGTTATAAAATCTCTCATCAAAAAAATAACAAAAGCATTCTGGAATGTATCAGCTTGCCTTTTTCTTCCTAATCGAGAAACCGTAAATACTTATCCAGAATTAGCAGACAAAATATTTATCACAGACTCATGAAAAATCAAGATTCTAAAGCGTAAAATGTTGTTGAGGGAGATGAATTTTCTAACTACATTTTGGCATCCATACCATGTCATATTTCCCTACTAAAAAATCAGTGATGCTGCATTCCATATGTAAGGGATTTTTAAAAATATTTTTCTCATCTTAATTCATTTCTTGGAGTGGAAGACAAAAGACCATTAGACAAGGTACGAATTTAAGCATTCTGATACATATATCTTCTTCAGAATTCCACCAAGAGCACGATTCGCCCAGCAAAAACTACTGATATCCACTCAAAACCAAGGTATCAACATTTTTATTTACCATTAGTAACAAAAAAGTTAAATTTTCCGCTCACTAGAAAAACCAGATGAGAAAATAATGCTTATGAATTCGTACCTTGTCTAGAGGTCTAATACAGAAAAAATGCCTATCTGACTGATTTGTACACTTCTTCTGGCTCAAACATTTTGGATGAATCTATTCAGTTAATTTACCATAACAGAATAGGTTAATAACAATTTGATTTTGCTTCAGTTTACCATTAGTTTGGAGAAATGGAAGCTTATTTGTGTTAAAACTAAATAAAGATATTTGGTAAATACTCTAACATTATATGTACCATAGAAACAAAACCTCATGTTTTCTGAGATCAACGGTAAAATCAAGCATCAATCCGGGTAGAGGATTTTGATTTTACTCACGATTTCAATGAAAGGATAATTGCACGAGTTCTCAGTAAATTTTTGTACTTGTGTCATCTTATTGGTTAGAAATAGGGTTACTTATAACAAATGTGGGGCTATCCACTCATCCTGATCGTTCACAATCACGTGTATTGAACTAGGCAATGCAATTGTTGTTTGTCTGGTTTCTCTTGAAAATTGGTTGGTTTTTTTTGAAGTTTTATTGATTTTGCTAGCATATGGATACTTCCAACTTTGGAATTTCAAAGTTTAAGTGAAATTATGTTGTTATGGACGGGGTGAGATGAATAGGTTTTTGAGAAATTTACCTCAGAAATGTCTACAACGCTTTGCATGTGGATATATTTTCCCTGGCTTCAAATCAGTTGACCAATCAGGAAATGGACTATTAAGCTCCACTGGTTTCTTGTGCAGCCATCCCAAAATGCATTTCATGGATAGTCTATTTTTTTTGGTAGGGTGCTTCTCCACGAGTACCCTATTTTGTTCTAGGTTACCCTATGTAGAATATTTTAATAAATCATGGGGATATAAAACTTAGATTTTTTTTATGAAGCATGTTTGAAGTATACCATTTCTAAGAGAGACCTTTTTAAACAACAAATCGAAAAATAAAAATGATTAGGAAAATAGAAGTAGTTTCCTTGCCTTAGCAAGGAATTACTTCGCAGAAAAAAATGCATGGGCAGATCTTTGTCTAGGACCAGTCATTGCAACTCCGGTATCAATTAGGATCATTCGTTGAATTGTTTATTCTTCCTTCGTTTCTTGGCGCGATTACTCGACAAGATTTCGCAGGCCTGTTGAATTTCATAAAATTTCTCTTGAGCAACTTTCTTCTCTTCAGGATCTTGCACTCTGTCAGGGTGATATTTTACGGCCAACTTCTTGCAGCGTGAATTAATATCACTTTGCCTTGCACCCATCGAAAGATCAAGCACCTGAAATAAATTGAGGAAATGAGTAATGAGTTTAAATTCAAAACATTTAGGTACGAACTACCTCTGGAAAGAGGTATACATATAAATCAATTTATGATGTAAACATTATAAATCTAGGAAATTGCATTTTCGCTTTGCATCATAATGATGAGTAGCTCTTAAAATGATGAGTAGCTCTTAACAAATAATTTCAAATATGGAAGAGTGGACTAATTGAGGCACTGGATGCAAAAAGAGCACTTCTCGATTGCAGTGTTTCAGAATCTCTACTGCCAATTAACCCCTTGGAGAAGAATTTAATGAGTGATTTTTCCAGAATTCTTTCCAAAGAGAATTGTAGAATCATAAGGAATATTCAGTAAAATTTTTAGTGAAATGGATGCATTCACTTTCCTTACAATGAATGAAATATTAGAGGAGACTCGGAAACACCGCAACCGAGAAGTGCCCTTTTCGCATCCTGGACCTCAATTATCAGTGAAATTTTGCAAAATGCTATTTTCTCTATTGAAAAAAAATTCCTGAAAATTTGCCAGCAAAAATCTCTTACTGCTTTTTTTCCCTTTTGCCCTTCAAATAAAAGATGGATGGGCATTTTTAAGCGCTGCATCGCGCCACTAGACAATGTTTGAATTAAAGCACTTGGCAACATATTTCATCTGAAATATTTTATGAGGGAAGCGAATCACACAATGGGAAGTCAGGAGATCACCTCCTAAACAAGATGTGAGTATTCACAAATAACAGTGATTAAAAGGCAGAAATACGGAATATGTCAATTGTATAATCCAACTTCCATTTAATCTATGTTAAAAATATTTTCTCACATTTCGTCCAGAGGCTTTTTTACAAACTTCCCGTTGTTGAAATTGCTTTCTACATGAGCGTTAGAAGAGAAAACGTAAAGTTTTTTACTGGTTCAGACCCTGTCTATTGACCAATTCAGATGCATAATTTCTTCAATCTGCAGTCTAAGAGAAGGCATTGCAATATTAGTTTTAATTTGATGCTCAAAAAATTTGGAACAGTACTGTAAACTAAATTCCTAATTATTAAAACTTGAATCATCTAAATTCCCGATTGTTCAAGCTCACGGTTGAGTTCTGTTTTCTCCACAATCCCATGGCAGGCACAGAACTGCTATTAAAGATCTTCAAAATGCATCAAAACTATATTGATATCTCGATTTCTCAAAATAAGAGTTGTGTACCTTCAGTTTTTTGCAAAAATCTTGACTTGGTGATTTGCCTTCTTTAGAAACTGAAGTACTTGTAACAAAAGAAAAAACTCATTTAGAGTAATTTTTCCCTATGTATTCATAAAGATATTGGTGGCCAAAGTGCAAAACTGCGTATCTCCGTTTGCAACATTGCAAACTTTCTATCATACGTTACTTTTTTTTTTAAAAAAAAACTAGTCCATTTGATCTCTTGAAAGCCTCCTTGCTTTTTCTTCTCTGTCAGCAGAATATTCTGTATAAATTTTAAGCTATAAAATTGGCTTGTTTCTCCTTGAAATAATAAATTAGGAGCAGAAATTTTGATACACCGCAATGGAGATATGTGTGATTTCGCACTTTGGCCATCGCTACGCTGTAGGTATGGAGCAAAACTGAAGTATGGTTAATCCAGATGGGAACTGCAGGTACGTTTTGGATTTAATTGGAGCCATCAGCAGTGCACTGCTCTGCTATGCAAGAACGCCGTAAATCCATCTAGATTTTCCCTTGTTTTTTGGAACTTAACACTTCATGAAATAAAAACTGTTTTACCAATGCACCTCAAATTTTCAGGTTAAGTTCTTGATGGTATTTTCGAAAAAATTCCGTAAAAACACTGTCCCGAGATACACAAGTTTTTCTGCTACGATACATTGTTTCCAAAATATGCAAAATGGCGTTTACGGCGTCTTTGCGTTGTATGGTAGTGCAGATACCTAAACTTCTGCTTCCAAACTCGATGACATCATCATAAGGACTGCAAGGTTTCGGCTAGATTTATGATGTCATGTCAAATATTTTGCTCCTAATCTTACGGGTTCTTCACACCCAGCTCCCCCTCACTTTAGTCCTTGGGTTATTGATATTAAAAGAAATAAATTTAAAACAAACCTTGAAAGCATTCTGCTCCCCATAGGGATCAGATAAGTCTATTATTTGTTTCCAGACCTCCATCCAGCCATGGACTTGTGCATAGTTGTATGTATCGATGAAGGACTGTTTGATATCCGTCCACCATGGAGACTTGAAGAAATGGTAAATCGCTTCTCTCATTGGTAGTTGTTCTCCTTCCTCGTCAGTTATTGAGGCGTTGAAGTACAGGTAACTGCCTAGTAGAGATGCGTACAATAGTGCACATGAGCCAAGAATCAGGCACCTCCTAAAAGAGAAAATTAATCAACTTTGAGCAGCTATACAGGAACCTAACAAACCTAATTCATTTAAAATGATAATGAAAATAAGGCTAAAAAACAAAAAAAGAACCTTTAAATTAAGAATAAAATCGTTAAAATTTTTAAAAAAAACTCAAAACTGTCTTTACTTAAACAGTGCTTAAACAGGTCATAAATTGAGTGAGGATTTCTCAACTGAAATTAAAAGTTTTGAGTTTCTTTTAAAGTTTTAGTGATTTTATTCTTAATGTAATTCGCAAGTTAGTTCAGAAATCAGTTAAACATATTCTGGAACACATTTTTCTGAGTTTCTGGTTGACCCCTTAGAACCTCACACGAGAATAACATTTTATAAAAATATTAATATGATGGGCTCTCAATGATATAAGAAATGATGTGGGTCACCGAATCCAAATTTTTTTTTTTACAGCAACTCATCTTCACATCATAATTTTCTTAAATTTTGTTACAGCAGGAGCAAGAGTTCTAGGGAAAAGGACTTTTTTTATGACAAAAATAAATAATTAAATCTAATTTTTAAAACTAATACCTGGCCAGGGACTTGAGCTCAAGTCCGCATGACCACGAGGCAAGTACTGAACCACTGCTCTACCCCTGTTTGTTACATGTCAGGTTGACAATCATTCTCTATACCTACTGCAGATGATCATCATAGGGCATTTTTGGACAACTTTGTTGGAGGTTTCAGAGACCCATTGGTAAAAACTGAAGAGGATCCATCAGGTTCCTTTGAACTGTTTGTTACGACAAAGCGCAAGAGAGTCGGAGGTGGCCACTCCTGAGACTCCCCTTCTCAGTTCTACAGGAATCTTTATGCTGCAAATCAAACCCCCAAAACGATATTAAGATTTTTAACAATGACTTACTTCAAACAAGATGTTTGCGGTCTGAATCTACGTTTCCATTTCTTGGCTTTAGTATCAAACATGTAAGCTGCTGCTATGACCATAATTGTGAAAGAAGTGGATTCGTCAAAATAATTGTAAAAAGTTAGGGGATACGTAACATAAGCTGTAATTAATGGTAACTTCAGACCGCCTGTTTCATGACCAATGTTGCCTACGGACCAAACACCTGAAAAAACAAACCAGAGAAAATTAAATACCTACAAGAGAAATTAATTTATTTTGGAATTAGGAACTTCTTTTGGTGAAAACTGTAGATTTGAATACTCAAATATTGCTTCTCTTGATACAAGTTTACGATAATGGAGGTATTCGTGCATTACCTAAAATAGAGAGTGTATCCTCGGAGAACTTTTCGCTAAGATCCTTAGATTAAAGTGTTGGGAGAAATAGATTGTCAGTAAAATGACTTCAGTTATTGATAGCAGGTTTAAACATACGTGTTGGCTTTCCTGTTTTTTTTCTAGCACTGCGTCAAGGCAAGGTTATCAAACCGAAACTCTAACCCTAAACCGATGGACTCAATTATTTACCAAATTCCTTCTGCAATCTGCTTTATTATGTGTCAAGGACCTAAAACTATTCCTGCGGGTGGCATTGCCCATTGATTCGAACCAAGCAGGGAAAAATGCAACATATATGAAAAGGTTTTTGACTTGAGCATATTATCACTACTGCAGATTGGTTCTGCTTTTGTGTGGTGAAAAAACACATGAAATAACAAAATTGTTGATGAATTTTTACAGCCAATTTTCATTTTCCTTTAACCAATGCAAAACCAATTTTTAAAAATAGTGAAATAGGGTTGAGTCAAATTTGGTAGGTCCAAAATGCTTTGATTCTGTCTTGATTGAGAGTCAGAGTGAAAAGAAATTACGGAGGCTCCTATTTCACATGAGACGCAAAAATGCACGTTTTACACATAGTTCTGAAGTTCATGAAAGGCAAACAAAGCTAGCTGAAGATGCATTTGGTAAATGAAATGCATCTTTGACTATTAGTTCTGCTTTTTTTTATCATAATATACAGATGCAATACCTATGCAAAACGACAACTTTCCTCTTATGAGAGAAACATGCAAGTTTTTCCTGTTTTGCCCTAATTTCCAAGTGTACCACCAAGTAACTAGCCAATACAAAACATTTCTATCATTTAGTTTTGGGAGCTTCATCACCTAGGCTTTTTACATTTTTATCTTGTCCAGTTATTGAGAGCTACCGTTTAGATTTTTCTTCTTGAGTAAATTTGTTACAATTATCTTACCTAAAGCACAGGCTAGAGGAACCAAATGTCGCAGCCACAAGAAACTGTAACCTCCCACTTCTTCTTCTGGGACTGCCAAGTGAACGATTGAGCCCCAAATGTAACCAACTACTATCATACCAAGGAACCGTACACTGGAAAAAGGTGGCTGAAAGAAAAAATTAAAGCAGCACTGATACAGAGTTGAGTTGATGCAATTCATGAGTGATAAAAAGTTGAAAAGGTTTTCGATGTTGTATTCATTTCAGTATGAGCAATAGAAACACGACCCTCCCTGATTGTCATCTCATTCTCAAGTTGAATGTTGCAGGTCCTGTTTTTTCAGAAAAAAATTGGAAAAGGTCAAAGGAAATCTCTAAAGATCAGCAAATTCTTGATCAAATGAGCTCAACAAGGTCAAATTAGGAAGCTGAAGAAATTATCTATAAGCTCGTGCAAATTACATTATGCTAGAATCTATGCCAGATTTGCAGGTCCATAAAGGATTAACGAATTAATTAATCATAATAGAGAATTGACATTGGCGCATTTTTGTCATTAGCTGTGACATATTTGAAGCACAGTGTCTAGAATTTTTGGCCCTGCTCATTCCCAGAATCTGTAGCTTATTCCTTGATGGAAAACCGTAGGTTTTACCCCTTCCCCAAGATTTTCTTAAGAAACATAAAGATCTCCACAGTCCCTCATGTGAATATCAAATTTTTTTCATCTTTCTGCCGGTTCTATTGCACAGACCAAATTTGTAATTCCATAGAAGCACTCCTGGTGTTTTTATCCTGTGTTCATTGATAGCTCCTCAACTATGATGATGATTTAAATATACAAATATGTCATTTAAGAGGTCAATAATGGCTACTCAGGTGCAACAACATACACCTCAATAACAATAAGTGCTTAAAATTTCTGCAAAATTAAAAAACGAAATGGCTCTAAGTGAAATTGTAGAAGAAAAGCTTCCCTGTTCCTAGAACAGATTCCTTCATTTTTCATGGATTTCCCCTGAAATTTTTCATAACCTGATGAATCCCGATTGACCTGGGTCCTAGACACCAGGATTTAGAGACATGAATGATACATACAAACTTTGCGTTATGATCTTGAAAAATTATATTCTCACCTTTGGATTTTGCCTTAGAGTCTGTGACAGTTTTTTCATGTATTCCTGATCTCTGTTGGCATCTGCGACATATTCTCTGATGTGAAATATATCCCGTAACCAGCCGCAACCCATGTAGCCTCCAAGAGTGCACCACCACAAAAAGCCTTGCATATCTCTACCCAGATAGAAATGATGGAGTCCGAAGAAACCACCCAACAGCCAAAGAAGGTACGTTAAAAACACGCTTTTTTCGTTTTTAGCCATTATTCAAGCTTTGAATCCTGTAACAAACAACCACGAGATACGCATTAGAACATCTGCCGCTTGAAGTACTACCTACAAAATTAAAAACATATAATATCCTAGATCCCTTGACAAGATATTCATTAAAGCATCGTCTTCCATGTTTGCTCTTCAAAATTCTAAAAAAAGGAGGCGATTCAAGCAATGGGATGTTAGGAAATCAAAACCTTAGAAAAATACTTGCGAAATCCGCAATCACATATCTCGGATGTGGTGTCTGAAGATCTCCGCCTCTATGTTATTTTTTTAAAGGAGAACAAAGTGACATCTTTCCTTGAAGTTTTTGCAGAATTTTCTTCGCACAGAGAGGAAAAATCATGACAGTTTTAAAGAATTGCCGTTGAGTGATTTTCTGTTTAAAGTATAAAGTATGACAGGGAGTCCGCAACGTCACAAACTGAGTTATGTGATTGCCGACTTACACCGTCGATATAGTCAGGTTCTCTTCACACTGATCACATGGAACACAGAATATACCAATGGCAACTTTCGTATTTTTCCCATTTACCAAAATAATACTTATTATAAAAACATTGTCTAAAAAAAAAAAAAATACCTAAACTTGCTTGAGGCCCTCATTACCAAACTTCTTGATAAAAATATCATAAACTACTTAAAAGTTTGAAGAGATTGGAAAAAGGGAACAAAGTGGTTAAGTTCATGGCTTGTCTAGTGCCCTACTAAGCACAGTATCATGATTGAAACTTTTATCTATTTTTTTTTCTACTTCTGTGCCTCACTTGGTGCAAAGAACAGCTCCGTCAGGACAGCAGTTAAATCTGCTCATGAAGGAATCTGCTCATACCGTAAGTCCCCTCACAACAAGACATTTTTCGGCAGAGAGCAGCATCGCTTGAATACCAGTAGTATTTGGGAAGCTTGACAGGCTCAGTGCCTAACTGATGTGTCCCCGATGCAAAAGAGCATCAGTAGATGTCTTCTTCAGGAAAACTTTGAAAATTCAGCACATCTTCAACAGACCAAGCTAAGTTGAAAGCAATAACGTGGTCATTCACTTTTTCTCTCTGCACTGCGTGTAATGAAAGCATAAGCAGTCGGCTATGTGGGGAGCTACAGTGGCAGAGCCTGGCTGATTATTATGGGAATAATGGCATCACTTCAGTATCCGACTCCTCTTGAGATTCAATCGGGAAACTAGTTGAAATCGCACCCTGATTTAAGGTGGTAGTAAGTGGTAGTAAGTATTCACCATCCCAACAGCTTAGAAGAGTATAGGCTGACAATGACAGAAACCACGAGTGAAACTACTGGATAGCAGAAAAAATTCTCACATTGGGGTTTAATCATCACATATTTTTCATTACAGTTGATAAAGTATAAATAGAAAGGCTACATAATAGGTATCGGCACCTGTTGATTGTCGGCGTGGCTCGCAAATGCATGAGACCGGGACTGAGCGAATTGTTGATAACACTCAATAAGAAAACCACAGGCTTAGAAAATTAATGTTGAGACAAGATCAGCGCGATAAGATGAAGATTAGATGACAAAGTGTTAAAAATTAAACAGAAATGATTCCACGAAACAGGCGAATATGAATTTCCCGTTCTCATTTCAAGGCTCATTGTTTACACATACGTGGAGTTGTAAACAAATCCGTGAATGATGAAATGACAGGAGGAGGGGGGTGCGCGCATGCGCAAACGAACTTGGTTTGACCAATAAGATTGTGGCGGGAGATTCCATCAGATTTAATTGAACGGCAATGACATGTGGCGATGACGGCGATGACCACATTCAATCTAACTACATCAGCCGCGTACGTAGCAGTTTCCCTTGTTATTTCTCGTATTTCATTGCTTCACAAGAAAACTATACGTACAATATTCTGTCTTGAAATTTTGTTGGTGTATGTTGAAATACATTTTTTAAAGGTGGAAAGTTTTAAGTCGTTGCGTTCCTTTGGTTTTCCTGGGGAAAAAAATGGACTAGATTTTACACAAAGACAATGAACCATCTCTGATACTCATTTTGGAGAGAAGAAATCGATGACTAAATTATGAAACCAAGTATCTTCGTTTGTGACGTTGCAGATTTCCTGTCATGTTTTATATCATATCACGGCAGTCTTTACCTACCTACCTCGTTGTTTCCATAAAGAGATTTGGAATAAATGCGGAAGTAAAAGTTTTGATTATTGTCGCGATTTGGCTCTCGTCTGATTGTCTCTAAATGAGACGCCGTTAAATCGGTCAAATCTTGATGGATTTTGTGTCGTGTATCGGTGAGCTCATAGCGAGTAGCTCCATTTCGTTTGGAGGAGAGATTGTGATCATGAACCCGTGAAGTCGCTCTCTCGCTCATCAGTCATCACTCAGCTCAGAAAACGGTGGAAAGTGAAAACTGCGCAGACAGCGACAGCGTGGCCAAAAGCGAGACACATATCCATGGCCCAGGTGCCAAACCGCGTATCTCCATCGCGTTGTTTCAAAATTTCCGCTCCTACAGGGGAATTTGGGAACGTCTGAAGGTTCATACGGCGCACGGTGGATCGAGTCAATGGGGAAGGTCGGACAACATTTGGAAACTATAAAAGCTCATAACTCCGTTCATACAGAACTTTAAGGTCTTAAAAGTGGTTCCATTAGTTTCCTCGTAAAATTGTCTACCTAAGACATACCTTGAAATGTTAAATGCGACGAAATAAATACCAACATTTGCAGTTTTAGTCGAAAATTTTATGTCCGACCTGCTCTCTAATTAACTCGATCCACTGTGCGGCGTTCTTCGGCCTGTAGCACGACGGAGCTCTACTTCAATTGTCTAGAATATCATTTCTAGCAATTATCAAGGCAAAACTAACGTATTCATTCCTATCTCTGCATGGGTAATTAGAAATTGATTGAATGCGAAGGTGAACTCTCTGAACTAATGTGGCTATGTGCCTTGCTGGCTCTGAGAAATGGGCCCGGGAATTTTCGGTCCAATCGGCCTTGGAGAAAATACTTAAAGCAGGAGTCGTGGATATGTTTATTTCTTACGCAGCTTCAAAATCAAAAATGGTTTTATGCGTAAAGGCTAACATTGTGTGAAATATCGCGTATGTTTCCGGGGAAAAAAGTTTCGCACTACACTTATTTTTCGATTTTTTTTTTCTCCGGATCGCACAAAACTCGTAGAAGATAATTGAAGAAACTGAATTAAATTTTTTTTATCTACTCGGGGATCCGTCCAAAATGAATGATGCAATCTTCATTTGGACGTATTTATGCTAAAAGGAACTATGTTACACGCAAAACCTAGGTATGCACATAGTTCCTTTTCGCATGATAAATACGTCCAATTCTAAAACCGAGGTTTGGTTTCAGGTCGGCTGGGTGACTGAGAACGTCGTGATGTATCACGTGAAAATGAAGGCGCCTCGATCAAGCCGCGATCAGCTTTTGATCTTCATTTCAGCTCTGGTGACATAAATTGCGGGCTTCGATTGTTCAAGCAACTAAACTGACTTCGTGACAAAGCGTGATGTATCATGCATAAATGAAGGCGCTTCCAGGCAAGATCTGCTTTTGATCTTCATCATGATTTTTCTGCCCTAAATTTGATGGTCGATCGATTGTGCAACTTAACTACAATCGTGACACATCGGCACAAAAAGTGCAGTATGACGGGAAAATGAAAGCGGTTCAAATTTTCCATGTGCTAAAAAATTAATTGAACTTCAGCCTATACAATTGGGAATCATACTTCAAGCTCATTAAAAAAAGTACATATAGGGAAGTTTACGCGACTTATGCGTTTCTCTCTAAGAAGGGCTAAAAGTAGTAACTATATTTGAGGGGCTTGGAGGACAAGGCGCATAAGTGCAATTTTTATCATTTCGAGAAATACGTGTTTGAAGTTTCGAAATGACATGGACCCTTGTGGCGGAAAGTAAGTTCAAACTGACTTTTTGATGCTTAAAAATTGGAATTCGGGAGCAAATTTTTCAGAGCATATGCAGAAAGACTAGTTTTACTTGAAATCATTAATACCTCAATTTTTCCAAAAAAAAAAGCATTTATGCGCCTTGTCCTGCAAGCTCCTCATTTATTTCCTTCTTGCACAATGTACCTAATCTAGTACAAAGCTTCTGTGCGTTTCTATAGCCCTGCTTTTGACTGATTCTGTCACAACGGATTTCATTTTGCGAGAAAAATTCGCTGTCTCTGGTTCATTTGTGAAATCACCTACCTGCATTTAGAAATTAACGACGCACAAGTTATTTTTATTTTCTTGCTCCCCTCGCTCGTTTTTTGTCTAAAATGAGCTAGACACAAGTGATTCTTCATTGTAACCTGTGGTCCTAATGAAATTGCAGGGTGGAGTAGAGGGCGAGCACGATTTCGAAGCTCAACGAGCTGAACAGTCCGGATGTTAACAGTGTTTTCAGCGAGGGTCGTAAACCTGGGGCAGTAACAGCCAACTTCTCGATAATCGGACAAGAAACGACCAGGCCGTACGTTCGCCAGAATTAATGAGCGTAAGTGTTAAAAAACACTTTTCTCTCGCGAACTGTGCTGCCGTTTTACGGGAAAACTCCAATGAGCATACGAATGTTGCCAAGTTTCCCCCAAGAAAGAATGGATTTTTCGGGATCGGATTCGTTGCCAAAACGGAAACCGCGTTCCCCCAACATTCGCTTGTTGCGCTGAGGACAACACTGCCGTGCTAAGGAAGAACGCCGTATGAACATTCGAGAGTTGCTACATTTTCCTCGATAAAACATGTATTTTTGACAACTTTCACGCATATTTTTCCTTGAAATTTTCAGATATTTTAGATTAAATTGCGTAAACAATTTACTGAAAATTTTTGGAAGATAATATCCGCAAAGAACACCCGAGCAGAACGGGCACCAGTAAATTGCTATCACGCGGAAAAAGTATATTGCCGTTGTATCAAGGTGTTGTGTGTATTGCTTTTTATCTAATTGAAGGGGCTATACTCTCATTTATTTTAATTGGCATTGCAAATTGCTTTTTATTTTCGCACAAAGATCAGGGTCGGATTTTCTTACTTGCCGCCCCCTTTTCTTTTGTTTTGAAACATCGATAAGAACCATCAAGTGAACGTGCATGGAGGGGGAGGGGTTCATAAGACGCGTATACTCGTGTTGGACACATTTTTTGCGAGAGCCCTATCAACAATATACTGGCAAAAGTTCACGGAACTTAGTGCGCAAGTTATGTTCCGTAAACCTATCTCTGTGTGGACAAGGCCTTCCATTTATATGAAATGAACGTAAAAATAATGACAGAACAAACATAAATGTGGTTTAATAATTTTAACTTCCGCCGCCGCGCCGCGATGACCGTTCTGTGTTTGGCGCAATGCGTGAAGTATTCCTACAGTCTTGTAAGCGGCTTGACGCAATGCATGAAGTATTCATGCAGTCTTGTAGGCGCTATGCGTTTCACGCCGCCCGCTGCAGACCGCAGCGACAGCACTGTTGTTGACGCAATGCGTGAAGTATTCATGCAGTCTTGAAGGCGCTAATATGTGTTACATTCCGACCGCCGCGCCGCGCGTTTCTCCGTTTCATCTTAAGTCCTCGTCATCATTGCTCTCTGCGTCGCGCCATTCCAGACCAAATTCCGTGTTCGGTTTCTCTCTTAGTCTTAACTCGACTAATTAAAGGTACTGTCTATTGTATCACAGAGAGACGACTAAATTAGAAATATACTCTCAGGAAATGAGAGATTTTGTCACCTTTTCTCGTTTATAATTTTTTTTCTGGTTCCGATTTTTCTTTATAGCTACATTTAAAAATATTACAAAATTTGCCGCACCCTAAATTTGCCGCCATGGGCCGCGGCCCATGTGGCCACCCCCTAAATCCGGCCCTGACATAGATAACTCGTTTTATTGAACTTAAAGAGCGGTATTTATTGACCAAATAATGTACAAATATTGCATGAAAACAAAAAATGTAATTCCATTGGAAAATTACTTCAATATTTTTGTTGCACTGTACTGAATGCTAGATGTGCAATTTGAGGAAAAGCAAACAATTCGATGCCACATTTCAATAAAACGTCACATATAATTTAATTTCACGCTGGTATAAGTACACTGCCGTGCTAAGGAGGAACGCCGTATGAACATTCGAGAGTTGCCAAAGATCCTTCGATAAAATGCTTATTTTTGAGGATTAATATGAATATTTTTCATGGGCATTTTCAGAAGTTTTAGATCAAATTACAAACAAAATTATGTGAGAAATTGGTAGACATACATTCACAAATTTTCCTCAAAACTAGTGATTTGCCGAGGAAAATGTGAATGTTTGAAGGCTCATACGGCGTTTTTCCTTAGCACAGGAGAATAAGAATAGGTATACGTGTTGTAGGCCGACACTTACGTTGATCTGCCCGGGTCAATGTCCTTGTCACCACATGTCCTCGAAGAATGCAACTTGACGGCGATATCTATGCGTGGTTGAAGCACATTTTCTGGAAGCTAAATATTGAGAGTGGTTAAAATATGGGAGAATTAAACGCGGAAAAAGAAAAGAGGCGAGAACGCAGGGGTTTACACTGAAGCCGGCGGATCTGCATCTACGGTTGTACGGCGCCGAAGAAGTGGGTCAGTGTACTGTCTCGCTCGGGAGCGACGCGCAACGGAAGAGAACTAACGGGTTTTCCTACGGCCCCACGTAGAATTCTCCGTGACGTCATTGGTCGACGTCTTCGTCTCCAGGTGTAGATGGCGCCGCCTTCGCTTCCAATTCCTAATTGCTTTATTATGCTGCCCGAGGCTTGCGCGATATTCTTATGATGTCCCTACCAGCACCAGCAATGCCATGCTGAGGAAGAACGTCGTATGAGCCTTCAGACGTTGCCAGGTTTCCTTCGATAAAAACAGAATTTATTGGGAAAATCCTGAATATTTTTCCTCCAATTTTTCAGAGAATTTTGTTCATAATTGAATCTAAAGTATCTGAAAATCTCAAGGAAAAATACGCATAACTCTTTTCAACACTACATGTTCTATTCGGGGAAGTTTGGCAACTCTCGAAGGTTCATACGGCGTTCATTCTTCGCATGGCAGAGCACTGGTTGTCCCTTTTGTTGTGCTGAGGAAGAACGCCGTACGAACATTCGAGAGCTGCCAAATTTCCCCTGATAAAACATGTATTTTTGACAATATTCGGGCAAGTTTCGTCTTGAAATTTTCAGATATTTTAGATGAAATTGCGTATAAAAGTGTCTGAAATTTTTGGAAAATAATATTCGCAATATTCCCGGTAAAGTCGGTTTTTATCGGAGGAAACTTGGCAACGTCTGAAGGCTCATACGGCGTTCTTCCTCAGCACGGCAGCCTTTACATCTGTTTCACAGGAATGCAAAATGTTACGGAACTTGGTAAAATGAAATTTCATAACGATATTCCGTGAAAATTCACAAAATTTCATGTAACTTGGAGAAATGAAATTCCAGAGCCAAATTCCATGAAAATTCACAAAATTTCATGAAATTTGGAGAAATGAAATTCCAGAGCCAAATTCCATGAAAATTCACAAAATTTCATGAAATTTGCGAAACTTCTGTAATGGACTCTCACGAGACGCAGAGAAACGATAACATTTTAATTTTCGAAAATTCGGAAAAAAGAAGAAGAAAAAAAGGCAGTTTCTTAACGAATTCTCGGTTAATTGTTTGAAGTTGGCAAACGCAACACCTGAAAATTTTTTGGAATTTCATGGAGAATGACATTTCAGCCAAATAAAACTTAGTGAAATTTTCATAAAAAATCATTCCGTGACCCCTACTCCGGAGTTCGAGTAGTTGCGCGCTTGATTTCTGAATTCAACGCTATGTGAGCTCAATCTATACAATTCACTATCGGCAGTCCTTTCACTTATTTCAGACAAACTGACAAGCTATGATTTTCCTACTTTTTCGAGTGATACCACATCATGTACCTACCTCCTTCGAAGTTCCAACTCTCGCTCCCCTGAAATCCGCATTCAACCATGCGAGTTCGATGTATGTATACATTCATAAACGTTAGTATTCTCAGACAAATGAAAAGTTATGATTTTCCTTCCTTTCCGCGTGATACCACATCACATACCTACTCTTGAGTTCTAATAGTTGCGCGCTCAAAAGCCAAAACGATGCGAGCTCCTTGCAAACATTCATTCTCGCCAGTGATTTCAGAAAAGTGAAAAGCTAGATGATTTTCCTTCTTTCCCGCGTGATACCACATCACATACCTACTCTTGAGTTCTAATAGTTGCGCGCTCAAAAGCCAAAACGATGCGAGCTCCTTGCAAACATTCATTCTCGCCAGTGATTTCAGAAAAGTGAAAAGCTAGATGATTTTCCTTCTTTCCCGCGTGATACCACATCACATACCTACTCTTGAGTTCTAATAGTTGCGCGCTCAAAAGCCAAAACGATGCGAGCTCCTTGCAAACATTCATTCTCGCCAGTGATTTCAGAAAAGTGAAAAGCTAGATGATTTTCCTTCTTTCCCGCGTGATACCACATCACATACCTACTCTTAAGTTCTAATAGTTGCGCGCTCAAAAGCCAAAACGATGCGAGTTCCTTGCAAACATTCATTCTCGCCAGTGATTTCAGAAAAGTGAAAAGCTAGATGATTTTCCTTCTTTCCCGCGTGATACCACATCACATACCTACTCTTGAGTTCTAATAGTTGCGCGCTCAAAAGCCAAAACGATGCGAGCTCCTTGCAAACATTCATTCTCGCCAGTGAATTCAGAAAAGTGAAAAGCTAGATGATTTTCCTTCTTTCCCGCGTGATACCACAACACATACCTACTCCAAAGTTCTAATTCTCACCCGCTTGAAATCCGAATTCAAAGATGCGAGCTCAAAACATATAGAAATTATGAAAAGGTTATTTAAGAAGCGAGGACGTTCTTACGTCGGTTCATAACGAGCGTGTAACGTAACGCATTTAAGATAGTAAAAGGAACAGTCTTAATTGTCCAATTCAGCTGATGGTCAAAAGATGAAGAAGAATTGCGAGTGCGTAATTGCAGGGTGATCCAAAATTCCTTTCCATAGCCCCTTTAAATCCTCATCGAATTGAGGCAAAGATTTGAAAGTTAGGGGATGCTCCTCTATAAAGGGACTTTAGTTCCTCGGTCAAAAGAGGCTACCTACTTTTTGATCCTCCTAAAGTTTTGAGGGGGCCCTCGTGGAGGGGGGGGGGGGGGGCAACGGACCCCAATTTCTTCAAATGGAGAGACATCCTCTTCGATGCGCATTTTCCAATAAAGCATAAGTTTTTTGTCGATGGATTTCAGTGAAAATCGATAAGCGGGAGTGTATTGAAAATAAAAAATGAAATTGACGATAGCTTTTAGAAACTCGTAATTTTCAAAAAAGGGGGGCGGTCAAAAAACAATATGGTCGAAAATGGACAGCTTGGTCTTGGGCTGATGGATTTGCCTGAAAATGTAAAGGAAACGAGGTATGCTGGCATGAAAAAAAAATTTTGAGTTAGAAGTTTTTTTTTAAAAAAAAAAAAAAAAAATCGGTCATTTCTCATTTCAAATTTTCACCAACTGCAATTAGAAAAATTCGGCTAATGTATAGAAACTAACGTGAAATTCGCTTTTCACGGGAAAAAGTAAAGCCCACAGCTACCAATGGCGTAAATCCATCGACAAAAAACCGAAGCGACAGTATTCGGTCATTTTGAACTTTAATCGGCCGCCATATTTAAAAGGTTGGATTTATATTGACTTCGGGTTTGCGCAAAAATTTTCTTTTTTTTTAAGATTTTTTGATCAAGGTATTGCCATTGCACAAGGGGGGGGGGGGGGTCTTCCTGTTCGGAAAAAAAAAGTTGGGGTCCGTCGCCCTTCCCGAAGAGGACCTCCTTAAAATTTTAGGGGGGGCCGAAAAGTATCTCCCCTTGATCAAGGAACATCCCTTAAGTTTCAAATCTTTACCTAAATCAGGTAAAAAGTTAGAGGGAGTGGAAGGGACTTTAGAATGAATCACCCTGTTCAGGGGCGGACTGGCCCTAAATTAAGTATGGGGCGGGCCCCTAGGGGGGTCTGGGGGGGCCCCCAGTAGAAGGGGGGTCCGGGGCCCTCCCCCGGAAAATTTTGAAAATTAGGCCCTTTTAGAATGAATTTTACGCTATTTTAGACCCTATTCTTTAATATTATTTTTGAAACATTATCCAAAAAGAGACCAGAAATGCAAAACTTAGTATATTTTCTTAAACTGGATGAAAAAATGAGAATCCGTTGTATACTTGGAATTCAACTTTTATTTTCCTCTTCCAACAAAAAATTGTGCCAAAGCTAAATTAGTATACAGAAGATACATAGAATCAAGTAGAATAGTAATAGTGACAGTCTAAAATGAACACATTCTGAAAAACACAGTTCGGATTTTTTTGTTCCTTTGTTTTTTTTAAATGTACTTTTTAGTCGCCAAAATTGACAACTGTCTTAATTTTTTTTGAACGTTTTATTGGATCCTTTCTTCGCTCTGCTCATAGAAAAATCAGTGCCGTTTACTAGTTAAATGACGCGTAATGAATGAATAAATCGATGGTTAAATTCTGAAAACACGTAACTCGGAATCCGCATCATGAACCTTGAATTAGAAAAAAGTCATTGGGGCTGCCCATACAATACGTAACGTATTAAGGGGGGAGGAGGGGGGGAGTCAAGCCCAACGTTACGTAACTCTTTTTTGCCGTAAGACCTTTTTTTTCCTTGTTAATTAAAAAAACTGACCAAAATAGGGGGGAGGGGCGAGGCTTGTGTTACGTATTTATTTATTTTTTTTGAGGGGGGGGGATGGTTCGAGCTTGCGTTACGATGCGTTACGGAGGGGGATGGGGGTAAAAAAATCGGAAAAACTGCGTTACGTATTATATGGACAGCCCCCATTATGGATTTCGCTAAAGGGGGGAAAAATCGCCGAAGGCCCCTACGAAATCCCTTGAGGAAGGTAGGAAAGGTTCCCTACTAGGGGCCTCCAAAGTTCAAAATTGCATAGAAATGCGCCCTCGAGGCCTCTCTGAATCAGTACCAAAGGGCCCCCGGCAAAAAGGACCCTTTTGTCGAATCGGCGATAAAGAGCCCGGTGCCTTGAAGGTCCTTAGAGGCGGTATAAAACCGCATCAAGGCCTCTTCAAATCGGCAATAAATGGTCCCTTGGAAACGGCAAAAAAGGACTCCTTCGAATCAGATAAAGGGGCTCTTTTAAGGTCCTTAGAAGCGGCAAAAAAAGGCTCCATCGAGTCTTCTTCGAATCGGCAATAAATGAGTCCTTCAGGGCTCTTCCGAAATGACAAAAAAGGACCCCTTTGGACTTATTCGAATCAGAAAAAAGGGCTCTCAAAATGCAACGCCCTTAGATACGGCATAAAAAAGCTCCTTCAGGGCGCTCTCCGAATCGGCAATAAAGTGTCCTGTCCTCTCAGGAGTCTCGGGGCCCTTTCTCGAGGACGAACCGAAAAAGCCCTCGGGCGCTTCTTCGAAACGGCGAAATACGGCCCTTCAAATCGGCCAAAAGGGGCCCCTCCGGGGCCCCTTTTGGCCGATGAAAGTGGGGCGATCGCCCCATCGCCACCCCGGCCAGTCCGTCCCTGACCCTGTTTAAAGAATATTATCATCCGATCAGCATCCTATACTGCCGTGCTGAGGAAGAAATACGCATATACATTCGAGAGTTGCCAAATTTTCCTTGATAAAACATGTATTTTTGATGCAATGCAAGCATAATTTCTCTTGAAATTTTCAGATATTTTAGATTAAATTGCGTAAAAAATTGTCTGAAATTTTTGGAAAAATACACATACAACTTTCTCTGTAAATTCTGTTTTTATCGAAGAAAATTCGGCAACGTCTGAAGGCTCATACGGCGTTTTTTTTTCCTTAGCACGGCAGTATATGTATATGGCATGGCCAGTGAGCGTTCGCAGCGCTCTCTGGTAAGTGATGCAAGCATCACGAGATGTTTACATTCGTGACGTAAAAAGAGGCATCCCCCACCACTTTTGACAGTGTTTTTTGATCGCCATTGCTTGCTTTGCGCCTGCGACATTTTCCCAATAGCTTTTAACTTTTCTGAGCCCAAATCTTTGAGTGTCTCTACGTTCAGTTTAGATTTTCTCGCGATTAATATCAGCGCCGTGTGAACTTACGAGTTTGCTTCACGAATTGCGGTCCTTCGATCCCGCTTATTGGTCGTTTCTTTCAGGACACAACTGATTGGTCAGTGCTCACGAATCCTCGGAGTCAATCGAATCCTCCATTGGGGAGCTTTTTCCGCTGATTCGTCAATCTCATTATATAGCCTAATCGCGGTTCATCCAAACATTTTGCAATGGATTGTAACAGTGACAGCGGCGACGAAATTAGCAGTGCTTTTTTGACTGGAAACGGGCAAGGTTACATCATCAACGATGACATGGATGGTAAGAAGCTATTCAGGGTGTAAGTCTGTGCTCTTGTCAAGTCATGGGCTTATTACCATGTTCAATTCATATTGAGCCTCCCTCAATGCATCTACCCCCCTCCACTCATCCTTTTACAAGCGTTTTCTCACACCATCAGATGCACAACCAATATACTGTGGACTGTGCAATTACTTGAAAATCTTCCGTAATGAATCGCTCAGATCATGTTGCTCACGAAATCGGAACAGTCATGGGTACGAAGAGGCGGGGAAGAGTCTTACATCGAGTCGCCAGGGAATGGGTAGATTTGCCAGCAGTTGTCTACTTTCAGTTTGTAAGCTACTGCTTTGCTGTTGTTGTACATTTTAAGCCATTCGTATTTATTCATTTGTCAAAGCAATCATAAATTGATTGCGGATGCTGCCACCACTGCATGCGAAGACGTAAACAGTCTGCAAAGCGAGACAAACAGGGATGCGCAAGCACAATATAAGCCTCAGGACAGCTTAAACTGATGAGCCCCTGGGGAGTCCCGGGTACCCCCTCCGGAAAATTGTCAAAATGGAAGGCACTAGAGATGCAATTGGACGAATTTCTATTAAACGGAACTGTGTGCATCAAGATATGAGCCCTGAGACTCATAAGAATACTGGCATAACAGAGCTGACGTCCTAATGCACATAGTTCCGTCTGACAAAAATACATCCAATTTTAAGCTTTCTCAAGTAAATTTCAAGCTATTGTACAGCAAAATACCACCTTGTTACCTATTCAAGAAATTCAAGCGGCTTGCAGGCTTTAAAATCTGATGCCAAACATCTTTTGTCACTCTATTTTAGTAGGATCAAGCACTAATAACACATTTACAGTCTCCTGATAATCCATCTGTATGATGATCAGCTGCTTAACATTATTTTATCCTGCTCTCTGCAGTTTTTTTTTTTTTTTTTACAGTTAAAAATTGAATAACAATGCGGATATCTAGATGCCTTTTTGTGAGCTGACTCAATTCTTAAACATGATATTTAATAGTTTTATGATATATTACAGATGATGCTGTGTTGACTGGGGAAAATTCAGATGATTCAAATCATGATGGTGACCCAAAATCGTCCAGACCCCTCAGAGAACAAGACAGATTCCTGCCCATTGCAAATGTTGCTAAAATTATGAAAAAAGCCATTCCTCCTAGGGGCAAAGTAAGTCGCTCGTTTTCTTAACGTTGAATATGATGATTCGTCTTATTGCACAAGAGAGAGTCAACCATGTGTTTCTTAAGCGTTGGCCAAGAAGCCTAAAAACTGATGGAAAAGATGGGTAATTCACTTTCGAGGGCTCTGTACCTAACCCAACGGAGAGAATTTGGAGCAACAACTCTCAGACTCTGAGCATGAATAGTTCCAAAAGAGTTAGCCCATTTCCTACAGATGCCTTATCTTGGTTCATCAATATTAAATTGAACGGATGGATAACTAGGATTTGTTTAACCAGCCCTAGTTTGCATTAAACAAGGATCTAGAATATTTGTCACATTGATATGAATGATCTGTGATACTGCCAAATTCTTGATGTCCATGTCAATAACAAATACTGTCATCCTTTTACAGATTGCCAAAGATGCCAGAGAATGTGTCCAAGAGTGTGTTTCTGAGTTTATCAGTTTCATCACAAGTGAGGCAAGCGAACGATGTCATCAAGAAAAAAGGAAAACAATAAACGGTGAAGATATTCTTTTTGCGATGACAAATTTAGGATTTGACAATTACATAGAATCATTGAAAATTTACTTGCAAAAGTACCGAGAGGTAATTTTTTTCTTTTATCGACTAATCATGTTTAAGTTTGTTTTCTATAGGCTGCAGATTTTAAGTCAGGAACTATGGATAATTTCGATTTCAAAAACTCCGAAAGAAAAAAAAAGAAAATTTTAAGAATCTCAATCTCGCAAACAAATTGATAAGTATGGTTTGCTGAAGATTTCATTGTAAAAAGCACTAAAATCGGTTCAGTGATCCATCTAAACTTTGGTGTTTCGGTGAGCAGAAAGTTTTTAAAGTGTTCACAAAGTTCAACTAGTAAAGAGGGAACATATGTTATTTTACCTAGTTTTATGCGCTTTCTTCTTTTTGTTATCCATTTACTTGGATAAAGGGCTCAATTTAATTTTTGAGCAATTTTTCATGAGAGAGACACTTTGTCCTTGCTGTAGCTGAAGTTTAACGTTAATGGTTCAACAGCAGAAAGATCACCAGCTCTAATTTCAGTATGCTTTGATTCTGTGTATTCTATTAAAAATAAATAAAATTACTTATTGAAATCAATTTGTTGACATTTTGAACTAAGGAACTTCTATTTGTAGCTCATTTTAGAGATAACATATGTGCCATTTGATTCCCTATGGAGATAGGTGCATTTTTTAATGAGATTGCAAGATGAAGTCAATTCAGTGGTCAGCTAATGACCACATTTCTCTCTTTATTTTACATTGTTTATTCCTTTTCTCTAATGTTTTCAATGTTTCTAAATATTTTCAGGCTACCAAAGGCGATAAATCTACTGGACATATTTATGAAGAAATTGATGATTGCTTTGGTAAGGATTTAAAAAGATAAATTAAGTATCTATCATCTTACTTTGTGGGGAAATGGCTTTATGAATTTCTCTATCACAATCTAAGGAAGATAATTTCTATTGGCTAACTGAGCCAATCAGCAGAAATTAGCCTGTGAATTAATTGGTTACACTCATGACAAACAGGGCCGGATTTACATTTTTAGCGCCCTAGGCTAAACTTAGGGTGGCGCCCCTAAAAGTAGGCACTCTCGTGGGGGTGGGGGGGGGGGGTCCCCAGACGTCCCTCCCCTACAGATCTGAAGGAGGATGTTAGGTGTCAGGAAAATGTTCAAATTCACCTTTATAGAAACACGATTTTCAACATTTCTGAGGTACGATTACGTTTGCAAATAAGAAGTAAGAAAAGACTCGTTAAATTAAAAAAAAAAAAAAAAAAAATTCTCTTTACTCACTATTTTACAGTGGCTTCTTTCTTGCTTTTTTGTTTGCAAAATCATCGATTACGTCTTCATAATCAATCTGGCCTGTGATGCGCTGCTCAATAGTAAGTAGAGCAAGTCCCGTTAGTCTAGCCATTCCCATCGTTGACCGGAGGTAATTCTTGACCCGACGCAAGGTAGAGAAGGAGCGCTCTGCAGAACAGTTGGTTACGGGTGTAGCCAGAATCATGCGGAGGGCTATGTCGACGTTTGGGTAAATTTCCAAAACATCGCTGTCATATAGAAATTTATAAAGTCCCCGTAGACTTGTTGTTTTCTTTATCAGTTTATCGCCTTTCTTCTCCCACAAAGACGAGCCACACTGGATCAGGAAGGCTTTAAGGTGCAATGATTCATCAACTAATGTTGGTTCAAGATCATTAGGATATAAGGCTACAAGCTCAGCAGCTTTGTTTGAAATAATAGCGGAATCCTGCTGTAGGTCGATATCCTCAAAAAAGCCGAAAGTGGAGTGGAGATCATCGTACTTATCAGCCCGTTTACGTAACTCTACGCTCAAAGTGTCCAATATCACGTTGAATGTATTAACTCTGAAATCTTCACGTCCACTGAAAGACACTTCACCCTCTCGAGACTCGCCAAACGTAAGTTTTCGCTTTGGGCGTCTTAGTTTGTCGTACTTGTAAGTGGTCACGCTTGATTTTTCCTTCGCCAAAGTTTCTAAACGGTCGAAATCTTCACGCAAATTTGACACGTAGTCGGAAAGAGCTTTGTACTGACGTTTAACTTCTCCGAGATCTATGGCTTGGCTTTGAAGTTTTTTGCTCACTTTGTTGAATGTTTCTAAAATACTTCCCCATATGGTGACCATCAAAGCTGTTTCTAAGGAGTCCAATTTATCTTTTAGGCAACGTGCCTCATGCCTGGTATCGCCTGGTTGGTGCTCATCACTGGCAATTTCGTCAAGAGACTTAATTACTCCAGTCCAATCTTTAACAAGGGTAAGACAAGCATCATGTCGAGCTGCCCATCGTGTTTTGGATAGGCTGTGAAGGACTCGAGTGCAATTCTTGCAAAGCACTTCCCATCGTTTCGTAGAGCAAGAGAAAAAATTGTAAAGCTCTTGCAGGAGAGAGAAAAACGATATTGCCATAACACAAGACTCGACAGCCGAGGAACCTACAAGATTTAGAGAATGAGCCGCACACGGCACATATTCAGCATGGGAACATAATTCCTTGATTCGCGCCTGAACGCCGGAGTAAATACCCGACATATTCGATGCGTTATCATATGATTGTCCCCTACAGTTTGAGACATCCAAACCACACTCCTCGAACACCTTTATCACTGCTTCGACTACTTCTTCAGCTTTGTGGCCGATGTTGGGTAAAAAACACAGGAACCTTTCGACTGGCTCCCCATTTTTCACATACCTCAGTATGAAAGTGAGTTCATCTGTGTGTGAAATGTCGGGAGTGGAATCCAAAACAATGCCAAAATACTTAGAATCTTTTGCTTCTTGCAATATAATGGTTTTCACTTTTTGAGCCATGAGTAAAATAAATTCCTCAGAGACTGTGGATGATAGGTATGAAGTGTGCCCTGAACCGACAGTGCCATAACGGTCTATATGCTTTTTAAGAAACGGGTCAAATTCTGATAGAAATTCCAGTAAACCAAGATAATTGCCCTTTGAATTTGATTCTTCTCCAATTTTCTCACTTGAGCCTCTGAATGCCAGGCCGTAAATGGCTAGAAATTTCACAGCCGCGACAACTCTTCTTAACAAAGCTCTCCAGTAGCTTACTTCCTTTTCCGTCTGTTCAAGCAGGTGTGAATCTGCACGTCCTTTCGTATTCGCTCGGACTTTCAGGTTTCCTAAACATGTTTTGTGTCCGCGTGAATTTTCATGATCCTTTAATCGCTGGGTTGCATTTTTCCAATCATTATACCCGGTCACAAATACACTGTCTGAATTCGCGGGTGATCCGAACAACATACAAGGAACGCAGTAAACACAACCCTTAGATTTAGAATACACCATCCACGATCGATTTTGGGTTTCACCATTGAGCAATGTTCTCGTGAACATACTTTTTGAGGCATACCGTGCTTGGTCTGGATAAAGTCTTTTCGATGCACTGAAATCTACGCCACAGTTTTGGGACACACCGTGAGCCGCCACGTAATCGCGAAGATTTTCATCGATTTTCCACAGCGCTGGATCCGAGAGAAAAACCGCACCAATCAAATTCTCCCCCGATTCAATATCACTTTCGAGTTTTTCCGCCGAGTCTCCGACACTCTTTACACTGTCACTCTCGTTATCACCCGATATACGTGTGCTGGGACCAGGATCAACTGTTAAAGGAACGTCGCGATCGCTGTTATCGGGCTTTTCTGTTACGGGATCGCATTTGCTTTTATCATCACTGCCAAAAAAAGCTGAAATTTTAGGCACTTTCTTTAAAACCTCGGCTTCATTTTTTGCCCGGGCCTCTCTTCTCTTTTTGAATTCGCTTCCACTAGGTTTAGAACTCATTTTGACGGTCACGGCGCGGGGCGGTGGGCTTTTCACTTGGCACCACGGACATCCAACGACAACTAAGTCTGATCCACCCGCGCCCCGTACAAGCTGGGGACTTGAGAAACATAAGCTCCATTTAGTCATGTAAAAAGAATTTTATCAAAGTCAGCTCATTGCTGACTCAAAATATTGCAGAGTGAAGAACCGGAGCCAAGATAACTGATAAGTTGGTGTTTTATGACGGAGACCAAAGGGATCAAATCTCCGGTTGTGAGCCGCCTCGCCGGATCGGCTGCGCCAGGCTAGGGTGCCTGGCCAGAGAAATGCCCGGCGGGCCGGAACTAGCCATCGCCAGCAGAACCGCACGAGTTTTATCAGTCCATTCTTTTCGTTGCGCCTTTGCCCGAGTAGTAGCTAGTACCCCGTGGCCGTGTGCTTATGACACGCGAAGGAAATTTTGTCAACCGCAACGTAGACATTTTTAATGAGTCACGTTTTTGAATAAATTCTCAAAAATTTTGCGCCCCTCAGAATGTTGCGCCCTAGGCTATAGCCTAGTTAGCCTATTGGTAATCCGGCCCTGATGACAAAATCTAAAGGCTACACATGTCTTTGACCTGGTGAACCCTGCACCTGTAAAAATACGAGCTCAACTCGCCGTCCTCCAGGGCCTACTCTAGGCTCTATGTACAAGTTAAAAAATTAAATTTTTAAAATTTTTGCTGAAAATGTTTTTGGGAATAAAGCTGAAACAATTTGAGTCAGGTATTGTCAATCTATGATGCATTATGTAGAAATCCTGACAAATTCAAGTTATTTCATGAAAAAATACGGGAGATATAGACATTTTAATGGGACTCAAACATTTTCCTTGTTTCTCATTCCTAACCCAGGCTACGGGTGCACGGGCTGAACAGGTTGATGGAGAATTGGTAAAAAGTGAATTAGTAAGATGCCAAATTTCAAATGAGAGCTTTCATTTAACTTGTCCCCGTCAGCTATGAGCAGGAAAATAGGGGAAAAATGTGCTTGTTTGGTCATGATTTTTCTTTCTTTCCTTCACTTTGGTGACACATTCCTTACTATAAGTTATTGCAGGGACAGTTTTTTTCACCCTATTTCTATCTTCAGTAGGATATAAAATGAGCATTCTTGTTGAAATCGTAGGCTCTTCATCTATTTTGAAGTCTAGCCTAATGTTTGAATTTTTCTCAAGAACTAGGATCAATTTTGATTTTGGCATGGCCATCATAAAGCAAGGAATTTAGCAAGAAGCATGGGTACGACGGAAATCATGGCCATACCAACAAGGAGTGCTGACGTGGCAAGAATTCTTCTTTTCAGGCCTGAAGCTTATATTTTCAATGCAAGGCATCTGGTGAAGTTGTAACATTGATTCGGCTTGAAGGAGAGACATGAAGATACATAAGAGCAAGAACAGCACAGACCTGATTTTGTTTCTCTTTTAAGGACAGTGCAAGTATTATGTTTTTACCACTTCTCTATGAAAACAATTTTTCCTATTTTTTTTTTTTATTTTCCGTTCTTTTTTTCCAGCTTCACCTTCGATCTCTGGTAATATGATAGCCCAAAATGGACAAGAAGATACTATTGTTTACACAACATATCAAGAACCTCTTCAGCAGTTTCATATGACTTAAGAGACAACGTTTGGAAAAATATTGCATTTTAACTTAATCCAATGAACAGTCTTCACTTTACCTTTTTCTTCCCCAAATTCTGATTTCTTTCGATATGAATAGTCAAATTGAGAAATTAATTGAATTGGTTTTTGGGTTCTTTTTTCCTTTAAAGTCTGTTAGAGTCCTTGCCAAGTAAGTTTACGCTCTTCTAGCCTGCGACAGAAAATTATCTGTCGCCACTTTTACATGTAAAGTAAATGCAAGGAACACTATGGCAGATCTTCTTTCGCAGTCTAAAAGTGCGTATACTTATTTAGTGAGGCCTCTAGCACAATTAAGCAGCAAGAATCTCAAAAATAAAGAAGTACAAAAATTTCACTTGTCTGGTCAATATTTTACGGTTTGAACATGAAGGCATAACAAGCCAAGACCTGTTTGTAACTGTCGCTCATTATAATCTATCAAAATTCAATTTTAAACTTTCAAAAATCATTATATCATCTTTTACCCGCACGATTAATTTTATCTGATAAATAAAATAGATGTAAATAATTTTACTTGAAAGTTATCATTATTGTTAGGCGATCTAAAATCTTAATTGTCTGATCTTATGTTTGTATTTTTTGCATTGATCCGACTTATTGTCTAAGCATTTGTATAAAGTATACAGAGCTTAAAATAAAAGAAGTGTCCCATTTTACACCGAACTCTTCATTCCAAGATCTCTCAAGTGTTTTTAGCCTGCACCAGCTAATTTTCGATATTATTTGATAAGAAGTTTTGGATGTAACCTCATGATGACCTCAAAAACTGGATTATTTATCCTAGATTCGACAGAAAAATGTATCTCGATTGTTGTGGTTCAAAATTTTTACTCTCACTAATTTTTCAAGTAAATATCATTGAATAATTTTTATACAATACTTCCAAAAAATACTTTTAAAACTTACAAGGGCAGAAAACAAATCGCACAAGTTTTGCCTAGGGGAAGGAATGGGTTACATTTGATTCAATGTACAATCTGTTCAACTTCCAGTGCAGTAGCATTTTCCCCAGAAACTTTTAAATCTAAAAGCCTGAAAGTTTGTAGGCATACAAATATGACTGTTGTCTACACCTAAAACTAGAGATATGAAAATCTGTTTGCATGAAAGTTCTTTTTCGAAAGTTGAAACTTGGGCACATTTCCCCGAAATTTTTCATTGCTGTATTTTGGCATAAAAAAACTTATATGTCTACACATATAACTCTAGTACCACTTAAGGCTCTAATTTCAAGGAGATTTTAAAAAAAAGTTTATGAAGATCGAACTGTTAGTTTCCTAGAAACATGCACCAGAAGGTAAAAAACGCTTTTTTTTCTAAATTGTGAAAAAGAAAAAAAATGATGACTCATGTATGTGGATTGACCATCAAACGACTCTTCGTTTTTGAAAATTTGTAATCCAAAGAGTGATTTTCTAAAGAATACGTAAAAACTTTAAAGCTAAAAGCGTCCTCTAGAAAAGCTGACAGAAAAAAAGTCCAAGTTTTTTATTTGGGACCTACTTCTTACCTAAACAACGATGATTAATTATCCACCAAAAGAGTAAAATATGATGGGAAATTAACAAAGACTAAAACCAGGATACAAGGTTTTGTAGTTATATCATTTACTCCAAAAATTGGCGAAAAACACCGTCTGGGGCCAATTTCTGATAATGACCGTTCCCTGGTCTTTTTTTTTTTTTTCACCAATATCGGAACTAAGAGCTGAAAAAAGCCAATTTTCAAAGCTTTTTGCATTCAATGGTTTTCAATCAGCAAACAAGATAATGCCAGGCGAGTAATAAGATGTGTTTTCTTTTAAAAAAAATTTAACATGGGTCCGATTTCAGCTTCATGAGGCTGATTTTGACCTTAAAAACACCTCTCCTTTCTGCCCCGTTACTTAATTAAGTCAGCTCTGCCTGGTGTTATAAAATGTTTTAAACACCAGAGAAGTTATTAGATTGGTCATCAAAGTTGAAGTCTTTTCTGGAAGACTTCTCTATTACAAATGTTGATACATTTGCTCCATATGCTGAGAAACACTTCTTTTGTTATAGTAATTTACATCCAATGAGAAAATGGAAATCAATTTTTTTTTACATTAAATTTATTCAAAATGTAAATTTCATTTTTAACAGAAATAATGATACTTATAAATGAGAATAAGAAACATTGAACAAAATATAGAGAACTAAAATTGAGGTAAAAAATTGACAAAGAAACAAAACTATTAATTACATAGACATTTACTCTTGCTTTGAATAACTAAAAAAGTAAAGAGCTACACTAAAAATAAGTAGAGGAGAAAATTTTTTTTCCAAAAATGATAGAGAAATGGTTATTTGTACATCAATTTAAAGGTAATGTGCAAGGCACTGTGAATGTAAACATGTCTGATTAGACATAACTTTAAACAATAAGCTGAAGTGGCTTCGACAATAAGGGGAAAAAATCGAGATGGAGAACAGGTTTTTCTGAAAAATTATTCTAACTGCTCAAGCTTTTCTTGTAAGACATTATGTCATCTTTAAAATCGCTTTGGTGAGGACGCTGCAACGGGTGAGATGAAAACAATGAAAATGCATTCATAAAATTAACAGCACTGTTATCAGTCTCTAGAATGTACGAGTATCCATTATCTAGCTTTGACAGAGTACTTATAATTTGTACACGGACACTTTCATCTAATTCATCTTCGTGTAGAAAAAGACTATCAAATATGAAGTAAGGGGAGTCGATGAACATTTTAAATTTATCCATGGAATTTCTTATGCTAAGGAACTTGGTGCGGCCATAGAAAAATATGCCCCGAGCTATAAATGCAGGTAACGTTTTTTTATCTTTGCATTCGGGTAATTCTACATTCATCATCAAAAGTTTCAAAAGTTCATTCAAACAAAAATCTTCTTCATCATCCTCCATGGACGTATCTCCATCACCTGGAGGTACATGAATTCGCTTTATATTTTCAATTAACTTGTCTTTGCGGTCGGTGAACGGGCAGTAGAGAACAGCACTAGAACCATTCAACAAAATGATGGCGATTTGTGTTTGCGGATTCCAATTGAGCTTGTTGTTGATAAATATTAGTATGCTTTGTTTAAGGAGCAACAATGGTTCTACATCCTTACCTGGATATAAACTGATCTTGGAGCAGGATGGAGTGACGTCCAAGCAGAGAAATATTTTTTCTGGAACATTGATGGGGGGCATTCTCTCATCAGGCTGAAGTTTCTTCCTCTCGACAGCTTTCTGCACATGTGCCTCTTGGCTGTCTTCATCTTCTGTGAGTTCCACCTCTGGGACCTCGGCTTTGGTTCCACCAACCATTATCTTCTATTCAAAAAAATAAAAAAGGGCAATTCTAAATTTTAGAAGTCTCCTCTAGCTGGGTAAGATCAAATACAGTGCTGCAGTATGCAGTATGCTATACAGCAGGTTGATTATCGAATTGATGGACACAGCGATAGACAAATAAACCGAAGGAAAAATGAAGCGATTCTACTGGTGGAAGCGGAAGGTTGCCAGGGCTGGCAAATTTTGCTATTTTTCTAAACATAGATATGAAAAAAAAATATTTTGGATTCCAAAAAAATTACAAACAAGAAAAGGCGGCAAAAACTCTCATTTCCCGAAGGTATAAAACTATAGTGCCTAATTTCTAATTGTATCATCCGTATGTGGTATGAGAGGTAGACGCTATAAATTATGTACAAAATTCTGTGAACTTATGCTAGTGTGGAAAGGGATTTCAAAAAAAGTGTGCCCAAGACGAATATATGAATGCATCTTATCCACCCCCCCCCCCCTTCAACAGGTCTACTTGATGATTCTTATTGATGTTTTAAACGGACAAGAAGGGGGTGGCAAATAAGTAAATCCAGCCCTGGAGGTTGCAGTGGATAAAAGAGGCATGTAATAGCCTAACTAACAGCAGCAAACAAGAGACTTTTAGGGATCAAAAAGTGGACGAAACCCACTTGTCTGTCCACACGTCGTCCCACGTATTCTGTCTTCATGTCTTTGATAGAGTACCTGTATAGCGAGAGTATAGACAGATGTGAAACTCCGAAAATCCATCAGGCCTTCACCGATGCCTCCTCGAATAAAGTTAGGGCCCAGAAATGTAGCCAACCTATGAATTTCAATTATCCAGAGCGATTTATTAGAACAATTGTTACGAACCATCATTTATAAAGCACGTATTTGACTTAGTTTTTGCATAAATTTACTCATTTTTGTGGAAGAACGCTCATTTAAGTACTTTCTTAGCCATCTTCGTTAGAATTGGAATCTACAGACTGGCAGTGAAATTTTGTGCGTTAGAAGTTGGTTAGAAGGGTGGCTGCACTTTTGGGCATGAAGATTTGGGCTTTTCTATGAAGTGATCTGTCCATACTTTCGGTATACAGGTACTCTAGTCTTTAAGACACCGGGATCATGAACATAAAAAAATAAGTGGTGTGATTCAGAGCAAGAATGTCAGCACTGCAAAAACTCAGTAACTTACGCCATTTGTAGTATTAGAAAACACATGAGAATAAAGGAAATGTTAAAAGTGTAAACAGAATAATTACCAAATGCTAGGAAAGAATGCTGAGAAGAAAGAACTAAATCTAGGCTGAAGCGGAGTCTAGAGATAAAATTGAGCATGAATAAAGCTTCCTTTCCTTGCGAGTTGATCTTGCAATCGATCAGTAAATTCAAGATGTGTTTCTAGCTGTGTGGGTAACGAATAAACAGGCTACAGAACCACTGAAGTTGTCCAAAAAATTCATAAGAGGGCTCGAGTAAAATCCTCACTGTTCAGCTGAAAGTTTTTATCACAATTACGAAGTCGAAGTAAACAATCACTTTTTCAGTAAACGCGTGGAAAAAAGGTACGATAATACCAGAAAGACACGAGATAAGCAGTAGTAATGATAATCACCACATCGACAAGACATGAGGACCAGAGAATTTTGCGATTTGTAAAGTGTAAATTCGTTTCATAGTCGTTTTTACATGTATGTTTTATACATATTGTTTTATATGAAGTGAAATTAACCTCACCACACAGCAAAAACAAAACAAACCTTATCTTTTAAGGTGCATGTAACAAGATCTGACACTTTTCTGTCTTGATGACGTACTTTAGGCTAGGGTAGATCTGCAAATTCATTGGAGCTTCTTGAGAATTTCGTCATCAACATGGCGGTAATGCTCTGACCTTCTTGTTTGATTCCAAAATTTACGTTGCCGGTATTATGAGTTGAGGTTAGGTCGTAATTTGCAGGCAATCATTCACACACGTGGTTTTCTCAATTGAAAGTTTTCCAATCTTCTGTGTTTTCTTTCAAATTTCGGTAAGTATTTATTCCAAATTTCCTGAGATTCTTTGCCTCACCCGGTCTCAGGTCCTGTTTATTCAATCAGACGCCTCTTTGTACTCTATTATCTCCCTAAGCGTTCGATGGAATTTTGTGTCTAAGTAACGAGACTCACAAAGGAGCAAGCATCTTACACTGTTTGTAAGCTTGCCCTCTTAAAACCTAGGTTTTGTGTCCAGATTCAATGATAATCTGCAGCAATACGTCTCCAGAGGAACCCTCAATTGTCAAAAACTATTGAATGTTGTTATTTTGTTTATAGCTCGCACATCGTATGTTGAGACAAACGTCAATCTCCGAATAGCTTTGAATTCGTACCACTCAACAGCTTAATACATGTAGTTAGGTGGCACCACCGATGAACGGTAACACAAACAATACTTTGACGTTTGTCTCAACATACGATGCGGGAGCTCTACCTACCAATTCATGAAAATTCGTTCGTCCATATCATGACGGATTGTATCACGAGACTTTGTAGTAAGATCACTCACCAAGTCCAAATTTGTCAAGTACTGACTTATTTGATTACTCCAGAAAATTCTAGTAGGGCCAGGAGACATGTTTATCATTAGATTTTCATAGATCCCTGAAGCTACATTTTTGATTTCTCAGCTCCCAGATTTTGAAAGTGAGGATGTTTCAAGCGAAGACCAAGTTACCATTCATGAAATCTACCGCCATGTTAACTTGATTCGCTCCCTCCTCCTCCCCCTCCCCATCTGCTGCAGCCGATGTGGCCCTTTCTCAAATCCACCTTAGTTGATCACTGCTTTCTCCTACTTGGACAACGCTAAGCAGAAAGGAACCAAGCCACATCAGCCATTGCCAAATTCAAATAGGCAAATTCATTTTTTACATGAAAACGGTCGTACGGATTTTTGTGCATATTTCAGTGAATATTCTGCATAGCACAATCCAAATTCCTTGAAAATTCCCAAGGAATCCGCTTGAACGTTCTCTTGTAAAAAATTAAATTGACGAGTTGAATTTGGCAATTACTGATGTAGCCTGATTTGGTTATGCTGTACGCAGTCTAATTCTTGCGTTTCACCTTTCTTGCTGATGAATAGAGAATCCGATGTTTTTATTCACCCTCTGCCCGGGCCCAGGGACTTATAGCAGAGGTTGACCCCTGGCATACATCGAGATGCCACATGCCAAAGTAGCTGGCATCCATCACTGCAAGGTATCCCAGCATATGAGGGTGGACGGCTACATTGATATGTTGAGGTGCTAATATCCACCAGGTATCGGCTACTAGCCGGCTACGAAGTGCACCGAGATTGGCCGCCACAGTTCTTGGAACTTCCATTGAAGCGCTCGCATTGAGGGCATTGTCTCCATTGTCCGTCGCACGGGATCTCCAGGATGAACGTCGGGCTGAATCTCTACGTATCCAGTTCTGCTACAGGATCTAGCTACTATGCGGATGCTGAGATCTGTCGAGTCGCCGTCTAGACGGCTACCTGAGTATCTCAGTGCCGTATGCTGAAAATGATATGCTGAGGATCGAAGCTTTCGACCTCTCAGCATAGCAAACTATGTGCATGCCCCAAGATCCAGGAGCCCTGAGCATAGCTTACCACCCGGGATCCCATATCCGGACCAGATACTTGCGGCCAGGTAGCCGCTACCAGTCCCTGTCCGGGCCCTCGCCCATGCTTTTGTATTTTATTATTTATTTTTTAAGTTAAACTAAATTAAATATCGCTGTTATATTAATATACTTTGCATTTATTTTTAGAAATGTCCTATGGTAATTCACGTGGCGGTGGGCGCGGTGGATTTGGACGAGGAGGTGGTGGAGGTTTCCGAGGTATGGTATCATTTTAATAACCTGGGTTCAATGTATTTAGGCAGTACCAAATCTTCACAAATATTCAATAAATCCTGAAATTTGAAGTAATGGAGAGCTCAGGCAATTATTCCAATTTTGAGGCTTTTAAAGGAGGTGAATTTGAGAGTACTTGTGCCAACAAAGATGATAAAAGACTTTTGTTGAAACAGTTTCACAGATTACGTTTTTCATCTTTTAAAATGTATATGCCCAAAGGAAATCATCAGGCGAAATACCGCAAGTGGATTTGGTCAAGTTTTCTGCTTACTTCTTTTAACTTACTTTCGATTTGTTCAGTGTATTTCTATGTCAGTTGGTATTTCTGTGAAATTTGGCTTAAAAGTGAAGCAAATCCTCTTGCCGAAATTTGCCAATGCAGAGCTCTAAAATAGGTCGCAACATGTATGAATTCATCACAAAAAATGGAATAGAGTCAAGGGGTCAGATAGATGTGATTGCTGCCGGCAATAATCTCACGAAGAATTTCAGCAGTTTTTTTGATAATCCATTCCTGCAAGATATTGTTTGTGATTTATGCTTTCTTTCAGCTATGAAATGTCTTTATCTGCCTTGATTTCTTCACTTGACAATTCATTTTCAAGCAACTGTTCCGTTGTCACGGAGAAAATGTCTATCTTAACGAAATGTTTACAAAGAAAGCCCAAAAGGTCAGGACCTTTTAAACGGTCTTTTTATCTTCTAGAACCTTATAAAAACCACCATCGATAATTATATCACTTTTTTCTCCCAAAAATTTGCATTATTTTTGGATTAAACCATGTATAGCTCCTCTCTTTTCTGTTTTTCCTTGTTCATTTTCTCTTACAAATGCATTTTTCCGCATTCTCAATTCTAATCTATTTTTTTATTTAAAATTTTCTGTTGTGCAGGAGGCAGAGGAGGAAGAGGAGGAGGTAGAGGAGGTTTTGGTCGGGAACCAGAAGGTCCACCGGAAGAGGTATGTAGTTTATTTTAGATGTGCATTTCTACTTTCAATGTCCTCATCAACAAAGTGAAAATATCTGGATGGCATGCATCTGGAAATATTGTGAAGCATGAGTCCTATCATGAGATCATAGGGATAAGATGCAAGGATGTAGAAAGTTCTTAGCTCTCTTATTTTTCAAACTGACTTTTCCATTTTAAAAGCCCTTTTTCCATAAAATTCTCAAAGCCCTGGCCGTTTTTTACAAGCGCTGATTACAGTTTTTTTCATGAGCGGAAATTTTAAATTCACCGACTCTATTGAGAACTTAAAAAGCCAATTTCTAACTTATGGATTGGTTTTGACATTTTCAATTTATTCAAAATATTACATGTACAATTTATATGAAGAAACTTGATTTGCAGTACTCATGTGTCTAGTGTTTCATTCCCTCTCCCATATTGTCCTCTCCCCAAAAATGAGTTTCGTCGAGGATAAAAAATTTGCTCAACCTTAAAACTTTGAACAGCTGTTAAACCCTGCTTTAAATTTTTCAGGTAGTGCTTCTTGGACACTTTAAATACCCTTGTCAAGATGATATAGTTTGTAAAGTACAAATGGAAGATGTACCATTCTTCAACGCGCCAATCTACCTAGAAAACAAACAGCAAGTAGGCAAAATTGATGAAATATTTGGCAGTTTGCGGAATTATTTTGTTTCTATCAAACCCATGAATGAGATCAAAGCAAAATCTTTCAAGGATGGTGATGAGGTAACTATGAATTTCAAACTGGGCTAGAATTGAATCATATTTAGCAAAAAGAAACCAAAGCGATCACACTGTTTTCAAAATTGTGCAACTTCTTTTTGCTGTACAAAATGCCAAGTATATGAACAGTTGTATCATAGAGTCGTAATGTAAATGGGAAAGCTGGCGCCTCTTTTGAGCATTTTCCAGGTCCTGATTTTTTAGACTCCTGTGTCATGCCGGGTCACTTTTTCGATACTCAGGTATCTAGCTATCTAATCAAGACAAAGAGGATATGAATTATTACGTATTCTACATCGCCATTTTAGATCTAAAATGTATTGAAGAAGTGACCGAAGCTAGGCGCACACCAGGCTCAGAACTCGTCGAGCGGAACATAGAGCCAGCTCTCCCACTTACATTACAACCTTGTGTAATCAATGAGTTGTATACACAATTGTTACACTTTACACGATCATTTTCATTAAAAATTAACAATTTTTCGGCACAGAAACAAAGACTATTTGGGGAGAATTATACACCATATGTTTTATAATGAATAAATTTAGTTGGCGATGAATCCCTCAGTTTAATGCACAGGGCTCTTTCCAGAAAATTTTGAGATTAGATTTGATGCTAACTGGTACAAAAATATTGATTTTGCTGGAAGAGAGATCGAAAGGAGTTTCAAATTTTTGAAAATGAATGACCCCATTTTTTTAATACAAGAAGGTGTCTACTAAAATTTAATTTTAGATTTTCTTGGAGGTTTTAACTGATATTTACCTACTTTTGCGTAAATAAATTGACACTTTTTTCATTTTACAAACCAATATATTTTATGATTTGAATCAAATGTTTTGTTTTTGGACGTGCTAAATGGAAAATGCTTGAGCAACTCGGAATTTCTGGATCAATGACCAATTTTCCTGTTAACATTAAATTTCCTGATATTTTCCGGTTTTTACTATCTGATAGAAGAAACAACTTAATTGGCCCAAAACACTGACAAAGAAGCAACTTAAATCAGGACTGAGGCCGCAAATAATAAAAAGATAGCATAAAATAAAATAAAAAGTGTGAGACGTTTCGCAATTCGCGTTGAGTCTCAGAATAACAGCGGTGAGGCTCATAGTGTCCTTCTTTTTAATTGTCTTTGTTTTGCAGGTTTAAAATGCGGGTGTGATCCCTGCGAACCGTCCCGGGCTTTTTATTTTATTTTATGTGTTCTCTTTAATATTTGCTGCCGTAGTCCCGATTTAAGTTGTTTCTTTTTACTATCTGTAGACGCTCTGACAATGAAATCATCACCCATACCTTTTAGTTAACTCCTGATTTCTTCCTTTTTTCATGGCAGCTGTATATAAATCCAGCGAAGACACTTCCTCTGAAGATGTTCCTTCCAGGCAACGAAAAGAAGCGAGGAGGTGGAGGAAGAGGAAGAGGTCGCGGAGGTCCTGGTGGCGGCAGAGGTGGTTTCGGTGGTGGTAGAGGTGGTTTCGGTGGCCGAGGCGGTGGTGGATTTGGTGGCCGCGGTGGAGGCAGAGGAGGTTTTGGTGGACGTGGAGGTGGCAGAGGAAACAGCTTCGGGGGCGGAGGAAGAGGAGGTGGTAGGGGAGGCTTTGGAGGTGGAAGACGCTTTTAAGTATCTCCGAAGAAACAATGGTCTCCTCTTGTTTAATTTTTTTCAATTACTCAGAACAGCTTTTTGTCATTATGGTAATGAGGGTATTAGAGTCATCAAGAAACCAAGTGAATTAGTACTTTTGAAAAGGGCGGAAGTCCAACTTTTCAAACTGGTTTTTTTTTACATTTTTGATGCTCTTTCTACGTCACATCTGCAATCTTTGAAACAGACAAACGCTGCTTTCTCGGATAATATGGTAACCAAATAAGAGAGTTTAAAAATGCAACAAAAATTATTTTGATAAATGGACTTCCGCCCCTTCTAATGTACTGATTCAGATGTGCTCTACACCAACCAAGACTGGCTTTTCTTTCATTAAATTCAAGATGACTCCTCAATAACGTGAGTGATTTTAATGTAATATAATTGATCAGTGAGTCCATTTTTCAAGCGATAGAAATCTGCTTTAATGACTGAATATAATGTAAATTAATACAAAAAAAATCAAATATGTTCATAACCCAAATTCATTATGTATCTGCTTAGTAATTACTCAGTTTTTGTCATTCGACAATAACCAGTGGAAATTCTATTTATGGCTGTTGACATTTTTTGCTAATTTTAGAATTACACCATTCAAGTATGAGTTTGCGATATGCACAACTGATGCACTGTTTCAGAGGTACTAAAATAATTTCATTTCAAAAATGGAAACCTATAAGCGCTTTTAGAAATCTGATCAAGTCTATGTTCGGAAATGTGACGACATACAAATTCTGATAGTATAGAGACGATAAGATGGTAGAAAAGGCCAATGCCTACCATAAATCTTGTTAAATGATGATTATTTTTGTATGTATGTATGTGTGTGTGTCACACTTTATTTGGCTAGAATATGAAGAATCTTTGTTGATTGCTTACTGAATCTTTTTGTAAGAGCTGAACGTAGTCTTAATTACATTCCGATCGCAAAAATTCTCAAATTTGATGTGTTTGTGTAATGCTATTATTAAGGAGCGACAGCATTTCTTTCTTACTTTCAAAGAAAAGTATTATTTTTGTGTTGCTTTCTCCGAATATTTTGTTAAGGACTTTTCCATCACTCTTGAGGAAACCATCAGTGATATTTAAAAAATACCAGCGGCTTGATTGTTGAATCGTTATCTAATGACCTTGATCGATGAAAAGCATTGTCGACATAGAGATTTATCAATCAGGACCATTCCATAACGATCTAATGATCAAGCCAAAGAAATAAAACGTGGCGCTATTAAATAGAGAGAATGATGGTGGATCTCTTGAGTTTTCCCATAACATATTACATCTTTCTGTTCTTTGGACGGAAATCTGTGAATGGTACGCCAAATTTTTAATAAATGAAAATAGTTTTAAATCCATGATGACTTAATTATACGAATGAAGGCAAATTTCGGTGGTCAAAGAAAGAGAAATAATCTAATGCTATGTTCAATGACTTCAGTCAACATGCCCTCGTCCATAAATGTTAAAAGTATGAGGGAACACTGTGATTAAACTTGAAAAGTCCTAATCTTTCATGAATTTGTCAAATTTGAATGGAATGAGCCAGACTTTGTTTTTATACCTTAATTTTCTCAAACGTCTGATTTTTTTCACCGGGACATGAACTTCATAATTTCCTATGAGTTTTCCCTAAACTACAAGGAACACATTCACAAAATTTTAAGTTTAAGCATGGCTTTGTGTTCAGTTGAAAAATTGAAACGGACAAAATTAGGCAACATCTGATTCTAAGTAAATCCGTCAATTCGTAGCAATACGAGCTATATATTTTATTTCAACCTCTGGCTCAGACTTCTTTTTTTACAAGTTAAAACTGTTTTAGTTATTAATTATCGAACGGAATGAAAAGCTTATCAGAGAGCTCCAGTCTTGAGTGAATTGCCAGGGTGTCTAGCGAACGGGAAAAATCAGGGGAAACGTCAGGGAATCTGCAAAAATTCGGCATGACAGGGAATTTTATTTTGCAAGCGATTTTCGTGTCAGGGAAATCGGAATACATGGATTTTTCGGAGACTATTTTACTATTACGGAGATCTCTACTAGAACTACTGCTGATGTCTTCGAAATTGCAAAAATGGGGCAAACATATCTCGCATAGGTTTAGGCACCATATATTTTGCTCTATTTATTATATTTTATTCTTAAAACATGATAAAATTCTTACATCTAATCAGTTCAACCATGTTGAAAAATAAGGAATATTTTTCCTTTATGGTCAAGGAATTATTTTTCCGTCTGTCAGGGAATAATACATTTTTCTCCGGTTTTTTGGCCGTTTTTTTTTTTTTCAGGGAAATATCAGGGAACTGTTTTTTTAATATTGCTAGACACCCTGTGGCCCTCATGAATGTTATTTAATTTTAATCTTGTACCACGCAGACCATAATGGTCGGATTATTTTGAAAAGTCCAGGAAGCAACTTCTGCCATGTAAATATTTTCTTTTTTTTTTGCGAAAAGGCAGGCTCATGTTTTTATATTGCCAGAAATAAATATTTTGTTTCAGTTTCCAATCTGAAATTTTCTAATTTTGTAATATATATTTAATTCTTATAAATTGGAATTGTACCTTTTTGAATTTGATGTGATCTTTCCCAGAGGAGAAATAGAAAGTGAATGACTTCACCATTGAAGCAAAGATACGTTGTCGAAGTACAATTATGCAATACTGGTTCGCAGTTTTTTTTGTTTTCGCAACGCAACTCGAAGGTTTGAATGACCTCTGGCGATGGTCGAGTGTTCGGTAAAAACGTTGAGTATGTCTATGTCAGCATGTCAATCATCAGGTAATTCAAACTGAGTTGAACAATCCGTTTGGTATTGAGTTATTCTGTTTCCGAACGGTCCTTGCCAATTTACTTCGACAACACAGCTGATATCATTAGGTTCCATTATCTGTTTTTGAATCGCTTAATTTCACTCGGAAAATATCTCGGAAAGCGAGCATTGCCTCTGTAATTTTAGTTACAGGTAAATTGGGGTTGCTGTAATTTCAAAGATTTGCCACCACATTAATACAATGCCGATTTTTTTAAGCTCTGAGAAAATCAGCAGGATGTGAGGTTATGTCAACTGAACCATGAGAAGGTTTGAGAAAACTAGAAGTTCAGCCTGAGGAATTGAGACCTAAAACCAAGGGCATCATTCAATTCAGTCGATTTGTTCAATTTATTCCAACTATTCCATCATGAAATTATGGATCATAACCTGAATAACTTTTTCAAGTCTGATTAGATTCTTAAAATTCTGAAATCGAACTGATATTTTTCTCCTTTCCTCTTTTCCTTTCCTTCTTCTCAGTCTTTCTTACTTTCCTTTCTTCTTTGTCTTCTTTTACCCTCTTTTCTCTCCTTCTTATTCTTTTTCTTTCCCTCTTTTTATATTTTCTTCCTTCTCTTTGCTTCTTATTCATTCTATTTTCTTTCTCCTTTTCTTACAAGATTGAACGCACGTTAAATGGCACACTTTCCCCTCTTTTTCTGGCAACTTGATTTGGTTACTTGGACCCTTGAAAGAAACATCAGTTCAACTATTAAAATATTTAAAAATTCTTTTAAGAAAACACATCCGAAATGGAAAAGGAGAAGAGAATAAACTCACTTTAAGAGCAATTAGTGTAGGGGCAAACCTTCAAAATAATAAGATTACAGATGCTCAAGTTGAGCAAGGAAGCAAAAAGAGAGAACAGAAGTGGGAAAAAAGAAAAAAATAGTTATTTCAAAAATTGTTTTCATTTCACAAATTTTCTAAAGAACAACTGTAAATAGGCAATTCTACAGCTTCATTGAGGTTTCCAATCCAGCAGATAATCCTACTTCATCTCGGTAAATTTACATTTTTGGCAGCATTTTGTGAGGTTACCGACAAAGCCAGTTTTGAATGCTGTGACAGCCTTGAGCGTTTGAAACTATGTATTAGCGTTAACAATTGTTGTTTAGTCTTTAAAAACGGACTTCTAGACAAGGTACAAATTTAAGCATTCCGATGTTTGTTGCCTCTTCCAAATTTCTAACGTTCTTCAAATTATTGACCTTTTTCCGTTATTAAGTCATGTTCCACATCAAATTTTGATGAGAAAACAAAAATCATAAGGCTTAAATTTTAACCTTGTCTAGTAGCCCATTCAATCTGTCACAAAGCTTAAATACAGTTCTTCCTATTTTTCAGTCATTGTAGAAGCTGTAATAATGATAAAAAAGTAGTCGCTGAAAATAAGGTTGCAAAATTTTCGTATTGCTAGGTACAATTAAAAATATAATAAAACTAGAGCTGTACAGTCTGTGTAGTTACAAGATATATTCAAATTATTTACATAAAGGTAGACGCACTTTCATTCCCTGATCCTTCTTCAAAACAACTATCACCGTAAACAGCACAATCCATACCGTAACTTTCCATGTACATTCACTATAAAAAAGAAATTGAATCCTCCTGATAGAACTGACCGAAATAAAAAAAGAAATTCCGGGGTTGAAGATGACACTCAATTATACAACTTAAGGTACAAATTTCAATGATAGGACTGTTAAAAACTTAGAGCGATATCCGTTTCACGTGTTATGATTTAACTGTACATCTTCGTTTGGGTAAAGGTTCACCATTTTCACTATCAGCCTGCAAAAAAGAAATATTAAAACATTACAAATATACAAAGGAAGGGTGTTCGCTGAGAATCACTTTTCCCTTAACCTAGTTTATTTAGTTCTTGTGCCAGCTAAGTGCCTTGATGACAAATGCTTAAAATAATGTATTTCAATTAAATTCAGAGAATGTTTCCAAAACATATTGATGTTGAGGTAATGTGTCAAGGCTTACTACCCATGTTGAGACATGCTTCAAAATTGAAAAGGATAAAATCCTTTTAAACCCCACTGCAATAAGTAATTACATTAATGCGAACTTGCACATCAAAACTATCAGAAGACTTTCTAAACTTAATATTTTAAGTCAATCATTTACTGTTAATGAAGAAAGAGGTGGATATCTACAACAACATTCTAGATTAATTGATAAATGTGATAAAATTATGGAATCTTACCTTGGCATCATTTGGTTTGACTGCAGCTGTGTTGTTTGCTGCGGCAGCATTCTTTTTGGCGGCAGCTTTGGATACTTTAGTGGTATTGGCAGCATTCATTGTCATATTACTCAGTCCTTTTTTGCTGTTGCTTTGGTTTGTTTGCTGGAACACATTGAAGAACAGTTAATGAGTGTCAATATATTAAGTATGGAGGCTCTTATTTGGATCACTTTGAAACTTAATTGTTTTCAGAACAACTGAACCCCTTCCTTTCTGCTCCAGAAAAGCTCTTGCTCAATTCAGCATAAAATTCTTCTCCCGTAACTATTTTCATTTTAAATTGGCTTGTACGGTTTAAAAATTCAACCCCATGTGTCATGGTAAAACAAAGTGCTAATGACTTGGTCACATGCAAATATGTTGTAAGCACCCAACAACTAGAAGGACTAACAAAGAAAAATCTTCCCACTTCACACATTTCAAAAGTTTAGCCTCTTTCTTTTAAATATATGATTTACGTTTTGTCAAGTGCTCCTTGCAATGAATGGACGTTTTAGGACTCAAAACGACCCATAAAAAATATTGTCACCTCGAAAATCTGTTGAATGGACTTTGATCAAAAATTAAAAGCTAGAGGTTGTGACAAGTTACTCTATTAAAAGCAGTATGAACATCAAAAAGATACTTAAGGCTGCACACTCTTGTTGGCACTGGTAGCAGTTAAGACAAAAAAAGTAAGTAAAATTCATCCATAGCTTTGCAGAAATTAGCAACTTTTATTTTTTCAAAAGGAAAAGAAATAGGTAGAATTGTATTGAAGGAACTTGGATAAATACCTGATATTGGAGCTCCGGAGGAAGATAAATAGCAGTGTTGACGAAATTAGGATCGTCAGGCTTCTTGAAGTACATGGCAGTGATTCTAGGTTCAGCAGGGAAATCTTTCATCTCGAAAGTTGTTGTCCGAGCGAGGATTGTTCCAAGGGCCAGATCACACAGTGCCCACATTTTCTGGAATGAGAGAGAAAAAATTTACATAGAAAAAAAATGCACACGCCGGCAACTACAGGCCGAGGCCACTGATGCAACAAGAATTCCACATGGGATACATCGCAATCTCGAGCTCAGGCTTTGTCTTATCATGTCATGCCAATATAGTTTCAGTAATCGGCCCACGCTTTCCATCTTGACAAAAACGTTATAATAACAGCAATATTGCCATAACTACTGTCATGGAGAGCTCTGACAAAACTACTGAACTCAAGCAAAATTCCTTTCTGGTTGAAACTTTTCCACCAGTTCTGGGTAAGTTGGGAATTTTTGTCATTCAGGTTGAAAAATGAAAAATACGCCCTTGAAAAATAAAATAAACAATAGGAGAGCAAAAAAATAATGAAAGAAGAAGAACCCATCATACTGAACAGACGAATACTAGAAAAAAGAATTGGAAGACATACCTCATTAACATTGTCATCTATACAGCAGGCATCAACATGATTCTTCATTTTGTCGATAAGCTCCTTGTAAAATCCGTAGCAATAAGACTCATTCTTGACGATGAGGGCTTCTAGAATGAACCACAGACAAGTGCGAGCAGCGTGAAGCTGTTCGATGTCGTGACGTGACTCAAACAGGGGACAGTGTGTGAGTACCGGGACCGCAAAGACAAGCATATAATCTGGCAGGATGTGTGGTAATTGAGCCATTGCTTTATCTACTGGAACTAAGAATCGTAAAATCATGTCAGTCATGGGAGGGGTAACAACTTGAAAATTGATTACGCTGAAGGGTTTAGGGTAAATATACACTGGAATTAAAAAAGCATCGATGTATCATTTGCATTTTGCTGAGTTACCGGTTCCACTTTGACTTGTTGGCAAAACACGGATTCATTGAGCCTGGAGGCACATTTCAATTGTTCCTTGCCAAGGAATTTATTTCAAAAGCTCATAGAGCTGAAAGTATGCAAACAGGAACTAGAATTTGATACGTTGAATTGAACGATTCATTAGAAATAGATCTGTTTTTTGACAAAATTTTAGAAGGGAAGCAGCATTTCAGAAAAATTTCTTTGATGTCAGTCAGTATTTGCTTACTCCTATGGATGCTTGCTTCTATGGATTCAACTTATGGGGCTTCTTTTCACTTCTGAGCTCCTCAGTAAAATAATTAGGTTTTGCATTTTTTTCACAAAAAACATGCAGTTTCCAGTTTTGAAAACAAAAAATATTTGGTTTGCAATTAAACTTCGATTTGATGAACTTGGATACAACAAGTTTTATTCTGATCCCAGAAAATACTATCTTTTCACGTATACTAAAATTTTTATGATAAACAATTTTACAAAAATATTCAATTTAATGGTTTTTTCAGTCTGAGTAAACCGAAAAAAACGGATATTCAAAACTTGTTGTGGATTTAAAAAGAAATTTTAGATCATCATTCATTTCATGAATCATCTATCTATTCTATGGATTTTTTTCTGAAGCCAGAGAGTACAATAAAAGTCTTTCATTACCTGTTGAACCTTGGGTGAGACTTTTGGCATACTCTCTTCGCTTGTTGATATCTGTGCCCATATATTGCCTGGCAGCTTGCTTCAGCTTTTTATCTTGTTCATATCCTGCTAGTGCGTAAAAGCCCATGAAGTCGAGCGGTAAACTTTTGTTCGGAAGACCACGACAAAGGCCTTTGTGAAGTTTACTTGTGAATATTTCTCGTACTTTCGGCACTTCATCCTAGAATAATGAAGAATGCTATGTTTAGGTGATTATTGACAGACAAAAAAAATTATTTTGAATTTTTTATTCACTGGGTTTGCTGTGAGGATAACACCAGACATTATTGGTCCAAAGGCTAGGCGACTCGATAAAAGGAACTGAAATGACACTACGAAAGCATCAGAAAATTGCTGCTTTGAGCTGTAGAATCGTTTATACAGATAAAATTTGTGAATAGGAATGTTCATGCGATGGTTCGCATCATTGGCTAGATAGAACCTTAGATATTTATATTCAGAATTGTCCATTACAAGCTCACTCATATAGTATGGACTGAGAGAGAAAAAAGCGAAAAGTGTAAATAGATTCATGGATAAAGAAAAAAGTATCTATAAATACTTACAATCATCAGATGAGATAATTTATAAAACTGATCAGGGGAATACTGATCTCCAACGCCTTTTTGTTCACAAATTTTCAGCATTGCACATCCAGCTGCCAAACGTAACCAAGCCATCTCTGCTTGACTGTTCCAATTGAAAGAGGAGAAAGATCAGAATTTATTCCAAATAATAGGTTTTTCAAAAAAAAAAGTTATAAATCAGTGATGTAAGCTTCTATTACAAAGCCTCCTGAAAAATAGGTTTTTAAGGTGTCACTAGTCTCAGAAGATAAGCTCCAAACCATCTCATGGCGGCTCCAATAATTTTGAAAAGCCTTGGCTTTTATGTAAACTGTGGTATTGTCGAAATTACTGTTGAAGCCTACAAATAACCTTAGGAAATAAGTCAATCAGAGGTCTCGAGGAACAGATTACAAATAGATGGTTTGGCTGGATTAAAGGTGGACGGGAAAACAGATTTTGACAAAAGTCAGTTCAACTGTGCGATAAGCTGCAAAAAATCTGTTCCTCAAAGTTACTTCATTTAAAAAAAGAGAAAAAAACGATTATCTGAAATTGCAGTTTGGCATTCCACAGAAATTCTGGTTAAACATAACATTCTCGACCTGGTAACTTATATGCTGAGACAAATTCTGCTATCACTAAAGAAGAGCAAAATAAATTAATTGAAATGGTTACCTTATTTTCCGCGACTGTAAAAGATCACCTTTGTTTGTAACAAATGCATTCAACATTCTGAAAGTTTTTTGCGCTGAAACTTTGTCAGCTTTGAGACCAAGGAGCCATCTGGCCATTGTTTTCAGGCCCTCTTTCTGTTCGGGATCAAACGAAACACACAAAATTAGAAGCTTGTAAAACAAAGTTCAACATGAAAACATTCTTAGTACAAAGAAGCGAGCATATTACAGCTGTAATGCTGGCATACTGTGAAAAAGATCAAACGTGATTGACGATCCTGGAATCCCTCTTTATCACTGTAACCCTGCAACATTCTCAACATTCTCGGAGTCCTGGAGTTACTCAAAAGGCAACAGTGTAAAAGAGGAAGTCTTCATGAATGCGATATTTAATAATATGCCAAAAGTGCTTACTTTGATGTTTACTAGCTGATGCATTTCGCCCTTTCTCTTCATTTCGCCCGTTCTCTTCCGTTCCGGCATCTTTAAAGCTTTCTTATAAATATGAATATTGTATAAAACTTTCCCACATATTAAACAAATTTTGGCGATCGAATATCATTCATCAGACAAATTGATAAATGCTGAGCGATGCTGATGATCAGTGAAAGCAGGAACCAATCAGAGTTCAGATTTTTTTTTAAATGAAATTAAGAAGAAAATAAAAAAATACGAAACGTTAAAATGCAGCAAATTGCAAACAGAGCAGACTTGAAAAGACAAAACACAACGACACAGAGAAATGACGAAACAAAAATTCTGGTGAAAGATGAAGTTTCTGACATTGATTGCATCAATTCAAAAATCGAATTCAAGTCTCGAAGTGAATTCAAAATTTTAAATTGATAGATTTCAACAGTCTCCGGTGAGATCGGCGAAGAAGTCGAATATCATTAAAAAAAAGGCATAATCGTCGAATATCATTCAACGGTGAATGATATTCAATAGCGAAAATTCGCTTGTTCTGTTGTGCAATATGCATATTAGCCTTCAATCAGTCTTCATGAGGCAGTTTTTTAGACAATTTTCACGGTGTGAAAGCACTCTAGATTCACTGTACTTCCTTCTTATCACTCAGAATTCTTAAGAGACTGTACAGCTGGATGAATGGAATTAAATTTTGCAATTTGGAGCTACAGTTCAGAAACAATGTATGTACAAGAAGTTTCCTTATGCACCAAAGTATTTTTATGGATGAGTCAGATGTTGTAGTTTTTAATTGCCAAAAGTTGTCCAATTTAGCCTAACTGGATTTCACAATACCCTATTTTCTCTAATGTTTTAATGTTTTTAACAGAGAGCTGAACTACTTAGGGCTTCTTAAATCTCAGAGAATTCACTATAGGTGATGAAGAATACTTACAAACTTTCAAGTTTCAGTTTTACTTAGTTTACTGTTTAAAAATTAAGACATTAGAGAAAATTAGGTAATGTCTGATGTAGTTAGGCTGAATCTGCCAAAATCCGTCCAATTTTTCTTCAAATAAGGCACTCAAGTTATTGGTGAATGGAGGATATTATGGAATCATTTGAACAGTCACTTTTATATGCTATCCACACTAGGTTACAATCAATCGTTTAAAAAATCAACAACTCAAACTACTAACTGCTTCATTAGTAAAACATTCTAGGTAATCAGTTGAACGTTTGGTAGTAACAAAACAACTCAACTTGCCAAGAATGTTTGTCACAAGATCAACTAGCCTTCAGTTGTTGCTCTGAAAACACACGGAACTTATAACTGAGCCATCCACTTTGGATCATTTGTGCCTGACGTTGATTAAACTGAGAAAGGAGACGAATAATGTGAGATACATACCTTACACCTAGTTTGTTCCGGGAGATCATCTTCTGAACACCAATCTCCATCTATACTGTGGTCACTACCTTCTTCTATCTCCTTCACAAGAAGCTCTTTAACTATCTGAAATTACAAGGATGAAATCAGTAAAATGAACAGCAATGCTGTGCTAAATATTTGTAGAATTTATAAATGAGACATATTCGACAAAATATCAAATGGACATAAGAGCTTTTGTTCAGAAATCCAATGAAAAGAAGTCTCATACCCTGACTAAGGTACCACTTGAGTTTCAAGCGGCTGTTTTGAAAGGATGAGAGGACATAATTCCTCTTTGTTGCTTGAAAGTTGATCTTTCACACAAGTTTGAGCAAACAACATACATGTTTCAATGGATAAACAAACCCCATTAAAAAAACCATGTGATAACTGTCAGGTAGACGTTATAATTTATTATTTACTGGGGCTGTGCGAATAGTGAATTTTTCAAACGAAGCGAATAGCGAATTATTTTACCAATTATTCACGAATAGCGAATAATTAAATTCAATTATTCACAACTACGAATAGTAAAACGAGTAATTAAAAATGACTTTTTGAAGTGTAAAAATTCACAAATATTACAAAAGTTGACAAATAAGTGTGAATAATTTTTTTAAGAATTTTCCATTAGGTTATACACCTGCACAGAAAACAATGAAATGCTATGATGGTAGCCCAGGCTGTTGAGAATGTGTTTGAAGATCCCTGGATGTTGGCTTGACTGTTCCTGCAGTTGTGTATGCATTCCCAGGATTTGAAGGTAGCTGCCCAGGCAGTCAAAATAGTATCTAAGGATCATCAGACACATTTTTAGTATTTTATTTTTCTTCGGCATTGATGAAAATGTGTTTGGCAACTTTTCCCTTTTTCCGTTTTGGTTGTTCTACTTCCAATGTGTGGTACTCTTGGAGCAACCAAGATACGCGGGTCAATCGCAATCATGCGCACTGTTCGTAAACTGGGCGAAGTAGGTAAAGATCAAAGGAGATCCGCCGTTGGCGATATCTTGGATGGAAGCCTTGCGCAGGTCCTCGCAACGTTTCACAATTGCTACTCAGAAATTCGTTATTTCTGACAGTTAGAATATTTGAAAATTTGCTATTTCAGACGAATATTTGAAAATGTTGGTTCTGAGATTCACTATTCGCGACGGCCCGAATATTCGCAATTTGCAAATAGTGCGTGAGTCAGAGGAAGCGAATATTTGCACAGCCCTATTATTTACTTTTTGATTTCATTAAATAATTAAAACAGCAGAAATATATAGCGATAAACAATATACTACAATTCAGAAGAATCAAAAATGACATACACAGACAGATACTTACTTTTCTTGAGACTATGTTTTTCAATTGTACGGGGAATTTATTTGGTACATTGTATGCTATATGACCTAAAGATACAATCGCTGTCCTGTAGTGTGGACTGGTGGAGCTGAGATTTTCCTTCACTTTCTGTTGGTAGAAAAAAACACAATTTCATCATTATCTTGGAAAATTAATGTCCTATTCAACTCTTTGACATATGAAAATTACATGAGCTCATCCTAGGGGCTAATATTCTTCTGACATTAACAGGTATGTTTCATGTTGTGCTGATGTAGTGTTGCGGAAAATGTAAAAAAAAATCATTCTTACATTAGATTACAGATGACGGTACACTGTCAAACCTTTTCAGCTCTCTGACTAACCAAGTGAGCTAGTCGTCACGACTACAAGAAAATACTTGGATGTTAATAAAGAAAAGTTCAAAACCATAGGAAAAAATCGCTATTTTTTCAGAGTTGTTCATCTAGCTGTCTTTGGTCACTATGCAAGTCCAGTGGCTTGTAAGAAGATTCATTGCAGCATAAAGTTTAATATTCTTACAACTGATGCAAATTTTATCCAAGCGCTGATAAAAAAAAGAAGCACTAAATACAGTATTTGATATTCTTGCACAACAACGAGCAATTTTGTATGGGATAATGAGCACTTATAGTATTGACAGATTTCAACCTTTGAAAATGAAAAACAAAATGCATTTGTCAAGAAGAAAAGCAGATTTTGTTTCGAAGCAATTCATCAGAACTGATTTGTGTTCAATGAACAGAAAATCAAATTTAGCAATGAGTGCATGGATTAATTAAGTTCCCAATTTTCAGACTGGTCTTTAAAAGGAAACAGCTGTAACAGATATCAAGTATGACAGAACATAACACAAAATGCCCTGCATTGATTTTAGAGGACCATGCAGGCCATCCCTTTATTTGAACTCCATTTTGCAATTAGAGACAACCATTTCTGGCTCATCAGGGAAAACACCCATGTGCATGGGAAACTAATGGTACTTGAGTTGTTTCTAAAGTAAGCCAAAATTGTGATTCCCGATTGCAAAGTGTGGTCCTGTTATTTTGACGGCTACACTGTGCTGGAGTTGATTTTTGTCAGACATTCTTACCTCGAGGATACTCGCGAAGAGAGAATCACTATCTTTTGCATTGACGAAGAGGCACCTGATAGCTTGTTTTGCTTGTTTAGGAGTGCCAGAGTCAGCGAAACGCTTGCATAAAGGAATTAATTCTTCCATCTGCTCGGGGAAACATTCACCTAGGGAAAAGAGGGCGACAAAAAATCAATTTTTTAATACATCTGAGTCAGCCAGAACAAAAATTACTAGGATAACGTTAAGTAGAATCCCTAAACTTCCTGAGAGAAATTCCTCTGGTTTGCTATTATTGTCTTTTAGCGTTAAAGACAATAGTGTATGAATGGAGGTTTTCTACCTATTCTAATTGGAGTATCTATCCAGATTCTGTTGGATATCATGTACATCTTGCCATCAGTATAAATATAACTACTAAACATTACGTCAAACATACATGATAAAGTCCTGCGATTATTAGGAGTGGAAATTATATTGAGAATTTAGATCCAGTCTATAACATGTAAGAAATCTAAATTCCGAGCATGCGGTAAATGAAAAAAAGTAACTGTACTTACTCAGTGGTTTGTATTTGCCTAGGAATGTTAATACGGATAGAATGAAAGGGGCTACAATTTCGTCTTCCATTTCGAGGAAGGAGAATAAGTGTTTGATTACATCTACGTGAAGAAAATGGCAGGGGAATACGTAGGACAGCATCTGAAATCAAAACAAAATAATCAAATGATGATACAGGATAAAATATTTCCGAACATATCCTATTGAAATAATGACAGATATGTAATCGATAAAAGGTTCAAAAAGGAGGGAAAAGAAGACGAGTTGTAAACTTCACTTCCTGTATACAAGGTGTTCTGAGTTTGACATAAAAAAAAAATCTGAACATTGATATTTGAGGCTAAAATTAAAAATGTCTTTACTGCGCAGGGAAAGTGCAGTAATCAAAGCTCTCTCAGCAAAGCTGTGTGTAAAATATAACCGATTATTTGGACAGCATTTAGCAGAAAGGAACCAAATCACATCAGGTATTGCCAAATTTAACTGGGCAATTTAATTTTTTGCAAGAGAACGTTTGTGTGAATTCTTTGGAAAATTTTAAGGAATTTCCTTCGTACCATGCAGAAAATTCACTAGAATTTGCACAAAAATCCGCACAATTGTTTTCCTGTAAAAAATTAAATTACCCAATTAAATTTGGCAATAGCTGATGTGGCTTGGTTCTTTTCTGCTCAACGCGTCCATTTTTAACTTTAACGGCCTTTTAGGGGGACACTTCCATAACTTGAGTTGATTCTTTGATTATTTTAATGGTCCATGTCAATAATGATTTTGCCCTGGAACAAACTATTGAAAGAGGACTTCATGACGTAGGGAGGTTTGGAATGTCTCATGGCTTTTAAATAAGCTAAGGAAAAAAGTCCTTTAGGAGACAGAAATGATAAGAGGATCCTACCAAATACTTATTAGAGTTTTTGGAGAGAGCGGAAAAGAGTAGTTGAGCCGAAATGAGTCAAGCTGTATAAATTTTATTGGTCAAGAAACCCAACAGATTGACGTAATGGGTAAAAATAGCAGTCAGACTCCCTACTTTGGACACCCATTCTGCTGATTTTCAGCTTTTTTTATGGTTTAGAGACTAAAACGTGGATCGATACTCGCACTTACCACAAGGAGTTTGAGACCTCTTTCTCCTGCGGCACCTGGGTGCAGTCCAAGTTCATCGATGAGATTTCCACCTTTCAAACAATCTTCGACATATCCAACCAGCACCTTGATAAAAAGAGAAAGAAATAGAATTGTTAATAATTGAAATTAAAGTTATCTCTAGAGCTAATGAATTATGCCACACTCACTTTGTCATGTAGGATCTTATGCTCGCTCTGTTCAAATTCCACAAATCTTAACATGCAAAAAAAGAAAAGAAAAAGAAAAAAAAGAACTTACTGCTACTATTTTTAAAATCAGAACTAAATTTTCAATGAAAATTTGTAATTTTTCACTTACGATTACCACAATGTAAGTTACCGTTCATGATTCAGTCTTTTGAAGAAAAACTGACCAACAATTTCCATTGTGAATGTGAATTCCTGCACTCATTCTAAGTAATTGGAAAATCACACAAAATTGTAAAACAATTTCCATTGTGAATGTGAATTTCTGCACTCATTCTTAATGGAAAATCACACAAAATTGTAAGGAAACGAGTGAATTAGTTTTCCTTCAAGAAAATAAAACATAGTTGGAAATTTTTGAATGTTGCAATTGCAGTACATATTTTTTGCATTTAGCCATTGTTTTAAGTAAACGGATCAATTAGACTTGAGTAAAATTATCATAAGCAGCCATCATTACATTCATTTCGATCAAGATATTTAAATTAAACTGGTTGCCGTACGTCTGAAGTATAATTTAATGGAGAAGAAGAGAAAAGCGGATAGAAGCCTGAACAAACTGTACCTTTATTGCTTGTGAGTCGATCATCACGGATGAGATTCTTTCCAGCAACATCTTGACAGCATTGTAATACAAGTTAGTCATGATTGGTTGTCCCAGTTTTTTCAAAATTAGTGTGGTTGTTTCAGCACATTCTTTACAAGAAATATCCGGTCGAACCACAGCCTCCATTCCTGATTGAACATGGGATAAGAAATCAATTAAACATTAGATATACGCTTAAGTATTAGAGGATGATTAATTTTTAAACCTAACCAAGCCAACACTGGATCATTTCCTTGTAGCGCAGATAATCATGTTTTAACAAGTAGTGGTTAGAGATCAGCCAAAAAAAAAAAAAAAAAAAAACCTTGCAATGTTATACAGGGTTATCCAAAAGTCACTGACCACCCCTGTAACTTTTTTCCAAATTGAGATAGAAGTTTGAAACTTTGGGAATGTTCCTCGGTCTAAAGTAGCAACTTTTTGGTCCCCCCAAAATTTTGGGGGGCGGCCCCCCCTAAGGGGGGCGGGGGCTAACTTTTTTTTTTGAAATGGCAACCCCCCCTTTGTGATACCTCATTCGAAAGATAATAAAAAAAAAAAAATTTTGGCGCAAACCGCAGGTCAAAATGTTGATTTTTGACAAAATGGCGGCCGGTCAAAGTTCAAAATGGCGGAAATTTGGCATCTCCGTTTTTTATCGATGGATTGGTCTGAAACTCAGAATCTTAGGGTTTTTTGGGACGAGAAAAACGATTCTCGCATCTGTTTTCCAGAAAAGTCAGTCCTTTTCAAAATGGCGGCGGTCAAAATGGCGGCCTAGAGCGAGAAGTGGATATTTAGGCTGCTTATCGTTGGATTTGCATGAAACATGGTATCCGGGGGTATTTCGGCACGAGAAGAACGAATCTTTCATTGGATATTTGAAATTCCGAATAATTTCAAAATGGCGGCGAAAAAGTGGCGAGAAATCAGTTTTACGGCTGTTTACCAATGGATTTGCATGAAATTCGATATCCTGGTGGTTTTTGGCTGGTCAAAAAGAAATCTTTCATTAATTCTTGAAATACTAAATAATCGATATCGCATTTTTTTCGAACAGCCGTAAAACTGATTTCTCGCCACTTTTTAGCCGCCATTTTGAAATTATTCGGAATTTCAAATATCCAATGAAAGATTCGTTCTTCTCGTGCCGAAATACCCCCGGATACCATGTTTCATGCAAATCCAACGATAAGCAGCCTAAATATCCACTTCTCGCTCTAGGCCGCCATTGACCGCCGCCATTTTGAAAAGGACTGACTTTTCTGGAAAACAGATGCCAGAATCGTTTTTCTCGTCCCAAAAAACCCTAAGATTCTGAGTTTCAGACCAATCCATCGATAAAAAACGGAGATGCCAAATTTCCGCCATTTTGTCAAAAATCAACATTTTGACCTGCGGTTTGCGCCAAATTTTTTTTTTTTTTATTATCTTTCGAATGAGGTATCACAAAGGGGGGGTTGCCATTTCAAAAAAAAAAGTTAGCCCCCGCCCCCCTTAGAGGGGGCCGCCCCCCAAAATTTTGGGGGGACCAAAAAGTTGCTACTTCAGACCGAGGAACATTCCCAAAGTTTCAAACTTCTATCTCAATTTGGAAAAAAGTTACAGGGGTGGTCAGTGACTTTTGGATAACCCTGTATACACCATGTGCATACAGAAAAAAAAGAGAACTTCAGAGAATGCAGCTTGAAATTGTGCCTTCTTACCAAGAAAGGCTAAGCAAACTTTTCTCTTTTACAGATAGTTGGGAAGTTCCCCTTTCATCAAACTTCTACTGTGAATTAATTCAAGGTTTTCCACAAGAGTAATCTGAAATTTTTCGAAGGCAAGACAATTCAAAGGTTAGAAATCTCTGAATATCGGGGAAAAGAACTTTTTTAAAGGAAGTTTTGAGTCAGGAAGAAAAAAGCCAGATTCTTTGAGCTCATTCCCTCTCTTCTTGTAATTACACCTTTTGGGTTCTCACAAAAACAAGAAACTTTACCTCGGAAGTGAAACTATAAATTCCTGATTTTCAACTTTGTCTTAAAACATAAATATTGCTGATTGGAGATATTTACCAAGTAACAGTGCTGAATCTTTCATGAGATTTGCCGAAAGTTTGCCGATGAATTCTTGAGCTTTGATTGGCTCAGGTAAAAATCTGGCTAGTGTGATGACACGAGCAGCAATTTCTTTGTCTCTTTCTAATGTTTGAGGTCTTCGAAACAGTTCCAACCAATCTTTCACAGTATTTCGTATCCTAGAAAATAAATAAAAACACAACGGTAAACACAGAAAACATAGTAAAGCCAGTGGAGCTTTAATAAAAAAAAGGAATGTATGTGGACAATATTATACAGATCAATCAAACGCGATGCACAAAGTGTCGCCGTTTTCACTCAAATTTGCATAAAAATTGAAGCATAGGCTATTTAATTTCGTCTAATATTTTGTTATTTGTGAATATAATTTGTTCAAAAAATCGTGCAATGAATAAAATATTTCACAGTAAAATGCTTGGATGAACAAATGAGCAAATGAAAGTAGTCCTTACGCCAATTGATATTTTTGAAGTTCCATAAAAGCCTTAGTTGCATGATCATCGATAGTTCCAAATAAATGATACAATTTCTTCATTCTTTCTTCAACAGGGAGTTGATACGGTACAAGAGAGGTATTCAGAAGTCTCTCCACAAGAAGCCTGCAATAGCATGAAATTAGGTCAGATGAAATAGATAAGGATTGAAATAAGCAACAAGTAATAAGAAAGGTACAGAAATTTACTCGAAAAACATAAGATAACTAGGTTGTGACACAAATCAAAGCGAAGAAGAGGGCAAACTTTAAATGCATGTGTAAATGCATTTGCAGGTATATATGCACTTTTTTTAGCTGAATCTAAAAATGACCTTCCTTTTTTCTGTTACGCATCACTTTTTTGGCAAATTACATTCTTTCTGGAAAAGTCCATGATGGAGGGGAGATTCTGACTATGTAGAAAATCTTAACGAGACAGAATTATGTGTGTTTTTTTTAATTAGCAAGATCAAGGCAAAAAATTCCAGAAATTTCGATTAAATTAAAAGACATGAGCTCAAATGGGTATCAGTGCAAGATTTCAAATCTTTTACTCTAATTGAAACTTTTGGAATTTTTTGGCCTTGATTTCCCAGCAGAATAGTATGAACCCAGCGCTATTCTTCCATCACAATCAATACTTAAACATTTTTTAAGTTTTTTTAGATTTTGACACCACAGGAAACTGCATCAAAACTTGGACACTTCATTATGAAAAGTATATTAACCTGTCTTCCATGCCAGTCATGTAGTAGCCATGGAGAATTTTGTCCTTAATCCAAGTAACAGCCTTCTTAGTTGCTTGAGGGACGTCTGCATCATTCAAATGTCGTCGATATATCATTGCCAAGCCTGTCATTGCCTCTTTACGAATTTTGAACTGAAAATTAAAGATGTACTTTCAATGAGATTCTTCTTTGAGCATCAAAAAATCAAAATAGCGTACTGATTTTTGGGGAAGAGATGCACAATCTAACTTTCTGCAATAGACTTCTTTTCTAAGAAAACCTGAGACAACCTAAGATGTCCCGAAATCATTAATGGTCACAAAGATTACCTGATTCATATATTCATTTTCCCATTCCTTTTCCCAATTTCCTAATTTTTCTGGTCTATTCTAGTCAACGAACTAAACCTCAAGAATGGCTGTCAAATAGGGAGAAAGCGTAATGCACAAGGACCGGTTATCAAGGGGGAAAGGAAGATGGAACCCAAGTAAACCTAACCTCCACCTTTGTTTCTATTACATCCCGTCCAAAAGCTGTCCAAGTAAAAATTCACACCCACTATATTGTAATTATTTGCAAGAACGCCTTTGAATCGTCTATTATTCCGGTAAAGGACCTTTCCTAAAAAGCTTCTGACAATATCTTTTCATCACAATCACATTATTCGACAATCTATTCCAAACTGTGACCTGGATGAAACATGGATTCAGATGGCAAGCTCCAAGATAACATACCTCAAGTAAACCTAATCTAGATATGATTCAAGATGTTATAGATTTCCAGAGTTAGTCAGCTATTTTAGAGGTACAATTTGTTGAGTATGGTTTGTAATTTTTGAAACAATCTTAGAGATCATTTGTGACCTAATGCAGGTCAGTCAGAGATTGAGCAAAAAGTGTTCATCAGAAATGGACCCTAAACATCTCAACTCTCTCTACAAAGGGATTATTCAGCATAAGAGAAGGGGAAACAGTGAAATTACAGCTTATCTAGATGCCCCTCCAAAAACAATTAACTATGAAAAATTGCATGTAATTCCACATCTTAATAAATTGAGATAAGAGCGGTCAAAACAAAGATATGATGGGGTTTAAAATCTGAGGACTTTCTTGACAATGAACACCAAACTGCAACCATAATTTGAATTGGCCCCTTGGTGTGTTCTACTAATAACGAGAAGCAACTATCAACTTTCCCCTATAGAGACAGGAGCCCTTCCAGAGAACATCACAAAGCATAAGTGAGCTATCATGAGATTCAAAAAACTTCGGTGAAGACTTTCAAATCTTCCACATCCGTAACTACTGTCTATCTAGAATTCTCAAAAACGGATTTTAAAACAGTAAATGACAACAACTCACTTTTTTATCCAGCGTACGTTCTTTGACAAATTCAAGAAGATCTTCACTGTCAGAAACTACTTCGAAGTCCTTCTTAGCGGTGCTGACAATGGCCATGACTACTTCATAACGCACAGCTTCTTCACTGTCATGCTGGCGCAACTTCAAAGTTTCCGTGATATCGGCTCGTAACTCAGGGTGATTCAGCAAAAAGTGCATTGAATACTGCACACACTTTATACGAATTTGAACGCTGATGTCATTAAATCTGAGACAGAAGGGAAAAGAGAGGTAAATAAAGTATCCAAAATATTAAAACTTTAGGTGCATCTCAATACAGGGTAACCACAGAATTTAGAAAATGAAATTCCCCGACACATTTTGGTAGAATTTCCTGACAATTGAGGATACGCTTGATGGTTAAAAGACATAATTTGAAATGGAGTTCATGCCAAATTTCTTGTTCAAAACAGTGGATTCATTATAGAGCAAATAAAGATAACCTAATACTATTTCTCCAGCACTTTTGTCATTTCCCCTGGCATTTCTAAGTTCTCACTGTTTTTATACGATTCCCAGTTTTCCCTGTTTGTGGCAACCCTATAATATCCACCTTCACTCCGCCAACAATCACAAATCTTAACTCCATAGATCTAGTTGTTTTCTGAGGATACAATATAGGGCTCTTACCTGCCGAGGAAAGCATGCCAAAGTTGATGGTGCGTCTTGGCTAGAGTAGAATCTTTTTCTGAGAACATTCGTGCTAGAAGTGAAACAGCATTCAGTCTTTCTTGATCGAGGCTCGATTTCAATTTGCACTCCAACTGCGGCAACACTGCTAATAAAACACTTGGGCAGATTTTATTCAGCTCATATATCAGCTCGTACACTTTAGAGCTGATTCCCAGTTTTTGATCCTCTTTGCTCATCATGAGCATTTGATTGAAAAACTGAAAGAAAAAACGTAAAAGAAACCTTTAGCGTGTGAGGAACACTGACTCAATATTACTCAACACAATAGGATCGAAGAAAAGAGCTGGATTCTTAAACAACGTGCAGTCTTCTTGGAGGTTTTGATGTGTACCTGAACTTCTTGCCTTTCCGTAAAAGAATCTTACCCTGTCCGATTAAAATAACAAGCTACATTTATCCACGAAATGCTAGGAAAGACTGAAGTAATAAAAACTACTTGTCTTGGGACTTGGTTTTACGTCTATATATTCTTGATACTTTTGTCACAGCTGAAAACTTGACAAACAAAGATATTCTTCAATACAGTAAGACCTCGATTTGTCAGATTTCACCGGACCGGAGGACGAATCCATTAAAACCCGGAATCCGCTAAATCGCGATCCGATAATTACTGTACTCATAAAAGCGATTCAGGAAACGCTACTCTTGCTCTGTGTACACTTGCAATTCATGCTCTGTGGTTCTTTCCCTGATTTTGGAGGGAATTTTTGAGTATGTTGTCTTGAAATTTGCGGACACTTTAGATTAAATTGCGAATAGAATCCTTTGAAAAATTGGCACTAAAGTATGCACTAATTTCCCTGAAAATTAGGATTTTCTGAAGAGAAATTTGACAATGCCTGGCGGCTCATACATTACACTTATATTCACATTAATCCCAGCAGTAGTAGAGTTTTCTAATGAGAGTATGCTGGTAACATTCTATTGAAGTATGTGGAAGAATAATGATTATTTTGAGTTTCTTTATTTGTGGATAAGTTCAGTTGGATCAATTTTTAGTTCTCAGCATGAACATAATATAAACATTTTAAGTGATAGGGTGAAAAAGTGCAAACTATAAACTCCAACTAAAGCTCACGATAAAAATTTGGAGAGACTTACTGCCTGAATGTAGGGTTCAAGTGTATCACTGCACTTGATAACAAGGTCTTTGGCCAAACAATAAGCATTCTTGCTGGTAATTTTGTTGGGTTCAACGATATTGATAAGAATGATGTCCAGCAACTCATTAGACACATTATCTGATTCTGTTATTAGGGGACATAGCACGTCCAGCATGAAGCTTTTCACCTTGCTTGAATGCTCGTCACTGCAACAAAAAATAAGATTACATTAATAACAAATAACTATGCGGAATCAACGGAGAATTTCAAAGTTTCAAATGAAATCAGTTCTTACGCAAATGGATGTTATTTAGCGATAGACACCTTCTCCTTACTAGTTTAGACATTTAATTTTCTCTATCTTGACTGGTAAAGGATGAGAGATTTCACTATTTACTTGTATTTTGTGGTTATCTGACTACCAATTTAGGCTAGGCCTAGCTTGCAGTAAGATGCATAAAATTTTTGGGCGCATGTTTGGGAGGCTTTCATTATTAGATATTCATTGAAGATATTCACAAGCTTTTTCATAGCTGATACTTTAATGTGGTAAAAAATATTTACCTTGTGAAAAGATTGGACAGAAAAGCAATTCCAATGAAAACCAATACTCACTTGACAATTTTGAACATGAGCTGGAACAGTTGACAAAAGATCTCTTGGCAGTCCTCCAATTCGAAACACATATTAAAGGATTTGACATAGGCCAAATTTTCAAGGAGATAAAAATAGCGCTTGAAGGCAGGATCTTTAGGATCCTTCAGGCCATAAAGTTGTTTAATTAGGAACAGAAAAATTGTCTGGAAAACATAGAAATTTATAAATAAGACACGTTAAACGAGAAAACACATTCATTATAAGCAGACATTGGAGATAACTTTTTACATACTTCAATGGAACACTAGACAAGATGCAAATTTTTAAGCATTAGAGTGGATGTTTTCAGATTAAAATTTCAGATGAAACGCGATTGGTACAACAAAAATTGCTGGAAGTAATTCTTCGCAGAGATATTACCGTTTTTCGATGCATAAATCCAAACTCCCTGCTAATAAAAATACTATAATCTACTTGAATTAAATCACACACTAAATGCTACCATAACAGTCTTTGCAGAATGTAAATATGAGAACTTGTAAATATGTGAAATTTTGAAGAGGAAACATACATCAGAATGCTTAATTTTGTTGCTTGTCTAGTGGTATATTAGAAAAATTACTGAATTATGTATTATTAGATTAAAAGAAAAGAGAAGTGAAAAAAACCTTCTGGCAATTGTTGAAGTAAAATTTCCATAAGGATTCATTCGAAGATTTCCATTTAAGGCAATTTTGAAGTCTCGCCAACTTTTGTCCGATTACTCTTGAAAATTCCAAATCATATATTTAGCTTTTCAAGTTTGAAATAATTGAGACTACCCCTTTGTAGTGCTCCTATTCAAATCAAGTTTATGACATTGCCTGGGCCTGGAAGATTTTGATGTAAGATAAACTGTGATGAGTGAATGAAAATTCAGTTCTTGAGAATAGTAATGGTCAGTACTACAAAGGAGTAAGAGCCTTGTAATAGAGTTAACTTGTACCATATTTTTTATATGCTGCTCAGTTAATGATTTGATGGTGAGGAAAAGTAATTAAAATTTATCAGAATGAGTATGGAAAAAGATAAGATGGGGAGAGCAGATAGAACTCTTCTACACCCCTTGGCTATGGCCTTGACAACCAACTTTAATCTATGAGAATGACAGACAGGCACTTACTTTAACTTGCTCTGTATCTTTGTACGGTGCTTCTGGTGCGTAAACTCGGAGCACATCGGCAATGCAACATGCAATAAGAAGTTGGACATCTCTGCTAGGATGCTTCAAGAAATGCTCTTCTGCAAGTAACAAAGCGAGAGGAATATACTGCTGATATGCCCCTTCATCTTGACCCATTGCTTGCAGCGTGTGAGCCAATGTCTAAAACAAACACAGGAAAAACCCTATTAAACAATATCTATTATCATTGACTCGAGAGATTCATAAGTATTAAGGTAAACACAACTACAAGCTTTATGATCTTATTCTTGTTTCAGAACCAAAAATTGTTTTCATGTCCTGGAAAAAACTAATTAAGGCACTATTACTATAGAAAGAAGTTCTCTTTGTTCTCCATTTGTCTTGTCGTTACTTTCTAAACCAGTTATAATCCAAGAGCCTGATGACATTTTGTGACAAACTTGTGACGCAAGCTTCGGACACTTAAATCGATAGTCTTACATGCACAGACACTGAAAATGATCATTGGTCATGTTGTAGTGTGTGCTAACGCATGGCAGATAACCAATTTCCGTGGGAATCCAAATTAAAGGGGTCAAAACTTGGGTCCGGAGTCAGTCACGACATATCATCAGGCTCTTGGACTATCGAGAGAAAAATGGGAGAGAGCTCCTTTCCATTGTTTCATGACTGACATGTATTTTAAAACTCTATTAAAGTTGTTAAACTCTGTGAAGGATGAAACAAATTACAAAAACTACAAACCTTCAATCTTCGAATCAATTCATCAGGCCCCAAGTCTTCTGAAATGGGACGACACCCTTGCGGGTAGACAACATTGCTATCGTGAGGCATTTTTACCTGAAAACGGAAAAAGAAACTTGAAGTTCTCTTACTTAAGGATATTTCTTACTCCCTACCCAAGTACAGCTCAGTGACTTGTTTTAAAACGTAGCATCCATTGACTTATGTTTTATTGTTCTTCTCGATAAGAAATTAAAGTATCATTCCTAAAAAGAAGGAAAATCTGAGAGGAAATAGTTAAAGGAGGGGGGCATTGATGATGATTCAACCAGTCACCAGCTGTAAAAACAGTGCGAAAAAGGTCAACAATTTTTTCAGAATTTCAAAATGTGATTAATGCTGAAAATGTGGTTGAGTCTCATGCAAATTAAATTTTAAAAATATGTGAGGGAGATCCACCTTACTGAGTCAGTACTAGATACATATGTACACTTACAGACCGCGACAGAAAATCTGCCCACTTTGACACCAAAAATACAAGAGTAAAGATGGTTGATCTACGGTCTTGCCCTTTAAACATTTAAATCTGGAGGCAAGGGCTACTGTTAGGATATTTCCTCACGAACCTGCCATCGTAATGGTCTCCTCCACACACCTTGGATAACACAAGTCTGCTAGATGGTGACTGTACTGAAGCTGGCCATACCAGTATCTCAAAAATATGATTAAAACTAACAGTAAAAACAAATTTTCTTGGCAGACAAAATTCAACTAGCCTCTCTATTGCATTGCTTGGGTCAGCTTGGGATATTTGGATCAAATCTAACCTCTCCTGACAGTTCTAGATGAACTAAATCAAAATATTACATCTATACAGGAATACTAACAGACACAGCTACCTTGGTCAACTTTGTATATTCAGCAAGGATTCCAACATTAGAAATTAGAACTACTCATTCAAAGTGTGACGGTCCTATGGTAAACACTGTCACTGACAGAAGTCGGGTCTGACAACATAATATTATCAAAGACTAAAGGCTAAAATTCCAGGGCCAGGGTGCTGAAATATAGTTTAGTGGTACTGGCTGACCAATAATGGAACCAATATCAAAGCATCCTTCAATACCTGTGATGAAAGTTTCATTACTGTTGATTGCTACAAAGTTTACCTTCTAGCAGGCATCCTAATCAGGCGCAACCAATGCGCAACCCAGCTATCAATCAGGTCAGAGTATGCAGCTTGCGATGCTAAGTATATTAGGAGACAGCTATGAGCTAAATAGAATAATAAACATGCCAAAAGTAAACCTGGAATACGTAGTTATTGTAATGATGAGAAAAATCTTGGGTTCATGGGATGCTTCTGGTGTATCGGAGGCATTTCAGTGTCACAAAAACTTAACCAAGATGACATTGGTCAGAGCTTGACTTAATCAAAGGCAAATGGTTCTATGAAATACGGGCATGCGATTAAGAGGAGAGGGGAAAAATGACTTTGTAAATAACGTACTTCGCTGTTAAAGATAATAACATATGAAAAGGCCTACACTATGGTAGGCTTCATCCATCCACAGAAAACACCGTTATGTCATCGAACATAAACAGGAAAAAACTCAAAATCACTGACTAATCGCACGAAATATTGGTTGTCAAAGTAAATAACACAAAATAGAGGCAAAGTATCGTTTACTGAAAGAAAACTAACGAAGAGAACGACACAGTTCGAGCGCGGACTACGGGACGTCGACGGTTGATTTCAGCACTTTTCGAAGAAGAAGCCATGATTTTCGCAGGAGAGAGGCCGCAAAAGATCTGTCAGCAAGAGAAAGAAACCAGGGTGAGGGAGAACGCTTCTTGTTCCAAAGTGACGTCAAAAGTATAAACATATAAATTATTTCCCGCCATTTTTATAAAGTTTTTTATATTTTTAAAAAACGCGGGAACTCTTTAGGTTCAGGAGTCTTTTTCGGAAGTTTCTTGCGCTTCTATATGGATTTTTTTGGAAATTTGACGAAACAGCAACAGTAAGTATGTGAAGCACTGAGGGTCAGAATGGCCTGAGGCAACTTTTAGATGCTAACGTAAAGTGTAAAGTGGCGCGGAGGGGAGGGGGGTTGAATTAAAAATTTAGTTAAAATTAAAATTCACCAAAAGCCAAATTTAAATTGCAAGAAAAAAATGTTGGGATTTTCATAAAACTGCCCAGGAATTTAGAAAATGAGAAGGTAAAAAGAAGTGTTTGAGTCATAGAAACGATAGGGGCGGGGGATGATGGACGGTATTATGTGACGCTCATGATGGACTTGGCAAAATGAATAAAATGATAAAACCAATGTAATGAAGTAAAAAACATACAAAAATAACCACCCTTAGAATTTCCAAAAGGATACAATACAAAATGGCTGCGCCGGTTATATATTTTTCCGCGATGCGTCAAGGTGGTAACTGGTAGGTGACTCAAGAACAATATGTCTACTTCGATAAGAGTTTTCATTAAGATAAAATTTAAAAGAATTTAGAATTTTGAATCCAAAGAAATAGTAGTAAAAAATGATTGTAGGGATAAGCTCACCCGCCCCGCTTGGCGGCCAGAACAATTTTCAAAAATGCCCGCTCTATGCTCTTCCTGCTCTCTGTCGGAATCAACTGAGACTAAACCATAGACTCCTATTGGTTGACGAGATGACGGCAGTCGGCCAATCGGGCCAATGCATTGACGTATAATACAATTGTATTATACGTCAATGGGCCAATGACGGCGGTCGGCCGAAACGGCATGCGGCATGTCTTCTTACCCTTATCAGCAGCATGTGTTGGTTCCGTTTTGAGGTTACACCATTTACATTACAACTTATTCAACTTAAATATTTCCCTTTCGGGCACTTCCTTACCTCGGGATAGCCAATTTTTATTTTTTCCGCTCGCTAAGTTGAATTTATAATCCCTCTTTTACTGATTATCACCACCAAATTTCGTATCAATAGTTTTAAAAGACTGAGAGTTTGGTAGCTGTCCTCCGATTGCCTAGTAGAAGTTTGCCTACGTTCGATGTTGTTCAGCTATGTTCACTGCATGGAGGAGAGTAAGTCATCACAACTCATTAATCAGGACACCTATTCATGCTTCAAGAGGTGCAAAAGACGGAATGGACACAGTTTTTTAAGTAATATTGGTTGTGTGTAGTTTCATGAGCTCATATCTGTTATTTAGTCGCCGAGCAGTTGGTGTGTATTCACACAGGACGGTCAGGCTTTCTTCGAATCGAGGACAAGTTTTCAAGATATACTTTTCGAATACAGGACGCACTTCTCAACCAAACTCCAATCTGAAGAACGTAGTAGCCTAGGATGTTTCAATTTCACTCTTAAATCTTGTTTTCAACATGCGTACGGCTCGCACATTCATTGCTTTCAGTGGTATGCAAACTCCACACCCTCAGAGCAGTTATGTAGGCACATCTGTTGTGTTTACAATCTTTTGCCAATTAATACTGGATAAAGCGCAAAACCATGTATCTATGTTCTATTTGTGACGTTGCAAACTCCCTGTCATACTTTGTTTTTTCTTTGGCGAACTAGTGAACATAATTTCTTGGAAACTTGCTTGATTTTTCTTCCCTATTAGTAGAATATTTTGGATAGATATGAAGCTAAGAAGTATAATCGTTTTTCTGTCAAAAAATAAAGTAGGAGCGGAAATTTTGAAACATTACTATGGAGAAACATGGTTTCGCACTTCGTTATCCAAGTCACCGTTCCAAAATTTCCCATGTAGTCCTTTTACCCTTTGAGCATCTGCATCAAGAAGGGTAAATAATTTTCAAAAAATTCAGCCTGCTATAACCATTCTCTGCTACAAAATGCAATCGTCTCTTAACTGTCCAAGCTTGAATTACAACACATTCCATCTGACTGAGAAAGAAAAATCAGTAATTTTCGGGATCTTTTATATCCAGAGGTACGCACAGAATTTAATTTTAGTGTATCTGAGTCTTTTAATGTTTGTCGAAAGAAAATTTGGAGAAATCTCCCTAAGTAATAAACTTCTCAAAATTATGGAGGGATATTGCCCTATGTTGCACCCCATCTTTTCTTAAATATGTTGGCAAGGGTCTATCTCACCATCAGTTAACAAATCCTACTCTGTGCTTACATCAACTGTTCTCAAAATTGTTTATTTCCTTTGAATTTTCAGTTCTCAACGAAAATGAAGCTTGTTCCTCATTTTGACCCGGAGATAGTTAAGAAATTTAAAGATGAGACTATGCACCCTAGACGTCATCCAGGGCGAGTATTAACTCCAGCGTACCAAGTCCCGGAAAAAATATATGAGTCCATTAAAAAGGTCTTGGAAGGTATGCTCTTTGGTAAAACCTTTTTTATTCTTTGCTTACTCTGACTTTCTGTACTCTATGGAACCATTTTTAACCAAAATTTTTTGTAGCAAATCATTTCTGGGTCACTATGAATGGGGAATCGTTGAGTAAGGTTGAAATATTGATCTCGGTGTAATCTCAAGAGATTAGAGTCCGATAAAGACCTGTCCTTTGGAAATTTCTCCAGAGCAGAAAGGAAAAGAGTCTTTCACAAAGATTTAGGGCAGTATTTATAGTTGTTCCCTTTACAGTTTCTGCCTCAGAAGACTAAATAATTTTGCAAACCTTGAGCAAAATTCTGTATCATAACTCGAGGAATGGATCCTGATAAGGGATCACAATAATGTGCTACTTCAAAAAGTATTAAATACCAAAGAACAACTATTACTATTTTGAAAACCTTTAAGGTAGGTAGGTATTAACCTACCTACCTACCTGAATTGTGGAGGCTGGGAGGTTTTTTTTTTTTTTTTTTTTTTTTTTTGGTTTAGTGTTTTCAGGTTAAATCAGCGCGTTGTGCTGACCTTTTTGCAAAAACCATGCGTGGTGCAGAAAATTTCAGAAGCCTAGAAAATGTGCACCTCTGGTGCTTATGTACAAAAAAAAAAAAAATAGGTGAATGTACATTAAAACCTGTCCTTGTATTTCAACAAACATTCCCAAGTAAATTTTCTTGGTCACTTAATTTGAATTGTTATTTGTTTATCAGATGAGTCCATTGCTTGTTTAAGGAATGATGCAATCATTTTAACTAATTACCTCCGAGAAAGGCTAAGACCTGTTGAGCAGGAAGAAGTTGCCCAGAAAGCTCAACTTATGCAGGATAGAGTTAGAGAAAAGTGTAAGTTTGTTTGTCAATTTTGTCACCTTTGATTTTTCGACTGCCAATGAAAATACACTGAGTGTGTACCATTACAGTGTGCACCAGTGATTTTGCCTTTGCAAATTAACAATTTGCTATGGCTGTCATTTATAAAAATACAGTTTTTTAATGAAGTATCAGCCATTCATTTTGTAGGTATTGATCTTTCCATAAGACCATAAAACAATCTCCCAAGAATCCGAAAAATCTCACAGCTAATATCATATGAAATTAATTTGATGATAATAATTGTCATAATAATTATAATTACTGAACAGATAAATTTTCTAAAAATAAGTAAGGTTCAGAAATATATATCTGTTTATCTGTTATTATCTGCCATTGCAATATCACAAGTTGGGAAAACCTCTAGAAACAGTTTCGAATATTCTTTAATGCCTAACACATTGGCCGTGGTCATGCTGGTCCACACCTCATCATAGAAACAGTGACAAAGCTTCAGCTGACATCTGTAGAAACCTATACAAAACAGGTAGTAATTAATTGAGGGTAGTGTCAGGTACTGGTGACTGTTGGCTGAATGGGAAACAAGACAAAGAGCGACGCCAAAAACGACCGTTCTTTGGCACAATTTGGGCCAGCGGGGATTTTTCTGAAACCGAGCCCAAACGATACCTTATGATACCCTAAGACTCTGGTAAAAATTTTAGCTTGAGTATACGCACGGTTTTTGAGAAATGAGGGGGTAAAGTTACCAAATCGCCATCATTCTGGACAGCATTTCTACAGCAAAAAGACGGGAAAAATGGACGAAAAAGTTACACCTTTGATGGGTTTCGGCTGTAAATGTTCTCATTGGGCCCCCAAGCATTTAACTGTGTTCAGTTTCAAAAATTTTTGTCGCACAGTGGTCCAAAATGGGTGGAAATCGTCGACAAATCAGGATTCTTTGTCAAATTTTTAGAAATGGGAAGTAAAATTGTCGGTCTGCTGCAGTCTCATAGCTAACAATGTTCGTATCGGTCATCAATGCATGAAATTGTGTTCAGCTTCACAAATTTACATCGCACAGTGGTAAAAAATGGGGGAATTAGTGGACAAATAAAGATCCTCTGTCAAACTTTTTAAAAATGAAGTGAAACTGTTGGTCCCCAGTAGAGTTTAGATCCCGGAAAAATTCTTTAAATTCTTTTTTTGACTATTTAAATCTTTTTTTAATTTTTTCTCTCCATTTTTCCTTCTTTTTTTTAAATTTCTGAAAGTTTGCATATTTTATTGAGATAATGCTACAAAGCTCTATGAACAATACGGTCTGACATGTAGTAATAATTAAAAAAATTAAAAACATGAATTTTTCCGGGATCTAAACTCTACTGGGGACCAACAGTTTCACTTCATTTTTAAAAAGTTTGACAGAGGATCTTAATTTGTCCACTAATTCTCCCATTTTTGACCACTGTGCGATGTAAATTTGTGAAGCTGAACACAATTTCATGCATTGATGACCGATACGAACATTGTTAGCCATGAAAACTGCAGCAGACCGACAATTTTACTTCCCATTTCTAAAAATTTGACAAAGAATCCTGATTTGTCGACAATTTCCACCCATTTTGGACCACTGTACGACCAAAATTCTTGAAACTGAACACAGGTAAATGCTTGGGGGCCCAATGAGAACATTTACAGCCGAAACCCATCAAAGGTGTAACTTTTTCGTCCATTTTCCCCGTCTTTTTGCTGTAGAAATGCTGTCCAGAATGATGGCGATTTGGCAACTTTACCCCCTCATTTCTCAAAAACCGTGCGTATTTTCAAGCTAAAATTTTTACCAGAGTTTTAGGGTATCATAAGGTATCGTTTGGACCCGGTTTCAGAAAAATCCCTGCTGGCCCAAATTGTGCCATTCTTGGCGTCGCTCTTTATACATTTGTCCAAGGTTTATTCTCATAATGCCTTAAAAAGTAATAGGGACACTATTTTAATGCGCTACTAGTAATGCACCAGTTTCATGGCTATTTGGACCAAGAAGTGAATCTGTAACCATTGGGTTAGTGGAGTTCACAACATGCAGGTCTTTGGTAATTCTGCCGTGCGTATGAAACTTCAGACGTTGCCACATTTCCTTCAATAAAACCTTAACTTACTTGGATCATATTGAATTTTTTTCCTCAATTTTTTCAGACAATTTTGTACGCAATTCAATCTAAAATATCTTAAAATTTCAAGGAAAAATGTGCATGAATATCATAAAAAATACATATTTTATCGAGGGAAATTTGGCAACTCTCGAATGTTCATACGGCGTTTTTCCATAGCACGGCAGAATTGACGTATTTACCTTCTTCATCTCTAATGGCCAAGAAAAATTCGGAAACCTTGTGCTCACAAGCTCAGCATTTGCGCACTGTTGTGGTCAGATACACGGGTCTTTCAAACAGGGAAATGGTTTGTTTTTTATCTCATATTCAGGGAAGAATTGACCAACTTTATGGTAGAAGGAAAATTGAGGAGCTTGGAGGACAAGGTTCATAAGTGCAGTTTTTGCTATTTCGAGAAATACATGCTCAAAGTTTCAAAATTACAAGGATTCTTATGGCGGAAAAAAGTTCGAACTAACCTTTTGATGCTTAAAAATTGGAATTCGGGAGGAAATTTTTCATAGAATATGCATTAAGACAAGTTTTACTTGAAATCTTCAATACTTCAATTTTTTCAAAAACTGCACTCATGCGCCCTGTCCTCAAAATCCCACGATTCTCATCCAACCACTTTTTTCCTAAATATTGTGTTGACCAAGCACCTTCAGCAGAACAAATTTTTCAAGATTAATTGGCACAGCCATTATTTTCTGAGGAAAGGTGGATTTCATTTTGCAATGAAGAACAACTTTTTCTGGCTTATCCATAAAAGCCTGTATCTGCACAAGGAAATGAATGGCACATACATTCTTCCTAAAATTAGCTATATATATCAGTTCCCTATCGAGCTTTATCCCTCTGTCATATTCAAGTATATGCTGTATAAAAAATGGTCCATGACACACATTTTATCTCTCTATTGGTGAATTGCAGCCATGCTGAATTTAAGTTAGCTCTAGAAATCATTGGTAAGGTTGGCAGCGTCTATCTATGTGTAAAACTGGAATACCAAAAAATAGGTCAAATTTGTTTTCAAATTCAGAAATAGCCCTTTGAATAAATTTATACCTCCATAAATAAGTACGTTTTTGATTCTGGTCTATTGGTGAATCATGATGTGGCATATTCTGCAATGAAAATTTAATTATTTACAGATAATATTTCAAATGCCAAAAAGTTGAGTCCAAAAGTGATTGACAAGGCAAAGAAGGAAGTAGTTAAATCCCTCCTGAGACATACGTACATTTGGACCGCAATGGACTTCTCGGGTTATTTGTGCTATACATATCTTGTAGGAAGATCAGCGGCTGAATACGCAATTGTAAGCACTATATTTGCTGAAATCAACAAAAGGGACCCTTCATTCCAGCCTAAATCAGTTTTTGACTTCGGATCTGGAGTTGGCACCGTAATTTGGTAAGTTCGAAAATACTGGATGAGTTTCACTCGAATAAGGGATTTCTTATCAGAGGTAAATTAATGAACATGCTGGAATTTTTTATTTTATTAGTGCATTTTTCAGAAGTCCTTCTCACATTATCAAGTGGGCAAATTTAGCTGATAGAAGAGTGCCTCGCATGAGTTGGGTAGATAAGATGGATATCAAGTCGGTCTGAAACAACAGGCTGTACGTCTTTTGTACAACGAAGGTTATTAGATGTGTTAAAAATGTCCAAATTTCACTCATTAGTAAAAAAAATAGAATTTTTGGTGCTTATCAATTCAAATTTGTGGTTCTCAAAAGAAAAACTGATTTCTACTGGTGTCATATTAAGTAGGTAGTAAATCGATTTCATTGTTTTAAAATGGAGGTATTTTTGCTGAGTGCTAGATTTTTCTGTACAGTTTCTCAAGTTCCATAAATTAGAGGAAGGCATATTTTTGCTATACCAAACCTTGATTATCTTCAAAATAACTCACAAATTAGAAAGAATAAAGCCTCTCAAATTTAGAGAAAGATGCCGACATTACGTCTTTTTCATCAGTGCATGTTTCTACTTCTGACCGTGGCAGCTTGCCCAAGCCTTTGTGCGGTTTAAGGACACGTCTCTGCTTGAAAGCAGCAAATCATGAGGCTGCCCTTTGAAAGTGCACTAAATTATCAGTGTGACATGCAAATCGATAATATTTTTTTGCCTAAGACACTGTTTCTTACTTTGTAACGTTTATAAATTTTATTCAAAGGGCCTCCCAAGGTGTCTGGGAAGATTCAATCAAGGAATACTATTGCGTGGACTCATCAAGCAAGATGCAGGATATCTCCAGACAAATCTTAGCGCTAGAGCAACCAAAAAAAAGGCTTGTCAAGGCTCAAGTTTATTTTCGACAATTTTTACCTATTTCATCACAGGTAATACCTATCCAAATTATTCAATCTATTTCCACAACAGTTGCTCCATAAGCACAAAAAGTGGTGCCTCTGTGGCAAAATCATTATTTTCTTCTTTTTTTTTACTTGCTATCTGACTACGCTCGTCATCTCCTCTTTAGCTAGCATACCAACGTGATTTCATCCCACCACATGGCTCAGCAGCTGTCTGATGAACCAACAGAAAATCATATCGATAACTGTAACAAATGCTACAGCGTATAGCCTTCTGGAGCATGGTCATGTCTCTACCAAGTTATAGGATGTTTTTTCAATTCCTAACTGCTAGGTGATGCTGCCATGATTTACTTAGTATTTTATTTCTTTATCTTTATTTGTTAAAGCTGTGTTTTCAGCAGGTCGGGTTCTGGCTGGGCAAACAAAGATTGGGACTTGCCAGAGCTGATCGCAATCTGCCCAGAAATTTGGAATATTGGATCTTGAGGATTTTTATGGTTTTCGAATATGTTTATTCAATTTCATCACAAGATTGTAAATGTAGAAAGATCCTTTGTGTCTTGCATTTCTAAACAAAATCAGTTTTTTAACTGTAAAAAATTTAGATAAAAGGATGTCTGTCAGTTTCATTAGCTTCTTCTTCAAGCACAAACATACAAATTTAAAATGCAAATGTAAATGTTGTGTAAGTGCACAAACGTATGCGACCTTCATCAGTGAAGAAATTTCATAGCAGATCAAAACTAGCCGGCAAAAGGAACAGTCTTTTGTTGACTAACTTTGTCAACTACAGGGTAGGGGCCGTTCAAGTATTATGTAATGCACTTGGAGGGGGGGGAAGTAGGGTGTGAGCCAGCGTTACAGAGGAGGAGGGGGGTTAAGCCCAGCATTACTCAATAAATCCGAGGTGGGGGGGGGGGACATGGAAAAAATTGAAAATAAATTTTGTCTTCTTGTACATTTTTCTCCGTTTTTTATTTCAATATTATTTTTGCAATCGCTAACTCATTCAAAATTGTCCAAGTGCACTTTTCCGGTAAAATTACGAATAAAACAAATCTAATCATGTATTTTCACACCTTTATGAATCTCCTCCTGTCATATTTCAGCGAAATATTTCTGAAAAGCCCCGAATTTTCTTCAAGCTCTTCTCAGCGTTCTCTTGATTTTTTGAAAAATGGGGGGAGGGGGGAGGTCAGACCAGCATTTTGCAATTCAAAGAGGGGGGAGGGGTGTAGGGCTGCGTTACGGGTGCCCTACAAGGGGGAGGGTAAAATAATTGAAAGAAGTACGTTACGTAATACTTGAGCTATAGCTTACATTGATTCCAACTCATTCGGGGCTTTTAGCACTTCTTTAGTGAATTTTTCATTCTTTAAATTTTGTCCATAAGATGAGTGATTAGACAATTTCCTGGAAATTAAGCGAAAGGGATTCAACACCAAGCTGGCATTTATAGAAGGAAAACACGTGATTATGGAAAAGTATTTTATCCTTTACCATTTGTGGTTCATTGAAAAGTAGAAAAAAATGGGCAAACTGGTCGTAGAAAAATGATTTAAAAAAAGTAAGTACATTTTTTCTGTTTCAGCGTAAATACAACATTGTTGTGAGTGCTTTCTCTTTATTAGAATTACCAGATGCCAAATCGCGGCTAGAAACACTTAGTAATTTATGGGACAAAACACAGGATTATTTGGTTTTGGTTGAACTTGGTACCCATGGAGGTTTTCAGGTTAGTCAATTTTTCGTTTTTGTTTGATGAATTTGATTGAAATCGCAGGGTTGCGGAAAGTGCTTTGCCCTCACATATTTTGAGGCTGCCTTCACATTGCTGTCCCAATAGAGCTGAGCGACTCTATATTTTCTTTGTAAAAGAGGGAACCCTTTACTATTTTATTCTATGAAAGAACGAATTCTACAGTTTCCTTTGCAATAAGTAACATGTTTAATAGTTCCCCTCTCAAAAAATAATGACTAATGGTTTTGTTCACAAAACGTAGGGTATTAATACAAAGAAATTATACTTAAGTTAAAAAGAAAAAAAATTGTATGCCTCTGCCTTCACATTTTTTCTCTTTTTAGGTGCCTTCACATTTCTCTCAAGGTTGGCCTGTGTTTGGCTAATCAAGCACTATCTGCACCCCTGTGGAATTGACCCAAAAATCAGCTGGAAATCCTCACTGAGCTATGATCAAGTCATGAAAGTAAAAATAATCGATAGTTAACAACAATATTCTTAATTTTTTCATCAGTTAGGTACCAACGATTGGCAGTAGATGATATTGACCAGCAGAATGAAAAATGTATTTGTTCACATGTTATAGTAATCAACTTTAACATAGTCACCTTACCATAGTCACCGTAGATACCAGTCATAGTTACCCAGTCATAGTTACCTTAGATCAGTATGGTAGTGGTGACAATTTGTAATTTTTTTGTTGTCCTTAAAAAAAAAAAAAAAAAAAAAAAAAAAAGTTATAGTGTCATAGCTCCACAAAACATGTCAGAAGTATATTTTTTTAGTTCTAATTTCAATTTTATGTCGTTTCTGTTGCATTTGCTCGGGATTCATCAGATGCTGGAACCTGTCTGTGTGCCGCATTTGTGTAACACTCGCGTCATGGCGCACAATTGTTAAGATTATTTGAAAATATTTAAACGTGTGCGTACAAGTGCTGAATTTTTTATTTTTAAGTGCCAAAAAAGGTCTGACCTGCACACGAATTATGAGGATAGATAATTTGTAAAAAATAGTATTTGAAAATCCTTGAACTGGTCTCTAAATATGCTCAAACCTCACTACCTAACTGGGCTAATGGAATCATGGTATTTTTTATTGAGTTCCTTTAACTTTTTCTTCAATTTTCTCTTGTTAAGGTTATCAATGAAGCCAGAGACTTTCTACTTGGTTTATTTTCAAAAGGCCGCAAACAGTCCTTCGATTCGCACGTTTTTGCCCCTGTGAGTATTTTTGCAATTTTTTTACTTTAACCAATGCTCATCATAATTGTGGTGCGTTGTCAATGAACTCACCTACGTCTACATGGACTGGGTGATGATGCTCGGTATGGCAACATAATAAGCGTGCAAGGTATCGATGTTCTTGCTTACTCAACATAAATGTAAACATTGGCGATAATTTGAGAAGTACTGACAGTCCACTGGAGATCTGTTTTTTGAGGATTTGTTTTGAAGTAGTACACAATAAAAGAAAATCATTGAAGCTCATAACCAGTTCTCCCTTGTGAAAAATCTTACTTTCCCATGGACCCAATTATAACCTCTTTTGCAGCTTTTTCTTCATTTTGCCTTTAATTACACGGTACAAGGATTTATAATGTAGATGGTATGTATTTAAGAGTGTAATGTAATAATGCACTCTAACATGTAAGGTCATGTCCAAATCTTGATCTCCTAGGATTATCTTGTCATGGCAATAGTGGTTCAAGGAAATTTTGCATTTAAGGATGTAATTTATACCGCTCTAAAAGTTTTTGAAAAGTAGATTTTTACCATGTATTTAAGTACTTTACCGTTACACACGGCAAAAAACTTGCTTTTGTAAGGTGCCACATTTTTCACATTGGCTCGAAGCTTTTGACTTCAATATGAGGCAAAGACCCATGGTTTCAACTGCCTCAAATCCAATGCAACAAGGCCACTGCACGATTCAACTCTCAAATAAACGATTTCATTTAATTTAAAAAAAAAAAAAAATAAAAAAAAAATAATTCACTTCAACCAGTGATAATATTCTAAGCAGGGTTGAGATTTATAACCTTTTGGTATCATTGCGATCTGATAGTAAGTAAACAAAAGCAGGTGGAAGAAGTGTTAGGTAGGTAAATTCTTCTTGTGACATCTCAAAATCTGTTGGTGTGACATTTGTAACCTTTGATATGGGGTTGTGGAATTTTTGGGCAACTTTAAAAATCAATTTTCCACACTCAAAATTCAATAGAAATGAAACCTGGAAAAAGTGTATGAAAATTCATTACTTTTACGCACTCCTCTCAACACCTAATCACAAAAAAAACTGTGCAGAAGCCTAATTTTGATATGAGCGGCATTTTTGCTATTGAATATTATTTATTGTTCTCAACTAATAACGCTCTTTTCTCCATTTCTTTAGTGCCCTCATGACATGAAGTGCCCAAAAATGTCCAGAAATGAAAAATGTTTTTTTGAAAAGGCTTTCATCCAAAACCCATTTGACAATAAAGAACGTCGAGCGAAAGAAACATATTCGTATGTAGTACTGAGAAGGTAAGGCTCTCAAAAATTTTTAATCGAAAGTTTCTTCATTCTTTCTTTTAATGGCGTTATTAATAGTAAGCATATAATTCAAATTAATAAACGTATTGAACGCTTTTGAAGTTAGTTCTATTTGGAAAGCGTATCAGGTCCATATTTGGAGATTGTGTTACACTCATTTTTAATTACAGCGGCTCACTGAAATTTGTGCCTATCGTTACGCTTCCTCTTCTAATGAGAGCATTTTCCAGTGAAAATACTACTTGAATCGAGGAGATGCTATTTGTAAGCTTCTACCTTTACGGATGCCAACAACCCTACTCTCTCTTTTTCAAACCTTAGCTCCTCATAAACACCCTTTTTGTAAAAAGTTAGAAAATATCAACCATTTTCTTTTAACTTTCTCTTTCTCATTTTTCGAGACGAGCAATTCTGATTTTACAAAAAACAAATAGAATAAAATAACTCATTTAAGAAGTATTTGTCACAGAAGAAAATTTTAAGCTCCTTAGTGTCCACCATTTTTGGTTATCATAGCTCCAATTTTCTTATGCCACCGAGCCGATTATTTGCACTAATAGGAACGGAAAACGGAAGCAATCCGACTGGTTGAAATCGGTGGTTGTGACCACCATAGTGAAGTGAGTTGCTGTTAGTCAGTCTATTACTTACCTCTTTTGCCATTGCGAATCCCTGCATTCACCTATAGCATTGCTCCATTTTCTCCTTTTCTTCTTTGTCTATTGCTTTATCTATCAGTTTTAATAATCAGCTGACGCGAGGAAGTCGTGAAGTTGTGAACAGTATTATTTTGCAGAGTTGAATACCATTAGTTCCCAAGTACTACAAACTAAGGTTGCCTTTCTGGAGAAAGACAATTGGAAAACATGGGGACTGGAGCTGCCTGGCAAAAAATGGGGGAATATACACAAATAAATAACAGAGTTTCCCCACAAAGAGATAAAATTCACCATTATCATTATTTATGCTTGCCTTCCTTACTAAACCGCGTTACTTTTAAAATTATGCGTTGAGGGTCATTTGCCCAAACTGATTACGAACCTTTTGAAGATGGTCGTTCGTTTTTTTTAGTCACTTTCCTGTATTATAACTTTATTTACGTTACATATATGTTATTGTCATTTCTAGTACATAAGGAAGATCTCGGAAAAAAACAAGGGAACTCCTTGAAAACTGGCTAGGCAGTCGGCCGCCAAGTGGCAACCCTGTAACATGAACATGATTGCACAAGCTGATGTATGTTTTTTTCTTTTTACAGGAAACGCGAGAGCCGAATGATCCTCGTGGCCTGTCTCTTATTCTTGAAACCAGTTCTAGTTCGAACTGAGCACTCGCACTGTAGAATATGCACTGCTCATGGCACATATGAGGATATTTGTTTTCAGAAAGACAAGACATTGTGAAAGTAAGTCTTTCCATCTTACTCAGGACCTTCATTATCAATTCCTTGGTTGACTCTGTTTTGTTCGGTTGCTCCTTTGTATAAAGAAAAGTACGTCACAGAAAGTAATCATTGACATCCGACGGCGTGATAACAACCTGTTTAGTTAATATACAATTTCCATTGATTCGCGTCAATCCTTGCATTCCATGAATAGAGACCTCTACATTAACCTACTGCCTTTAACTGTAAAGTCATTAAGTAAGGGGTTTAACCCTCACTTTGCAAAGTATGCAGTCGATGAACGAGCATGACGCCTGTGCTGCGGCAGGTTGAAAGGAGGTTGAGGATGCTTTAGTACAGTGTGGAATGATACGTTGCGAGCCGGGGTCCAACCAATGTTCCCCCCGAGTGGGAGGTGAACATTAAGTAGTTCTTGTAATACTTGAACTGCCCCTAATCTTGTAAAAATATAAACAGAGTAAAACTTTCGTTCAAAGAATACCTGCTGATCAAAACAAGAAAATTACGTAAAATTGTAAAAAATAAGCCTTCTGCACTGTTTATATATCAGGAAGATAGTAGATTGTTATCCCTTTTTTGACTGGCGAGGACAGTGAAAAAATGATTGAGGCATTGATCTCAGCATTTATCAAACTTAGTGACAGGCTGACAGGTCTAACTGAGAATATCTCTCTCAGTTTTTCACTTAATTTTTTCAGTTCATTAGGTGGTTTAATATGCTGTAAAAAATTATTTGAAAAAAAGAAACTCTGAGCATAACATCCATCATATGTTTGATTTCAATTGATTTGACTAATTTCTTTTGTAACCTACGGAAATTGAAAACAGTTAAAATCAACCGTAAAAAAAGTGTGAGATTGTTTGTTTGCTTGCTTGAATCAGGATTTTTCACATATCTCACTGAGCAAACCTGCTCGCCAGAAGCTGAGAAAAACTTCCGGTAACTTGTTAACTCCGACATGGTAAACTTGAAAAAGCGCGGTTCAAACTGCACAGATTGTGTGTCAAAGAGTGGATTTTAGTCATTTCTGGTGTTCACCAGGAATTGTGTGCGGTTGCACATGAAGTATGTAAGTTCACTTGGCAGTATCTTTTGTGTGCAACAAAACTCATTTTAACTTTACAGTAAAATACGCCCTTTTTCTGTTTACTGAGGCCTTTTTTTATCAAGACTTCCTCATTTTGCGGATGAAAAATTCCTTCAATTCCTGATATCGTTTTTTTGAATGTTGCAATTTATTGATTCGATAAATACTCCTAAGGTATTTGTGAACGTAAAAAAATCAAAGTAAAAGGAATTGTGATAACTGTTTGTAGAATTATCATTAAATGTTAAACTTTTTTTGGTCCCAGGTTGCCGTATTGGAGTGTAAGAATGTCAGAATGGGGTGACAGGCTACCAATAACTGATTTCTCAAAAGAACCTACTCTCTCAAATGAACCCCCAGAACTCATCCCGAAGCCCCATATTCAGAATGCACAGCCAAGCGAAAATGCTGATAAATCTCAAACTCAGGAAGTATTGGATTTTAGAGAGGATGGTAGTAAGCAACAGAAGGACAACAATACGTGATTTTTGCTGTTCCACCATCGGCTGAAGAAAATTTTCATCTCTCAGATGTGTTGGCATTGTCATTTTGATTTCTGTCACTCGGCCTTTCCCTTTAAAGATTCATCGCATTTAAGCTTCCTGCTGCCAATGCGCAGTGGTTTCCAAATTCGTTCTCAGAATAGACTGACCTGTGTGTATTGGTCTTGGTTCGCAGAGATGGAGGCACTTTGGAACTGTAAATTCTGGCTCTTCTGGAAAAACACCTATGTGCATAGGGAAACTAATGGCACATACGTTGTTTTTAAACCGGACTAGAATTTATAGTTTCAAAATGCAAAATGTTAAATAGTTGCATTTGTTCTAGTGAAGCAAGGTGAGAAAGGCGGCCACTGAGTCGGGAAGAATAGTTTGAAAGAGACTGTCACTGATGATTTCATGAATGAGAGCTCTCAGCAAAAGCACACAATTGAAAGTGCTTCTCATAGTGATTATTAAGCATTGTCTGTTTTGGGATCTGTTCGGCAAAAGTGATTTTTCACAAATAAATTTTGCTAAGTTAGGAACCCTTTCAGTAGACTAGAACCACCTTTCATTAACCACCTAACAAGAATTTGTTTTACCTCCTATTAATGTTTAAGGCAGAAATGGCGCTCACGTTATTGTCTTACCACCGTTATGTCAAAAAAGTCTTGAAAATTTTAAATTAAAAATTTTTACTGTCTGAATTTTTACCTTCAAAACTGTCTGATTTTTGTTGTGGTTAATTCTTCTTTTTTTACAATTTGAGTTGATCCTGCTCTTAAAAATTCTGAGTACTAAGTATTCATACATCATTGATCATTCAAATGAACATGAGTCACAGAAAATCTAACAAGACAGGGCTACTGTAAGATAGGTGCCTAAATGGATCTTAATTGTTACAATGGCCTTTGTTCATAGAAAACTGGCTCCATGAAAATTTCTCCCCGAAAGTATCGCTTGTTTAATCAACAAGGTGAAAAATCAGAATACAGGTCAAAATTGTATTTTCCATGCCATTGGTCGAAAGACTCTCCATCTGCGTCAAAGACTCTATTCCTCCAAAATGCACTGTGGAACGTATCTTCCTGTGATTAACATCATGCTTAGCAGGAGAGTAGCCTCTTAGCAGTCTCCTTGGAGAGAGAGTGCCATTATGCATTTTATTGACTTAATTTAAAGAGAAGCTTCTAACTTAATGTCAAATTAACATATGAACCTCCATACTTTTTTTTGGACTAAAACTCAATATCATATTCTGTCCAATGATGACTCCACAAAGCATTCACAAGGTTATTGTTGCTAAATATAATATAAAATGCCCTGCAAATAACATCATTTGTATACTTTGTATAATTTCAGTTTGAATTTTACAACAGCCTGGTACATACTTTAGAGAGTTCAATTGTTGATTGATTCAACTAGCTTGGATCAAGGATTGTGTTTATGCGATTTGGTCAAGACTCGTTGGGGAATAAATTAAAATCTGGCTTAGTAAACAGAAACTTTTTATTGATAAATCAGCATCGTTAGGATTAAATCATAACAATCACAGAGCAAGAGACCCTGCACATGCGACTAATTTCATCTAATCAAAGAGGAAGATGTTGTGTTCATAGAGTACAATAGATTCGCAATGTTCTGGAGCGCCGATGAAGTCATTTTCTGAGGCTGTTTCGTCCAGTGCTCCTGAGACTAGTGTGTGGCGATTGGCGATGCTATATGCGCAGGGTCCCAACTTCGGTCTTTGCTCAGGAAATACAGGTATAAAATTTATTTCATAAAAACCAGGAGTGTTGGACATTTTTTAATTTGTTATGTCTTTGGTGAACACAATTTGCCAAAATTCGCGGAAATAATGATTGATCGAAATGAATAAATCCCGGATACCACTCGCAGCCCGTGATTCTCCCATAAGCCGCTGTGTTCAAAAATGCCGAACGGTTCCCACTTTCCGGCGAACAAGAGGCTCGGAATGGCCCATTCATGGATTGACTTCATCAGCGCTCTAGTACATTGCGACTCTATTGTACTCTATGGTTGTGTTGGATTAACTATCATTTAAAATAAAAATAATACTTGAGGCGAAAAGAAAAGACTCATAGTTGCTTTGATGGAAATCCTCACAAGAAGAGGAGCAAGGCACTTGCATAGAAAAACTTTATGGCAGCTTCATCGATGGAATGGCTGCGTTTTATTGGAAACAGCCTAACTACATGAGACGTTGCCTAGTTTTCTCTGATGTTCTATTTTTTGAGCACCAAGAAAGACTGAAATTTGAAATTTTGAGAGTGCATTTTTGATAATTTAGGGTAATTCCACAGGAAGTTTAAAAATGATGAATAGTTTAATTCTCTGTTAAACTATTAAATCACAAGAAAGCGACATGAAATGCAGTTAGGCTGTTTTCTCCTAAATCGCCCGGATGAAAATGCTTTCCAGAAGCAAGTGCAAAGTTAAAACCCGCTGTTTCTTTTCCAAAAAGAAGCAATCGCAATTTCTCATTAAAAAGTAATTTTACAAAGATTTCAAGGTGTTCATTATTTTTGAAAATTGTGGGAAAAAACGATTGGCAAATGAACTTTCCAATAAGCTCAACAGGCCTATTACAAATTTCTACGTTAACCAACAAGATCTTGGTCGATATGGAATGTAGTAACGGGCCATTCGAGTTCCACCCTGAGATTCAAGCCATCCTTCGAACATGATTTTCGTGAAACAATCATTTTATTACATTTTTACAAAAGGAGTGACAAAACCAATTGGAGCATGGATAAATATTTCGATTTAGTGCTCATCTATATAATAAGACGAAATCATGTCAAATAATCTGGAGTCTTTTTTTGATGAAAACTTAGTGCTTCAAGATGAAAACGTTCTCAAAATGCTGACTAACTAGAATCGAATCTAATTCTTTTTCCTAGGGCTTTTTCTGCTTTTTTCAGAAGTTTGGTCCTCCCTTTTTGGTTAGCTCTCAGAGATTTATTGGTCATTTTTTCGTGACGGTCTTTGAGTATCTTCTCCCAATAGTTCTTTTCTTCCTCACCTGTAACCAACAAACGAACAAACTTGTTAGTATCTTATGATGATTTAATCAATTCATAATCATCATTTTTTTAATATTCTCGGCAATTAAGAGTGTTTTGGAGTGAAAAAAAGACGCCTTCAAATGCCTCAATAATACTGCTCACAATGAAGACAAAAAGTTCTTGGCACTAATTGGGGCATGAAAAGCTAATTGCTGAAGATACCTTTGGCTTTGTCTGCACAGATGAGCTTTTGCCAAACTGATTTGATAAAAACGTAGCATTTCAAGATACCTTAAACCAAAAAGTGGACCTAACGTACCAACTTTGTAAACTAGTTCAGCTAAAGGTTGGAGAAAATGTGCCTCTGTTGACAATACCTCATTGACAGGGAGGCTAGAAGGGGGAAAGAGATTTTTATTTTTACTCGTAAGCAAATCCAGTTCTTTGGACAGGCTTAGAGCTGGTGCATTCAAAAATCTAGAAAACGGTCGGCTATGTTCAAACAACTTGGGCCCCATGAACAAGGAAAATCATCGACGGATGTAATTTTTGAGAAGCATGAGGATAAGAAACATGTACTGGTCACATAAAAATAAAGCTGAGTAATGCGCCATTACCAAACAAAAACTAAGATAGATCTTTTTTGCTACATGAAGCCAAATAGGCCTGTTGCAAACTATTGCTAGAGAAAAGAAAGAGTTGTTTCTATAGAAAATGGGTCAAAAATCACAATGAGTGCATCGGCAAAGTTTGAAATGCACTCCTAACTTCACGATATGCGTACGAAATCCACGTTTTTTGGAGCTTCCCGCTTCAAAAACGATACTACGGTACAGGTGAAAATTTCGTTAGAGGAGTCGTTCCTTCCAACCTCTGTGCAGTAGGATACTGCACAATATTCAACATGGCTGACGTCAATCCGCCAAAGCTCATGTACCAGGATGAAATCTAACCATTTGTTAACAACCTTAAGTGTTTACATTCACGTTTTCCTTGCGTTGATAAAGATCCATCTGATAACGTCGGTTATGTTGAGTATTGCAAATCATTCTAGTACGCAAGGTTTGAATGGAACGACTCCTCTAACAAAATGCTCACCTGCGCCGTGGTATTGTTTTTGAAGCAGGAGGCTCAAAAAAACGTAAATTCCTTACACAAAATGTGAAGTTAGAAGTGCATTCCAGACTTTGCCGATGAGGTCATCGTGATTTTTGACCCACTTTCTATGAGAAACAACTCTTGTTCTTCCCCTAGCAAAAGTTTGCAACAGGCCCATTAAAAACCTAAGAAAAAATCAGGAGGAACATTACCTGAGAGGATAGTGGAGGAGGTCCCGAGTTTCTTCGAGTTGAGCTGCTTGCTGATACCACTGTCGCGACATCGCACAAATGCCATGAATGCTCCATCATTCACATCAACATACTCCACTCCTTCGTGAGATTTCACTTCATTCTGCGATTTTTAAAAAAAAGGAAAACACATAATTTAAAGAAAATTAGGGACGATGATTTAAAAATTTACCATCCTTCTACTTTGACAAATCCTATCCCACTGCCAGACAAATAGATTCTAAAATAATCTGACGACCCACAATTTCTGTTTGTGGTTTATTTATTTCAAAAGGCATAAAACTATGAAAGCTTTCTCGTATTAAAGCATACTTTTTGTTGAGCAAAGAGAGGTTAAGCAAGATTTTAACAAAAAATTATGGTTGATTTGTGCGAGAGAAAAAAATTTGATGGAAAACCAAGGCTAAAAGCAACTTTTTTGCTACTTTGAAATTTCAGTATTTATAGTGATTTTTTCATCTAATTGGCGTCCAGATGCAAGCACCATACAAGTATCTCGATTATTTCCTAGTATTTTTAATCAGCCTTTATCGATACTCCTTCTTCAGTGTCTTCGTTTTGTCAAATAAAACCTCACTTGATTTCAATCAATTTAAGACTAACCATGCTTAACAAAGCACAGCCCTGTGGCATTTCACTTACCTTGAATGATTTCACATCAACGATCGGCTCGTCAAAATTCAGCTTTAAAATGACACCAGGGGCAAATTGCACCCTCGGAGTGGAGGAGACTTCTTTGCTGGTGGGCTCTTGTCTGAATTTCTCTGTAGACTCATTTTCTGTTTTCTCTATGCGCATAATGTGTTGATTGTCGTCATGCTTGATCTTGGTCAAATACTGCTTCAGAGAATTCATTTTTGACCTCTGCAGTTCCAGGTATTTGTTCCGTAACTTTTTCCATTCACACCTGGAAATTTACATTAGGTTTCATTGAATGCTTAGGAAAGCAGCTACAAAATCGAACAGTTTTAAAAGGATTCGGCAGTAGATCTAGTGATTTAGTTCAGCCAGCGTTTTGTGGACACATTGACATGTTGTAATAGCAAAATTTTAAACGCGGTGCAAGAAATGCCCGATTAAACGCCTGGGCAAATGAGTGAAAATATGGAAAGGTCCTAAAAATTTAGAAAAAGAAAACGTGCACTGGTTGTTCCATGTCTCATTATTGATGAGCAAAAAGTGAAGGAACAATGGTATGCAAAATAATCTGCTAGGTTTTTAAAACGAGCGATATCTCTGTTCATATTTAAAATAGAAATTTGGCCTTAAGATGGACTGAATCAATTTTTTTTGCTAATTTCTAGATTTGACCATTAGAACACAATTTTAAAAAAAAGCTCATATTGTTCATTAGTTAAAATAGAGAGACGACATAGGTGTAAAAAAAAATTCATTACTTGGACAAAATTTGAAGACCAGTCGAGGCTACATCAGACTTCATTTTCTTGCTCTTCTTCTTTTTCTTTTTCCTGCGTTTTTTCCTATTTGTCTCAGCGGCTGAGTTTCCTTGGCAGTTTTCGTCGGCAGAGGTGTCTGCAAATTAAGGAGTGGAAATATGTACACAAATAGTTTTCTTAGCTTGACCCACTTTAGCTCATGCTTATATTTCAGGAAAACAATTCTGTTGGATTGATCTGATTGAACTGAAATCATTTTCAATCAACCATCGTGAACAGAAGCAAGAGACCATTAAGATTATTAACATTCGTTTCATCAACTACCACCTTGTCATTTCTCTCATGAAAGAACGTAACTACATTTCAATGTTCCCCAATTTTTCCTTGCAAATTGCTTCTAAACCAAAAGAATTTTGGGCATTTCCAATTGAAAATTTCACTAATTTTTCTCCTGATTGCATGCAAAAATCAGACAAATTTAAAAAAAAATTTCACAGGTACACTTTGGTAAAAAATATAATTGTTTGAGCCACTTTTGCAACTTTGGAATGGAGTTAAGTTCCTTTGTCTGGAACGATCAACTGAGGGTCAAGATTTAGTTACCTGTCATAATAATTATGCTGTATGGCATGGAAAATTAGGAAAGAGAAAATCATTTTTGAAAAATTAGAAAATTGACTGTATCGAGAAGAATTAATATCACAAGACTAATGGCATAAATCATCCAATTTATGATATAGAATAAGAATAAAATCAGTCAAGGGAGGGTATGGTAATGGTTACTTTTTTGACTTGAATAGCAGCTCATTTCTTGGGGCTCAAAGAAATCATGCATTATATTCCATGTATCATGAACAAATGGCAAAAAACCTTAAAATTTTTGTTAATTGTAAAAAATGAAACACTACCAACAATTGAACACAATAATAAGACACTACATACCATTTACAGAAGTTTTCTCATTATCACTTTCCACCGAGTCATTTTTCGTGTTTCCTTCGGATATTTTACGACCTGATTCATCGCAGTCACTTTTTTTGCTGTCATTTTCACTCTCTTCTACTGACTGACAATTTTTCCTCTTTTTCTTCGGTTTTTCCTCTTTTGAAGTTTCTTCTTCAGGTACTTCTAAGCGTGGTACTTTCTGAGGGATGCTAGGGGAACTTGACTCATGGGATCGTTTCTTAATTCCGCTTTTTTTTGTTGTTACATCAGCGTTCATAGGCTCATCTGATTTCTTGGTATCCTCCTCTGATCCGTTGTTTTTATTAGTGTCACTGTGTGAACCAAAAACTCGATGGCTCTTCACAACACTTTTTTCAGTCCGATCAAAAGTTGCAATACTGCAAAGTTGATTGGGAAGTATAGTTGATGGTAATTTGCAACCAGCCTTCGTAAAAGTCTGAAAAAAGGAAATTTTTTCTCACTCACTTATCATAACAATCCACTGGAGAAATTACTGAGAAAAAGAGAGCAAATTTTTCACAAAATTGGAAGGTTCTTCGCTGCCAAAATTCAGTGATACATGTCCACGTTTTATTGCGATTGCCCTGATGATGATCTAAGTCTCAGGGTTTCTCTAATTTCTTCATTTTCCAATTCCCCGACTTTCCCTGATATGTTTTGCTTTTCCCTCTCTCTAAAATGTATAAACTCAGTGACTTATTCCTGACTTTCTTAGAATGTTGATCAAAACCTCCACTTGAATTTTTTTCCTTCAGATAATACCGTTTTTTTTCTAAACTGTGGACAGAATTTCAATTTCTAGAGATCTAATTTGAGGAAAAAGACATTCTGAAATCGCTTGCGCTCTCTCAAATGGCACCAACTGAGGTTGCTGAACTGATGCGCTACTTGGAAAATTCTCTGATTTTTTCAATGAATTCCTTGACTTTTCAGGGTCGTTGCGGATTACCTGACTTTCTTGATTTTCAAACGCGCTCGAGAACCTGAGAAATACATACCTTTTTCCCCAAAGTGTTCCAGAAAGTTGGGGGGGGGGGGGGGGTAGCCAACATGCATCATAATTCAGAAAATCTCAATATAGAGAGAAAAAGTTCATTTGAGCCTAATTATTGAAATTTTCTGAATTGTACCGTATGTTGGCTACCGCCCCCCCCCCCCAACTTTCTGTCTGAACAACTAGTGCGTCTACCGCAATCAGTTTGCAAAGAGTACCAGTTTAATGAAGAATCCTTTTCCAAAGGCTAAGTAGATGAGCAACGTGAACAGTAAGGGTACAACTTACATCCAGAGCAATTTTAGCTGCCTCCGGCGTTTCAAACTCCACGAAAGCAAAACCTTTCACCTTGCCACTATGCTTGAATTTAGGAACTGAGATGTAATCAATCTTGCCGTATTGCGAGAATATGCTCTGCAGCCAGTCATGATCTGCATCCATGGGAAGATTTTCCTGAAAACCCCAACGTCAACTTTATAATAGATTTTATTGGATATTCAAAAATGATAACAACTTCATCATTATACTTCCATCGCAGATAGTATATGTTTTGAGTTAAACTCGGCAACAGCCTCTTCACTGTCTACTTACGATTTTCTTAGTACATCAGTTCTCACGCCAGGCAATGGAAGTACCAATGAAGCTTTGAGGCTATGTTGTAGGACATCTTAAAATTGTTTAAACTTTTGCTTTGACTTTTACACATACTTCCATGAAAATTTCAATCCTCAAATTTGATAAAAATTGATAAATTGATGAAATGAATGTTTGGTGAAATTTTAGGGTGATTTTAACTCTGTAGAGCTTTGGTATGGTTATCTCACCCCCCCCCCCCTCCACTCCTAAAATGAGTGGATGAAGATTTTTACAACAAATTAAAAAAAAAAAAGTTAAATTTAATATACTTACAACATAAATTGTGCACTCATCAACATTCTCCTTTTCCTTGACTGGTGTAGTGCGAAACACTTTTGTTTTGTCTTCCGTAACAGACAAGAGAGATGACTTCTTCAATGCTTTCACAATATCCTGAACATTGTCGGTCAATTCTCTTATTTTGTTGAATTTAAGAAACACTGATATATCAACCTCTGTGAACAAGAAAGAATGAAAAACACGGATATGTATGTAATAATGCTTCAGGAGCGATTATGAGCTCGACTTTAAGCCATATGATTTCTTAGTCAGAAACTCCAGGTCAGAAATTATTCTCAGGAAGAATATGAGGATTCACTTTTAGAGGTAACACTGAGCCTTATGAAGAAATAAAACTTCTGACCTCTCCTTGTTATCATAAATTCTATGTTAAATATCTCCTTCCTGCCAATTTCGGCCCAAATCCGCAAGTGCATAGAGGTGTCGTTAGATAAGTTGGCGGTTGTTTTATTTCGATTCGCAGGTGTTTTCGTGTCACTACTACCTACATGAAAACATCGGACTCTCGCAGAAGCGAAAAGACAAGCTTAGATAGGTTTATGGCCACTCTCAAACCTTGTAACGATTTAATTTTTAGCCACACAGAAATCACAACCACATAAAAGTCATGGATCATATCTAATGAGTAGTTTTTTTATGATACGATCATGAGACGGATTTTTATGTGGTTGTGATTTCTGTGTGGCTAAAACTTAAATCGTTACAAGGTTTGAGAGTGGCCATAAACCTATCTAAGCTTGTCTTTTCGCTTCTGCGAGAGTCCAATGTTTCCATGTAGGTAGTAGTGACACGAAAACACCTGCGAATCGAAATAAAACAACTGCCAACTTATCTAACGACACCTCTATGCACTTGCGGATTTGGATCCGCAGCGGATCCGATTTTGGCGGATCATGAGACGGATTTTTGTAAGGTGCATAGTAGCGAACAACCGTCTGTGCAGAGGCCTAAATTCGTCGTCTGCCCTTGCACACCAAAAGTAAACAAATGCCAACTTATCTGACAACACCTCTAGCACAAGTTATGTGATTGCTGACTGTCGATAAGAGTACATCTATACTTTATGAAATACCTTCAAGTCTTCGTCTGTTTAAATTTGGAATATCAAGGCATCAAGTATATGAACATGTCAAAAATGAGTGGCAGGGATACCTAGTTTCCGATTGAAGGATTCCGATTTCTAGCGACTTTCATTGGCGTTATTTGTTGTAAATCGACGGTGTACGTCGACAATTACATGACTTGTTTGCGGTGTCTGAAAATCTCCGCCTCTATGCTATGTTTTTAAAAGAGAACAAATTGACATCATTCCTTGATGTTTATGTAGAATTATCTTCGCACAGGGAAGAAAAATCCCGGCAGTTTTAAAGAATTGTCTTTGAGTAGTTTTCCGCTTAAAAAATAAAGTATGACAGGAAGTCTGCGACGTTGCAAACCGAGTTATGTGATTGCCGACTTACACTGTCAATATGTCACTTTGCCCCGCAATATTTACATTTATCTGGTTCAGATCTTTATGTAAAATTGTTTCACTCACCACCGCAGTTTTCCTCCAAGAGATTTCTCATGAATCGGTCTTTGCTAAGGTTGGCATCGCTGAAGTAAAACTCCATTCTTTTTTGAATGGACTGATTTAGTTGTTTACGTCCGTGGGAAGTTTTCGTCTTATGAAGCGCATCTGAGATGTGCCCTTCTTCCTCCATTGTGACGACTAGCTGCGCAATCTAGTAAAGAAAAATTACTACATATTAATTGCACATAACATGATCACGATACATAAGACATAAAACTTCTGAAGTTCAAGCTTGCATACATTTCGATTTACAACGACGCAGGGAGTGAGGTTAGGAAGCGCCGGCCGCGCTCTGCTCTCAGTGCTCTCCGTGAATGAACGAATATCGCTATGTCCCCGTTAGAAGCCATGGTAATGAATCGATAGTGCGATATTCAAATAATCGCATTCGAAACGAGTATTTCGATATTCGTCCAGCTCTACCTACAGTGGCGTGGCGTGCTTTGCAATGCGATGTATCGATTGATTTGCTTGTAGATCCTAAACTTCAACACCTCAAAAATTAACATTCTGTATTATTATATTTCTTTACCCTTATATTAGTGAAGTGTGAAACTATTCTGATGTTAGGCAAGTGATATTTTGTACAACTTATCATCGGAATACTAAATTTGACTGTCCTTGTGTCAAAATGAAAATTTTTGAAGACAACTAAAGGTGTTATTTGGATCCTAACCTCCAAACTTGGATCTTTTAGTGGTTAGTATCAAGTATCCCTTTGAATTTGACTCAATTCTCACCGTATAAACCTGGCAGTTTTGAAAACAGATCTGCGGGGCGATTATTGAAATGATATCGACTCTAAGTCCCCGCTTTGTCGTGTCGCGCCATTGACTGAGTCCCACTCAGTCGATGGCGCGACAGGACAAAGCGGCGACATAGAGTCAATATCATTTCAATAATTGCCCCGCTGAGTACATAAAGGAATAGTTTTCACTCTCGCACTGGTTGTAAGCCTCCAAAATAATCCAAATTTTCCCCTGTGTGTCTTGCTCAACATGCCAATCCTGAGCGATCTTGCACCCAATTACATCAACGAGAATGGTCTTACAATGCTTACATCGCATTTGGAGACCTGAAAAAATGGTTTTTTCCAATGACTAGTGGTACGCCCAATCACGTAACTGCATTCGCTACTTGATGCATTGATGTCATGACTGGTGGAGGCTCTGCCAGTGGGTCTGGTACTACTGTTCGGTCATTGAACAAAACTGATCGATGAATTCTTTGCTACTGTCCTCTTGTGAAATCAAATGATTTAATTTAATGCATTGGCTCCCCATATTTTCATGGAGAGTTTGACAGGATGTAGAGGTTTACGCTCAGGGTTACGCTGGATATCCTGTCCATCATGGCTTTAAGTAAGTCTTAGAAAGATTCTCCAGCTTGGGAGTTGATATCAGAAAAAACTAGTGGAAGTACTGAAGTTTCTGGCGAAATTTTACCTCCAAGGATCTACTTTAATCACAAATCCCCGGCATTTGCAACAATTTAATCGCGTGTGATAATTTGAAGTACCCAAATCCTAACTCATCTGATTAAGAGTTTCCTTGTTGATGCGATGCCTTGCACACACCAAGAAAGATTAGGAGTAATTGAATCAGGGCTGCTTTTCAAGTGAATAGTACATCCAGTGCTCCTAGATCTCCGGCATTTTCGGAAAATCTCTGGCATCTTTTTTGAAAAAGCTCCGGCAAAATGTTTCTTCAGAATCTCCGGCATTTTCAAGAAGTTTCTGGAATTTCGTCTATATTACACCATTTCCAATAAAATCAATGATAAAAATCGTCCGTACCAACCTACGCCATCAAAAAAATCAACGATGTCCGAAATACAAACACCTCCTTTTTTTTCTCTATAATCGATACCAACATTTGATCTGTTACACCATCAATAACCTTTTACAATTAGAAATGATTAAGACAACATAAACATATATTTTCACCGGTATTTCTTTAAAAAGAGGGTGTTTCTTTAGAATCTCCGGCAATATTTTGAAAATCTCCGGCATTTTCAAAAAGTTTCCGGCATTTCGGTGAAGAACTCCGGATTTTTTTCACAGGGTCTCCAGCACTTCATCTGGGAACACTGAGCGCATCCACCCTCTGAAATGAACTGACGTCTTACAGTTTGATGTTACTCAACCATAATTTTCAGCATGACCCATTCTGAGGTCATCCTTTTCTCTCGAATTTCTACTTTAGCACAAATCAGAGGAGGTCAGGAAATGTCCCACCTAGGTTTTGATCATAGTACTGCAGGAAAGAAAAACACCATATTGATGGCTCCAATGGGAAACCATGTGTCTATGAGCTCCTGTCACTCTTTATATTCGTTGAAAATTAGCCAACATGATTTCTTTAAAATGTCCTTTGTCTTTCTTCTCTATCAGTAGAATTAAAGTTCAAGCTACAATGTTGGTTTCTTTCTCTCAGAACAAATAAATATGAGCAGAAATTTTGAAACACCGCAATGGAGATACATGGTTTCGCACTTTGGCGATCAATATGAGTATACTATTTGTGCCCAAAAAATTAAACAATGAAAACAAATATAGACTAGAAATAGAATATATATGAATAGATATATATGATATAGTAGAATATATATGATAATATACTCAATATAGTCTGTAACCAAAAATATAGTCGTCTGAAAGGAGTTGAGATTTGAATGATATTGTCAAATTTTTTTCATCTCTAAAAAGAAAAGTATTTGTAATATTGCTGTCTGACGCAACAGCTGAATAAGTTTTCTTGCCATCTCAGATCAGATTTTTGTGTGCTGTCCATGTCTACTCTCTATTTGTTCATTTGGCAGATGGATTCCATGGAACAGATTTTATAAGTAAATGCCTCTCTTTTTTCTCAGTATACGAAGATGAGTTACAACAAAGGGAGCAGTTCGTCGGGATTTGGATTCAGCGGGTTCAAAATGAATGCGCGAACATCCTCTCGGACTGTTGCCATTCCCCCTCCTCCAACAGCTGCTATCAGCAAACAGGGTTATTCAACCATGTCAGCCATCACAAGTAATGCTCTCTCCACAACCTGGGGAGTTCCTAAAAAGCGTGCCAAAACTGAAGAAGAGTAAGTGAACTAATGTCTCTCATTTATTTTCTAGACTAGCAATAACAGACAGCAGATAAAAAACATAAATAACAAAGTGCAAACATGTAAATGTGTTAATTATACCAGGGTAAGAATTTAAGCACTGAATGATACGTTTCCTCATCAATATTTCAAATAACAAGCGGTAAAAATATTGAGGTCCAAAATCAACTGATAGATCACAAATTATAGTTTTTATTTGTAGTTAACATTTTAATTGGCTAACTCCAATTTCTGCTTCTGAAAAAGTAAAAATCAAGGTGGCTATTCAGAATAAATGTAGTCTCCAACAAATAACTAACCTTGAATTCCGCAAATTTGTCTCCGTACTGTAATACTTCAGAGAATCAATTCTTATCTTTGATTTATTTGAGGTGTATAACACGCCCATTTCAACAATCGGCTCACAGTGAATCACTCGAAGAAGAAATCATGAAAACTAACAAGTTTACTTCATAGATATTTTGAGCTCCGAGGGTTTTGATCACACAATCAAAGTATATTATAAATAAAACTTGTGTTTAAACTCATTCCCGTATTCTTGATTAAAATCAGATGCGCTTTGACACACGGGCCATCATCAGTGATAAGTTGGACTACATATCGACGGTGGAAGTCGGCAATCACATAACTCGGTTTGCGACGTCGCAGACTTCCTGTCATACTTTATTTTTTAAATGGAAAAGTACTCAACGGCAATTCTTTAAAACTGTCATGATTTTTCTTCTCAATGCGAAGAAAATTCTGCAAAAACTTCAAGAAATAATATCAATTTGTTCTCCTTTAAAAAAATGACGTAGAGGCGGAGATTTTCAGACACCGCAAACGAGTTATGTGATTGCCGACTTTCACCATCAATATGTTGATTAGGAGCTACAGTCCGCTCAGTTTAGTAACAACTTATGTACCATTAGTTTCCTTCTGCACACAAGCTTTTTTACGAATGAGCCAGAAATTGTTGTTCCTAATTGCTGAAGGCAATCTAGTTGCAAGTGCTGAATCATCATTTGCAACTCATCAGTGAAGATGGTCAGTGTCCTAGATCGTGTCTAACTTTAACAAAAAATACTTGGGCGAGTTCAAACGCGAAGTGTATAATTGATAATAAGTTTGTTTGCTCTCTAATTGGATCCTTTGTCAATTTAGACGTGATAAAGTAGGGATTGAGTTTTCTTCTTAAGTAATGGAATTTTTTCTGCAGGTACTTTGAGGATGAGGAAGAACAAAGCACTCAAAAGCTAGAATACATCCCTGCTCCTGGGAGTCCATCATATCAAGGAGGGAATCAATCTGATGATGAGGAAGATCCTCTAGATGCATTTATGGCTGGAATAGAGAAACAGGTAAAATTGTCGGGTACTTAAAAGACATTTAAATTTAAAAATGCATCATGCAGAGGTTTCATCTTCTCTTTCAGAAAGGAAGAATGTCGATAAAGGTTGTTCTTGGGCCCACCCTAGCTGACTTTCCTCAACTTTACGATTTTTTGCTCATCGAAGGTCTATATTTTACGGAATGCATTTCAATTTGGTCAGTTTCAGGTCTAATACTGGTCATAACATGGGTCTGAGGCCAATTTCATTCGGCAGAAAATGCAGGCCATGCAAGTTTCTGGTTAAATTCCTAATAATCCGTTCAATGAGCCAAAAATTGTTGAGTTAAAGGAACTCAGGGTGAGGCCAAAACCGGTCCTCATTGATACTTCTCCTTTTTAGCATTATTAAGTACACTCTGCTGATTATTTGGACTTCATGCACTTTCAAGTCCAAATAAAAGAGTGATACCTTCGAGCTCTCTGCCCAATCATACATTTGATTATATCTACGCCAAAGATGTGGTGCCAAATCTGAAGTACAAGGCAAGGCATAACTTTCATGATGATGCTAAAATTATAGGTAGAAGGAGGGTTGAAGATATGTCAATGAACTCAGCATGTACATTATCCTGTAGAACAAAAAATGTCTACAAAGCCAATGGCCCAAATATGCTCCTAAGCTCCTTAAAAGAAACTGCCAAATAAACTATACTGTTCAATATAAGAATTCACAGAAGATTCTGTGTGAAATTTTGCAGCACCAATTTCACAGCAGTTAATGACTTTGTAAATAGCTATTTGTGTTCGCTGCTTGTTGTTTTGGCTACATTATAACACAATAATTTTGGAAGGAGCTAATCGTGTTTGCTGCTTGTTGTTTTGGCTACATTACAATCATTTATTTACAGAGAAGCAAATAGGTATGAGATATAAATAAAGTATTTTCAAAAATCTTCGCCAATCATGAAATTGAAAAAGTACGCAATGAAAAGCCATCATAATGGTTAAACCTGTAAAAAAATTTTGTTCTAAGGTTTCTCCTTGTGAAACAAAAATTTTCAAAATGCTCTCAACTGGGAATTTTAAGCTTTTAAATAGGTAGTGAATAGAGTTGGGCTGGATATCCGGCAGGACTCAGGATATCCGTCTCCTGCCGGATACAAAAAATCGATATCCATATCCGGTGAAGCAAAAAATTCATTTCGTCCCAACTCTAGTAGTAAATAGGTAGTAGGCAGCCCCTATGTTCTGCTTTGCTATGACTGTGTGGGAATAAAAGGTATGATGTCAGATTTTAATTTTCTTGTTCTATTTATAGGTTAAGAAGGAGCAAGGAGTCAAGGTAACCAATAAAGAGAAAGAAAAAGATAAAGGACTTAGATTTGATATTGATGAAGAAGACAATGAAGAATCATACTACAGGTATCACTGAAATTATTTTTAATGCTATGCCTATGGTTTTTTCTTTTACCTGAGTATGTTCATGTACACAGAAAGAAAAAAACCCAATATGTAATAAATTGGGTCTACGGATATGAGAAGGTCATCTTAAAAATCTGTCACGCTAGTCGTAAAATTGTGTTTTGATGGCTGAAGCTTTTCGATCAGCAAAAACTAATCAGAGCTGTCCAAATGCCTAGTTTCTATGTCCAATAATAATGGATATATCGCCCCTGGAAAACCATAGTTTTTGACATCATTCACTGTAGTATTGTATATCATGGTTTTGTCTATCTTGGATTTATCAATTAGTGATGCATACATTTGCTTTAGTTACTTCACCGTAAACTTAACTTAAATTCAGGGAAAACCAGGAAATGTGAGAGGAAAAGTTGTCAAATCGCTTTTATTTGCCTTGTGGAATGGATTTGATGTTCCAAGTTAAAAATTTTGCTTGTCTTGGTTTGGGAGTGGCGATTCTCAACCATCCTGCAAAATCCATCCGTCAAATGTCAGGGAAATTACCAATATTTGTCAGGGAAACGCAGAGAATTTCATTCTCTAAATTCTGTGGCAATCCTGATTAAAATCAGACAATTTTGTGCCCAGATTGCACATTAGACTAGAATTGTGAGTAGCTATCTTTCCAAAGCCTATTTTTTGAACCACGAACATCAAACCGCCAAAACTCAGGTTTGATTCGGCCTTTTCAGATTTCTTTGTCGTGAAACATGCCAAAATTCAGGTTTAACTTGGCATTTTTCTCTTTCTTTGCTGTGAAAAGTTGCTAGAGCTTTTTGTCTTGCTGTGATAACAACAACTAAATTTGGAGTTCATGAGGGCTTTTAATATTTACTATTTAATAACGCATCATAGAATTGGTAACTCTTTTGTGACACTTCTTGTAAATGTCCAATGCTTAGATACATGGAAGAAAATCCTCTTGCCGGTGTAAAGGATGAAGAATCAGACGCAGAAATAGAATATGATGAAGATGGAAACCCAATACCCCCTCCTAAAAAGAAAGTGAGTATCATCCCTCTATTCCAGTCATCAGTGAAACTGCAAGAACGCTTACCTCGTTTTGCTACGCTGCAGATTTTCATTCATACTATCATTCGTTCAATTATTCTTATGGAACAATACTCAACATCATTTCTTAAGACCCTCCCTGATTTTTCTTTTCTGTGTAAAGAAAATTTTGTGACAATCTCAAGCAATATATTTGGTTTGTTTTCCTTTGATAAAATAAAATAGGAGCAGAGATTTTGAAACACTGCAAACAAGGTAAGCTTTTCTGCGATTTTACTGTAGCAGTGTTGATTCCATTTTTGCCATCATGCAGTGGTTTTCTGTTATTTTGGTTCATGAAACCCCCAAATAATCCAAACCATGGTATCTTAACTACATGGTTACATATGTCACGTGTTGTACATTCAGACGAATTTAACCTTGATCAGCCTAATTACATCAGGCATCGCATCATTTTCTCTCATGTGTCATTATTTTGACATTTTTACTAAAAAAATTTTAAGTGTACTACCAACCAGGAGGAATTTATGGAAAGATTCAAGACATCATGTTGAGAACAATATCAGTTGAAGAAATGAAGTATGAAAAAAGAGTAAATCTTTGTGAAGAGATGTGCTCTTTGCTTCACCTACAAGAAAATCCGAAAGAAACAAGACAAAGAATAAAACACATTAGTATTTGCACAATGAGACAAAGCTACATTGTTGATGTTCAGCAAAAGTTGTATGAAAGAAAAGTAATTTTTCTTTACCCACATCCAACTCTCCTCTACAGAGACTCTTGAAAGTGAAGCAGAGCTTCACAGATAAATCTGAAAAGGGCATTAAAAAAGTGTAAAATATTGGTTAAATAATACCTTTTCTCGGAAGGAATAATAGCCAAAAAATTAACTCGCAGATAAAATCAGAAATTAGTAACAAAGGTCTGTGGAAAATCAACTTTAAGAACTGAGATTTACTGTAAGTTCAAGATGAAGCTAAAAATAAAAAATCTAATTGATAGATATGCTCTATTCAGATGTGACAGTGCTATGTTTGAACATCAAAGCAAAGTTTAATCTCAACCTTATTTTCCATTCTTTTAAACTTCTGTTTTGTTTGTTTTTTTTTTTTTTTTTTTTTTTATTTTTACAGGAGATAGATCCCTTACCTCCTATAGATCATTCTACTATTAAGTATGAAGACTTTGAGAAGAATTTCTACCAAGTTCATGAAGAAATTGCAAAACTCACAAGTGAACAAGTGAATGAATTACGGAGGACGTTCAACATAAAAGTCACAGGCCCTTCTCCCCCTTCCCCTGTCTCTTCGTTCGCTCACTTTGGATTTGATGACTCACTCATGAAGCTTATTCGAAAATCAGAATACACTCAACCTACTCCAATCCAAGCTCAGGCTGTTCCCGCAGCTCTAAGTGGACGTGACATCATCGGTAAGATTTGAAGCAATCAATCCTTCCTTCATTGATTCAATTCTCTACAGTAAAAAACATCCAAAATTATGAAAAAAAAGAAGAAGAATTACAGTCAATTTTTTCTGTAACCTAGAAAATGTCTTATTCTTTTCATGGGCTCTTATAAATTAATCTGCAGAGCATTTCAGATTTCGACCTCAAATTCATTTTAAAAAATGCATTAAATAACTTCTAAATGTTGCTCTCTGTTTCTATTTTAATATGCATATAGTATAAAACTGTGTTAATCCTGTAAAGCATGAGGGAGACAAATATACCTATGTTGCAGGCCTTGTAAAAATGTAAAGGATCAAATTTTTTCTCAAAATTCCAAACTATTGTCAATCAGGGTGTCTACAGGTCTGGAATTTCCGGAAAGTCAGGAATTAGCTCTGATTTTTTAAGGGCAGTCCGGAAGTACTGAAAAAGTGTGAAAAATCCGCAGGAAGGTCCGGAATTTTTGTCATTTTTGTCGCAATTTGAGCAAAAATTCAAATTTTTGAATTTCGTTAGTTGGAGGTACTGAAAAAGTACTGCATTTTTCTGTTAAGGAGGTACTAAATTTCTTGGGAATGTACTGAAAAAGTACTTTAAAAGTACTGATTTTCGACCAGCCTGTTTTATTAGACACCCTGGTTAATCATTTTTTAAAGAGAAAAAAGATTGATGCTAATTTGTGGCATCAAACGTGTGTTGGAGGACCCTGCAAAAGGAAGCATTATTTCTCCACAGGGAATTTCCTGTGAGATTTTACCATGAAACGGCTTTTCTTGCACCAAAAACTGTGGAAATCATCTATTTGCTGGCCAAATCTTCCTAAGCTTAATTGCCGCACTCTATCTATTCCCTCAACAGGTATTGCCAAAACTGGAAGTGGTAAAACGGTTGCTTTCTTGTGGCCAATGCTGATACACATCATGGATCAAAAAGAGTTACAACCAGGCGATGGCCCTATCGGTTTGATTTTAGCACCTACCCGAGAGTTGTCTCAACAGGTACTCATAATTGCCGATGATTTTCTAAACAACCCTTATTCCGTTTGTAAGACATTTTAGAGACTTTGAAAAATCCTTTTGAGTTCTTTTAAAGGCATCTTTCAAGCATCAATTTTTAAATACTTTTATTTATTTACATTCATAGTTTTACAGTGGATATCCCGACGAAATAGAATATTTTTTCATCAATAAACATTTTGTTTACTCCATTTCCTGTAGAATAACAGAAGATCAATCAATTTAATCCACCCCTCACCTTTTTTGAATAGACCATTGAATTTCATGTGTTCTGTATTTCAGATTTATGTGGAAGCGAAAAAGTTTGGCAAAGCGTATAATATCAATGTCGTATGTTGCTATGGAGGAGGGTCGAAATGGGAACAGGCCAAAGCTTTGGAAGAAGGTGCAGAAATAGTTGTTGCTACTCCTGGACGAATGATAGATCTAGTCAAAATGAAAGCGACAAACTTAACCAGGGTGACCTACCTAGTTCTAGATGAAGCAGACAGAATGTTTGATATGGGTTTTGGTAAGTCTACTCATTTTATTTATGAAGTAACTTAACTCAATTCCTTGTAGTATATTTTTGTAGGCGTTCCTACTAAGTCAAGAAATCATCCAAAAAAACAGCTAACTGTGATGCGTGTAAACTGCTATTACGGTAGATTCCCACAACAATAGTGCTCCCATTAAGATGTGTGCATATTAAAGTGCATAATCGTGTGTAAATTTACAGTTAAAAAGAGAGAAATAATAAAAGAACTATCTGGAAAGAGAACATGGTCCCAGTTCAGATACTAAAAGTCTTTTTTTATTGTTGATCTTAAAAAGTAACCAGCAGAAAATTGGGGAGAGGGACTGAGGCTAATTTTTGGCATATTTTCAGGACTTATATCAAGTGCTGTTGGGACGACACCTTCAAAAAAAAAGAAGGCAAATTAACAAATGAATGAAGAAAAAAACACTAAGAAGTGGCCCGAAACCTGTATGTAACAAGGTGGAGAAATGGTGCTGGGTCCACACCCTGGTCTAAAATTATGAGGTCTAATTGATGAGGTCTAAAAAGGCCCAAACCGGTATAGATCTCTTGACGTGACTCCAACTTAATATTCCATTGTAAACTGCCTGAGCTGAACACTTTCCCTCCTCAGTTTCGTACTGGTGCGCATTAGAGTTCAAAAAATTATTTTTGACTCTAATTTTAATTTTTGGAACTTCTTGGCTTTGTTTTCCCCACGAAATGGTGTGGACCCAGCACCATTTCTCCACCTTGTTAACAAATGAAGCTCTTCATCTTAATTTCTGTCTTTTCCTTGTTGAGTCTCTATAAAACGAGACGAAGTTTGAAAAATGAATACTTGGCATTCAAAATGGTATGCACTCAGTTAAATTGATTTATTTAAAGGGAAATTCTCCTGGAAACATCTTCGATTTTCTTTAAATATTTCACTCAGTCCATCCATTGTATAAACATATAATAAATCAACGTAGTTACAATTGAACCTTATCATCCAGCGATTTTTGGCGGAGACCAGTGCTGGATACTGGAAATGCCAGCTAATTAATAACCCACCCAATATGTTAGAAATAATAAAAAAATCTGCAGAAACCGATCTTAGGTTCAAAGGAATGTCCTTAAAAATGAGTTAAATTATCTCAGGATGTCCGGCAATGTCCGCACTGGGTAACCAGGGTCTGACTGTACTTGCACTTTGAAATAATGTGGTAGACAGAGGTAGAAAAAGTGTACCAAAAAAGTGTGTCATTTTTAAAATTAGGAATCGAATGACCTATCATGACTGATTACCGCTGCGATCAGCAGAATATTGAAGAAGCTTCTTTGCAGTTTTTCTTAGAGCCTTTTCAGGATCAGCACCAGAAAAATATGTCACTATCTGGTACAGGTAAAGTAAATGATGACATACATGGCACCTCTCCACTCTTGCAAGTGAAAATAACTGAAAAATAAAATCTAAAATTCATTTTGTCACCAAAACTGAGTGGAAAAATCGAATTTTCCCCAAAACCCTCAATTAAAAAATTAGCTCATCTTTTCACTAGTGAATGGTCTTACCTGCTTTTTTTCAATTTTCAGAACCACAAGTGCGATCAATTTGCAATCATGTGCGCCCTGATCGGCAAACAATGTTGTTCTCTGCAACTTTTCGAAAAAGAATCGAGAAACTAGCCAGGGACATTTTAAGTGATCCTGTTAGAATTGTTCAAGGAGAGATCGGTGAAGCTAACACTGATGTAACTCAACTTGTCAATGTTCTACCACAGAATGCAAAATTCAGCTGGCTTCTGAATCAACTAGTATCGTTTCTTTCACAAGGATCTCTTCTCATCTTTGTCACTAAAAAGGTTTGTTACTTCTGAATATCTCAAATAATTTTTAACTAGCCAATGATGAAAGGCCCAAGCAAAATTTTCAAGTCTGCTGGAGAACAAAGTTTGGGACAAAAGGTCAATTTTCACTCTCGATAATGGAAAGATGGAGCAAGGATCCCTCTTCCGCAAGAAACTACAATCGAAAAATGCGTATTTCAGATTGAGATAGTAAAAGTCGAAAAAGTAAGTCAAAGTCAAAGGCAAAACCATAATTTTTTAACGAATCATTAAATTCAGTTGAACTTTTTTTTTTAAACGAAACAATGAAAAAGTAAAATAAAATTCCTTACAGTGTTTATTGATGCAATTTTTCGAGTTTTTAGGGTTTAAAATGTAAACGTTGCTATATTTTAGTATTATGTAATGATCCTAGCAAAGAAAAAAACCTTTTTCCCTCCTTCTCCCGCTCCCTAAATAATGAATTATGAATGTACGCCAAAGAATTGATTAACATATGAAAAAAAATCGATATTCATATCTGGAATTCTCGAGAATTACGTTGTCTTTCTCGAGCAAATCTGAAAAGTGGGAGATAACTTCAGTTTCCCAAGGGGGAATAGGGAATGTGCTTCTGGAAATCAAGGTAAATAAGGGAACGAGTAAAGTAAAGAATTCTGGACACCATGCTTTTGAGGAATAGGTATCAGACGACTAATTCTGTTTTCCAAACCTTAAATTGTGTTATGACCGAAACCGCAAGTTGGCTTTGCTCCAGAAACTCCTATTTTTAATTTTTAGGCAATATTACAGTGGAATAATATTATTTTCATGATTTTTTTCCCTCCAGTTGAACGCAGAAGAACTTCATAACAACTTGAAACTCAAAGAGTTTGATCCTCTTCTCTTGCATGGAGACATGGACCAGACTGAAAGAAATCGCGTCATCAGTGCTTTCAAAAAGGACGATCATAGTATTCTTGTCGCAACCGACGTTGCTGCTCGAGGTTTGGATATACCTCACATCCGCACGGTTGTAAATTATGATGTTGCTAGAGATATCGACACTCATACTCATCGTATTGGACGAACGGGTAAAGCTTTTTGAAATAATTACTTTTTTCTTTTACTGACCTCTCTGCAAGAGTCTCCTCTAGAAGCTCCAAGTAAAGTAGTAAAAGATTCATTACAACAAGATATCAACAAATCCATTCCTTTTTTTTAAAAAAAAAAACCTTTCATTTCATCAAAAGCTCCCTAATTTACCACCTAGTTTTTGTGGAGATGTATTTAATTTTTGACGAAAATTAAAAAGATACTCTTATTAGTGATGAGTTGGACCACATTTTGCAATTGAGGCGTCATCTGGAATAACCACCTATAGCTGAAAACATAGTTTTGAGAAAATTGCATTTAAAGGTTTGATTCTGAGATGTGTCGCTGGGTTTTTGCGGTAGGAAAACTGCATAAGCATTTTTTGTAATTGATGGTATCCCTCAAACGACCCACCATGCAGTTTTTGGTCTTATTTTTGTTTTCACTATAAAATTGACAGTTTATAAAAGATTGTTATCGGTGGTTATTCCATGGAACACCTAATCTCAAGGTAAAATGGCTGAATGGTTTATTTAAAAACACGATTAATGCTTTGTGACTCATCATATGATGCAATGGAAATAAGAAAACAAAGAAAAACTTTCAATTTAGACCGTGAACAATGATAGCAACTTGTAATCACAGACAAAATTCAGAAAAATAGGAACTTAAAAATCAGTCTTCTGAAAACTTGGGAGTATCAGTTTGGAAAACTATCGTCAAGTACACCTGGTGCAGTCACAGTCCTGAAAGCCTGAGACACTGATACAGTGCGTTACCGCGTTGATGAATGGAAGACCCACCGATACGCGTATAGATGATTATTCCGTAGACCCGCCAACCAGTCTGACTTGACTTCACTAAAATTGGATTCTTGAGCTGAGTAATCAAGGGATCAACTTGCTATCACTACCAGTGATACCCAAGGATACAATAGTTCGAAGAGGCCGATCTCCGGAAAAACCACCTATACGCGTATAGGTGGTTATTTCAGCGTATGCCTCAATTAAGAACTACAGTTTGTATCTCAGATTAGAAACAACGTATGTACCATTAGTTTCCCTATGGTTATTAAGTATTTTTATGGATGAAGCAGAAATTGTGGGTCCTCATTACGAAATGCAGTCCAATTATCATGGAGATTTAAGGGTATAGCCAAAATGCATTGCAACACTGGTAAAGTGTACAGTAACTAAGCCACGCCTTTGTGCACAGGCACTAAGTCCCTCAGATTTTGTGTAAATCAACAGACTTCCAATCAAATCATATTTCTCTCTTCTTTTTATCAATTAGAAATCAGAAATCGCAAAGTCGAATTCATTTTAGTTGAAAGCCGTCATTTCACAAATGAATATGTATTTGGACCGAGTTCATCAGAAAGGAGCCAACCCACATTAAGTTGAAACTGAGAAAAAGAGCTTGAAAGTTTATCATGCATAAGGCTCAATGCAGAAAATAAATCACTTTTCACTAACTAGTTTTTTTTTTTTTGTTTCGACTTTCACATTTTGAAAGGAGAAAATAAACTACTATACCTACTAGTGGAACTCAAGAGCATTCTTAACTCAATTTTTTCGAAAATGTGGCTTGGTTCCTTTCTGATAAACTCGGTCCTTTTACAATACACTATTTTAAATTTAAGTAATGATATTATTAATGAACCAGAGTTCAAATTTTTAGTTCTCATAATTGATGTTGTAAAATTTCCATGTGTTGGTAAATCTAAAATGCGTTGGTATCCAATGGGGACAAAATTCCATCCTTTGCTGAAAAATATCTTTATCCTTTTCGGTCTTGCCTATGAAGCGTCATTTTGCATGGATGTAAAAAGTCTTGTGATTTCTGACTCGTGCTCCTGTGGAAACAGACAGCTAGCAACCTTTGTCTTTTAATCACAAATTGTCGCAATTTTGTCAAAAAGCACGCAAATGCCACCACAATGCTATAAGATATACATGAATTGAAGAGCAGTTTTCCATGAAACATGAGTTTTCAATGCTATTGCAAGCTGGCTTTCCTAATTTTTACAACTTTCTAATTTCTTCATGCAATCATGATTGTGTTATCTAGAAGCTCTGCACCCCTGCTGTGGTCCATTTGCAATGTACAATCAAATAGTTAAGCCTGAAAATAGCAGGAAAATTATGCTCGGAAGGTTTAACGATCTTTTGTACATCTAATCAAACATCAATCTATCTCCCATGTATAACTTTTCTGCAATTTGATGACCGAACAATTCTGTTTTTAAAATGGAGACACAGCAGAATGTCCAGTTTTGAGTCAAACTGACACTCTAATTTACAAGAAACGGACATATCTCTGCCAAATAAAGCTATGGACGAGTGGGAAAGATGGGGTTTACCATTCAAAGCTGCATAAGAAACAAACGCGGCTTCGTTGCCACTGACGTCAATGGCGCTCTATAATTCCCATTCATTCTTACGGTCCTCGACTAACGAGCACACCCCTTCTTTCCCACCTGTCTCTGGTTCCGTTTGGTAGAAATAATATGTCCAAATGGCCAAAATTACTTTCTTTTTCAGCCACATTGCCCTCCGTTTTTTCAATGCAAGTTGAAGCGCATTGGCAGTGATTTTAATTTTGTATATCTTCTTAAATTAGGTCGTGCTGGACTCAAAGGAACCGCATATTCTTTAGTAACTGATAAAGACAAAGACTTCGCAGGACATTTAGTCAGGAATCTAGAAGGTGCTAGTCAACCAGTGCCAAAGGCCCTCCTAGATCTTGCTAATCAGGTACTTTTTTAACTACAACAAACATTTCTTTATTACTGTTTCTTAACCACCAAAAACATTGGAGAAAAGTCAATCCATCATTCAGATGTATTTTTGTTTGCTCTTATCTTCTGTAAAAATTTAAAGGGGTTATTTTCACCCTACAGACTAGTTTACTTTGACATAGTTGATGCAGGTTGACCCTCTCTTTGTCATTTTCAGTCTCAATAATGTAACCATTCGGAACATGAGCATTTGCGCCACCATTTTGCGCATGAGTCAGTCGAAGCATATGCTGAAGAAACTAATACACATATAGGCTGCTTTTGTCCCAATCAACTTTTTGGGTTCTTTCTGTCCTTGACCAATTTATTAACAATACGTGGAGCCCCAAACTCAAAAAACCTATTCAAGTCAGGTTTTCGGGAACACTGAATTAAGGAAGTGTTATTTCCGGAGCCTTTCTCAAAGGTGCAGAAGTGACCCAATGAATTAAATAATTTTGAATGATCAAAATTCGATAATAACGAAGATTTGTTGGAAGAATTTGAAGGGGGGGGGGGTGCCCTGGTCCTCCAGCTGGTATTCTGAAAGGTTTTTTTTTTTTATTTCTGTACGTTTTGCATACCTGATGTGTCATTCGAGTAATCTTTTTTTCAATTTTGGTGCTGCCATACATGTTGAATGAAAAAATGATGACCTATGACCTGATTTTTTCAATATTACTGTTCTTGGCGAGAAACCAAAATTAGCGGAAAATAGACCAGATAGCCTTCCAGGGAATGAACAAAGCTACCCAAAAACATCACATGTAGAATTCTTTCAATGTATAAAATAAATTTCAAAAACTCACTTCCTATTTTTTCAATTTGTTTATAGAAGGCAAGTTTTGTACTCTAAATCTCTCTTGCATTAGGGTGTTTAAAAAGAAACCTTTTTTTGAAAACCTTTGCTCCACTCAACATTCCTGGTGTTACTGGACCTCAGTAACATGATTACAGGTCCAGTTTTGGTCCTCATTCACCCTCATCTGATGAGAACTAGGTCGCCATGATTCTAACTTGGGGGCACACTAAGCGGGAACACGCAATTTCAGGGGGCATGAGCTTGTAAGAAAATCCATGCAAATTTCTGGTTTTTGTTTTTCATATTTCTTTTCTCTTGGTCGAGAATATAGTTCATTTAAGCCTCCTTTTTTTGGATGGTCTCATTTTAACGCCTTAAAGTAAAACTGCACAATACATTCTGTCATAGTTGAGTCCATTTTCATGTTAAGTAAATATGCTTAGCTTAATTAGGTCTATTTTCAGCTGCTATGTATTAATTTACTGATTTTCTTTTTTCATGTTATTTTTCCAGAACGCCTGGTTCCGAAAGTCAAGGTTTAAGAGTGGCAAAGGAAAATCAATAAATGTAGGTGGGAAAGGTCTTGGTTTTCGAGAGCGACCTGGTTTAGGCAGCTCCGAAGCCAGTGGTCCTAGCAGCTGTGACTTTAGTGACATAGTCAAATCCATTCCTCCAAGAACAGGCCCCGGCTCTGATAGACTTTCTGCTGTTAAAGCTGCTTTCAAAGCTCAGTATATGAGCCAGGTAATGCCCAAATTTCAAAATTTGTTCGCATATTTCCTCGATGGCAATTCAGATTGGAGCAAGATTTGGAAGTTTCAATTTTTTAAGGATAAAGTGCGTCTTCAAATGCCAATTTCTAAAAGACATGGCTCCTCAGGAAAATATGTAATGCAGGAAAAATATGAAAATACAAATCAGGAAAAGATGAAAACCGCAAAGGCTCACTGTTCATATCTAAAAAATGTTTAGCAACTGGTCAGGGTTGCCAGATGCCACAGACAAGGGATACTCGGAAATGTCTGGAAAAATTGTTGAGTCACATTTACTTGCTCTCTAGAATGGGTTTGACGTTTCAATTAACAAATTTTGCCCAAAATTATTTCAAATTATGTCTTTCACCATCTGGCATATCTTCAATTGTCAGGGAATTTTACTAAAATGTGACCAGGATATCATGAATCAGTCAGGCAAATAAATTCTCTAAATTGTGTGGCAACACACAACTGCACAACAAATTGTAACAACTGGTTGATATAATTTCTACATCAAGAAACAGTCAGGAGTGCAGCACCTTTTTAATATGTCCTTTCGGCCAACTTGGGTTGACTTTGAGTGCGAGCAATATCAAGCAGTCTTACCAATGGGTCAGAAGGACCTTTTTTAAAATCAATTTGCTAAAAGTATAGAGTGAACTAAGCTTCCAGGAATTCCCCCAGATTTTTTTTCAACCCTAAATGGCCAAGAACCCGGTTTTGAAAATGCCAAAAATGAGGCAAATTTGAAAGGATACTTTTGACGGGCGCTGATGATGTAGCCAGTCAGGAGAATCAGTGTTGGCTGACTAATTAAACTCATTTTCAAGTATTGCCGTGCACCGTCAACTCGATTGTCGGCCTCTAATTGTTCTCATTTTGATTAGCATTTCTCTCTATAGAAATGATTTTTTGAACTTCTAAATGAACTTTTTGGTTTTTTCACATAATCTTACCTGAGAATAACGATACTACGGCCCTGTAAAAATTCCATTCCACTGCACTGTTGGACCAAATAAAGCAAAAGGAGCCAATTCATATTTTTGAGAGGAAAATGGACCGCAGTAAGCAAAAATGAACCAAGTCACATTGGGTATTGCCGAATTTAAGTAGGCCATTAATTTTTTACAGGAGATCGTTTGTGCGGCTTCCTTAGAAAATTTTAAGGAGTTTGTTTTGCACTATGCAGAAAATTCACTGAAAGTTGCACAAAAATCCACACAACCGTTTTTATGTAAAAAATTAAATTGCCCAATGAAATGTGGAAATAGCTGATGTGGCTTGGTTCCTTTCAGCTTGAAAGAATTTGAGTTTAGCATAATTAGTCACACATTTTTTCCTGTCAAAATTTCAAAGTTGAGAAAAAATACTGTGTTTGTAAACGTACGATTTAAGCTTGTTCTTTAACTTTGAGTCTTTTGGTGGAATCAGAGACAATATATTTCAGAGTCCCTGCACTAACAATCTAAGTAACGTAATTGGACAATGTAAACATTTGGTTTGGAGTTCAACGTTATTTTTTACCTCATGATTAGCAGCTTGTGAGCCTAAATTTTGCCAAATGACCCTTTCAACCCATTGACCGATTAGTAGCTTTGGCTGAAACATGCAAAAATCAGTAATGTTGAACTGTTCAAAATAATCCTAAAACTCATCCTTCAGGGGTGAAAATTGATTTATCAGGCTTTCATGATCGGTTCTTTGAGGAAAGAAGAAAGAAAATTAGCTACAATGACTTTATACAATACTTTTACAATACACTTTTACAATATTGTATATTTTCAATCAGGAATTTTTCAGGTTATACTATGTTCAACTGCAAAATTATACTATAACGCAGAAATAAATTACCATACAAAATCAGTTTCAGTGGATTACACTACTGAGCTTGGGTGAGAATACCATCCATCTAGAAAAACATCTTTTACAATTTTTCATTAACCTCTCATAAGTTTTGGTGTATAATTAATTATTTATTTTTTACTTTTCAGTTCACAGCCTCAGAAGACCATACGTGGGAACAAACTCTAGAAAATCCGTCCGGAGCTCAGAAACCAGCGGCTCCGGCCAAAAAAAGAGAAAGGAAAAGTCGGTGGGACTCTTAATCCTTCTCGCAGAAAGGGTTGTTTTACCCTCTAACTATCAATTGAGTCTCATGGAGAAGAAATTGTATCAAAGATAGAACTCCTCAGGAGTTGAATGACCGCAGTTGATTCTTGTCAACCTTGCGTAGAATAGATGTTGTTCTGTTGAATTAAGCATCATCGTTTCCATAATTATCAAAAACTCACAATCATTGAAACTTGATCAAACTACATTTCATTAAATATTTGTTCCTATTGTTAGTTTTCAAGTTTCTCCCTTTCAAATCAGTTGGATAAAAGCATTGTTTCTTTCTATTTGAAAGGAATGATTCATTAATTCTCTAAGATACTGGCCTCTACAAGATATTTTTTAAGTTACAAGAAATCAATAGCCATGGAAAGTTTTTTCTGGATACTGACCTCTACGCTATATTTCTATAAATTAGAAGAAATGGATGGTTTCGCTCTGTTTGCCTAAACTAAGATTTTCAGAACTATACGACATCAGAAGAGATTAAAGAAATGGAAGAATATATGATCAAATCAATGGCTAAGGAACACTACCGCCCAACTGCAAACTGACAATTTTATAGGATGGAGGTAAAACCTCGCCATTTTTGTAATTTTGAGGCCAGATTCGCATTTTTTTTTTTTTTTTTTTTTTTTTTTTTTTTTTTTTTTTTTTTTTTTTTTTTTACATTACAACATTATTACAGCTCTCTGATGTAGAATTGGGAAAAACTAAAACCATTAGCTTGCGTATTTTTTACTGTAGAACGCAGCTAAGGCACTAATTTGCTTTTGCCAAAACTGTCTGTCAGGCTGTATTGTTCCTTACCCCTCAAAATAAGTTTGTTACTTTCAAGTTGCAAGTATGAAATTTTTGAATACCCATTCATTTAAGTTGGTGCAGGACCTCAACTGTAGAGCAAATAGACCGCGTCAACGGGGGGGGGGGGGGGGGGAGGCAAGCTATAGCCATTTTCTTGTCATTAAGTAAAGTGCTGTGTCTCAGGGTGTTTTGTTTACTTTATGCAGTTTCAGGATTTCGAGGATGAAAAATTGCCTGTTAGATAGACTTAAATGGCACAGTGTAGAATGATTAAAATGCAAAGATGGTTGACCCAGCACGGTTCGTTTGAACCCAAGTTAAATGAAAAGTCAATACACTCGTGATTTCTCTTCAGAACCTTGAAGTATGATAAAAATGCATTACTTTAAGCGCAAAACCAAAATATTCTGTCGAGCTCTCGGAAAATATGGCCGATTTGAAGGTTTTTAGCCCTGAATCGGCTGATAATTGCTGATTATGGAGCAAATATCCAATAATTATGGCTGTACTCTTTGTTTTTTGAAGTTGCGGGGGCATCTGAGGCAGGAAAAGGCCTTTTTCTTCATTCCCCCCCCGCCCCCCGCTCCCTTCCATAAAGAACCATTTACGCCCATGCATATGCATGCGCCCAAATTGATATGCACGTCGTGCTAGTTTGAGTTGGTGGGTTAGACCCAAAGTAGAATACTGATGACCAAACTCGAAAATTGCACAATCGCTTATTACAACGTTGTAGATTTCCTTCTATTATTTTTTACAGCCGAGAATTTTGCAGAATTTCAATGAAAACTTCAGTCGTTTTTTTTTACAATGACAATAAAAGTCAGTGGAAGTATGTCCCTCAAATCCTTCCTATGGTTTGTCTATAAGTAAAGAAAGTAGAAAAATATACGAGCAGAAACTCTGGAACGTCGCAATAAAGATGCGTTTCATTTTTGAGTTTACCTTTCAATATTCTTCATAATGTATTAAAAATACAGCATTAATTGGAATATTTGAAGAAAAACTAGTCTTTTTCACGAAAATAGAGGGTTAGTTATATTGGAAGCATTTTAATACAAAATATGGCAAAGCGTAAACCATGTTAGAATGGCACAAAAGCAATTAAGCAATCAAGCATAAAATCTACTATGAATAGAAGCATATAAGCAAACAATGAATACAGGACGACATAGCAGCATAAATCATACAAAAATTGCATAAAATCAGTTAGGGATGGAATTATAAAAACAATTAAACATACTAGCACAATTTTAAGTAATGATTAAGATGATTATACCCACAAGATTACAAGTGCAGTGAATTGTACTCACGAACTGCGCGAAGCAATTGAATTAAGTAGTTAGAGTTCGTTTCTGTACTTTGTATGTTAGCCATGTGGCTTTAAAATCTTGATGGACACTCTCAGGGGCTTGCTTGCTATAAAAGCCGAGACCTTGTTGTTCTTTTCACAAAAATCTCCTACATGATAGATATACAGTATGAACTTCGGGTGTAACTGGTAGTTCTAATGCAAGGTAGCTTTCTTTAAAATTTTGAATAGCATTTTTGTAATTTGCATGCAAAGTGGTTGAGAAACAGGCATCCACCACAAGCTTAAAGTTTTGGAGTACCTCTACAAATGGTAAGCATGCAAGCGAGTCGCGCATCAATGAATCTACCTTTTTCAATAAAATACGACAGGAGTTCCCATTGAATTCAGGCGACCCATGGGTCATGTCTCGCTTGACATTACAAAGAGAAGCCCTCTTTAATGCATCTGCTTCGTTGTGTTTTAACATGTGATCATAAACTGTATTAACAACTCCTAATGAGAGGTGCAGCTCTGGGGGTAGTACAATACCCAATATAAGTTTGTCCTCTGTACTGAAAACAGTTGGGTGGATACAATTTTCAAATTTCTTGGCTTCCTTATAATTTTCACCTGATTCAACAAACTTTAAATAATTTTGCATTATGTTGCCAACTGTACGGTGTGGTCCTAATAAATGGAGTGCACTCTTTTCAGCTTCACACCAGGAGCAAGGGAAGCAGCTAGAATGGAACATAATGCCCACGAGGAGATTCGCAAGTTTTGAATCTGTCGCAATGAATGGATCTAAACTATTTATTTCTAATCTAGACCACATCATGGCTACATTTTTAGAGTTCTCTTGCGTGTGTGGCGTAATAGCTAGTATGAATATTTTTTTCACTCCAGAATCTAAAAACTGCTTAGCTAAAACTTCCTGCTCATATGTTTGCCTAACACTTGTAACGTCTACAGAGTTCTTTCCTGGGGATTGAACAGATAAACATACCTTGAGAAAACCCTGACCACCATCTATGCCGATTTTTAACACATGATTAGACATATTTCGCTTATCTTTTATAAACTGTATAAAAGTATCGACATCGTTACAAAAAACTAAGGGCTTTTTCTCAATTGTTCTGACTTGCTTTTTAATATTTGCAAATTGTACGGTTTCAACTAGGTACAAAATATGGATCAACTTCGTGAGTAAGGAGCTCCAGTTCTTTCTTTAAGTTAGGATTAATAATTTTCCTATTTTTCGTGGCAACTCTAATTACGCGTGCTACTCCTAAAGTCATATTTAAATTTAGATTAAAGGATCCTTGTATGTTTTTAAAAACCTCTAAGTTAAACAAGAATTTGTTTACGTGTTTAGGATTAATGCTATTTTTTAGACATACTTTCAAAGGTTTTTTCCCAATAACTGGGACAGAGAGGTAACAGAAGAATTATCAGTTTTGCCTGCTGACGATTATTTCTTATCAATAACATGTTTCAACATTGATGAAGTGACTCGTTCTTGACTCTGCAGATTGCATTCTTTTCCCATAGCTGAACATAAATTTTTTATGAGCGACGCTTTATTACAATTAGAATTGATACCAGGATGAACTATACTGTAACACTTGGAGCATGAATTTCTAGATTTCGCTTTCTTCTTTCCTTGGCGTTTTGTGGTGAGTCCCACTTTAGATTTACGGGTGAAAATATCGCATGCCGGCAGGAACACTTTAGGTACCACCTTTGCGTTTAACAAAATTGGCGTGTACTGGGAGGCTCACCAGGTTACATAGTTGGCAATGACATCCACCATCCTTCGACCTTGTCTGAATTATTCCAAGGAATGGGGTGTAGTCCGGTTGCACTACAGGGAGTTGTCCATTATTGCGCCTGTACAACTTTCGTTTACAGCCTAAGCAAAAAGAAACGTGCGCACAGAAGAAACACGTTCTTAGGATCGTTCTGTGGCACTACTGCCTTGATTTTGTCACTCAAAACTCGGGTAATTTTAATTAGTTTCCCCCTCACGAAACAAAGCACACACAAACTGTCGCGACTTCTATATGTGATCTACGTCTATTTAGTCCCATGATTTGCAATACAAGGAATACTTTGAAAAAGAAAGGGAACAACGCACGACAGGCACTTAGTAGCTTAGCAAGTCACTCGAACTGCATAAAGAAACTGATTGCGAGTGATGAGTCCGTCTGTCCACTTTGTAGTAATCGGTCCATACGGCACAGTGTGTGAGTAAAATTCGATCAATTCATTGTCTACACTTACTGACAATCATTACTGCTTCTGTGATGAGCAGCACGCGCAGCTGTTGTGCTGGTGTGCAAAATAAGATAAGTGTTAGCACCCAACCTCAGGTTGGAGTAAGGATTGGGGGAGTAAGGATTGGGGGTCGTGATTGGGGGGTGCAAGTATATGGGCTTATGTTTGGGGAGGATCATCCCCTCTTTCTCCCACCCCACCATACCACAGTAAAACGACCGACCAACTCAAACTAGAAGACATGCATATCAATTTGGGCGCATGCATATGCATGGGCGTGAATGGTTTTTTATGGAAGGGAGCGGGGGGCGGGGGAGGGAAATGAAGGAAGAAAAAGGCCTTTATCTGCCCCCGACGCCCCCACAACTTTAAAAACCAAAGAGTACAGCCATAATTATTGGTTATTTGCTCCGTAATCAGCAATTTTCAGCAGATTCGGGGCTAAGAACCTTAAAATCGGCCATATTTTCAGAGAGCTGGGTAGAATATATTCGTTGGTTTGAAGTAATGCATTTACATCATACTTCAAGGTTCTAAAGAGAAATCATGAGTGCATCGACTCTTCATTTAACTTGGGTTCAAACGAACCGTGCCAGGAAGAAAAATATCAAGAATAATTATTTATTAAGGAGCTTGTATTTACATAGTCTATTTACCTTATGCCTCGACTGCCGTCTGGATGCGTAGTCTGAGCTTCCTCTCCTTATTTTCGATACAATTCAGATTGTACACAATGCAGTCTAATGTCATTTGTAATGGGATCGTAAATTTTGACTTGCTCTCAATAACTGGATTCGGGATTGAAGCATTTTAATTTATTCTAGCAGTACTGCACTGTTCCTGACTGGAACCTGTAGCTTTGAACAGTGAGGCTATTCCAACTAACCGTTATTCATGATCAATATCTAGTTGCCTCTTTGAATAAAATGTTACAGTGAGAGGCATTTCCTCCCCTTTTTTTCTCTTTTTTTTTTTGTATTACCAGTAGACTTTGAAAATAGAAAATTGTAAGACAATTTGTGATAATAAAGTAGCCCTTTGCTGGGACCACTCCAAATCATCTATTCATTCTTGTTCAAACATTTTTGTAACTCACAGGGTCAGGGACCCTGTGGCTCCAATTGAGTGACTTGGAGGACAAGACGCATCAGTGCAGTTTTTGCTATTTTGAGAAGTACGTTTTTGAAGTTTCAACATTACACCGATCCTTATGGCAGAAAGAAAGTTCAAACTGACATCCTGATGCTTAAAAATTGGAATTTGAGAGCGAATTTTTCACAGAATGTGCATTAAGACTGGTTTTACTTGAAATCATAAATATCCTGAAAATTTCAGCCTCGGGAAAGATTATATTTCTGAGCAGCAGCGTTGCCAAGTTGAAACTTTAAAATCGCATATCTCACTCCAAAATTGAAGTATCAAGTTGTGCTTTGAGTGAACATTTTTCAAAAAAAAATTCTTTTCTGATATGTTCAATCACATTGTAATTTGTAAATTTAAATCCGCCTGGTTGCCATTTTTCCAATTTTCAATTTCAAATTTGGCAAACTCACGAATAGCAAAAAATCCAATGTTTTAAATTTGAAGAGTAAGGTGTAACATCAGGGACAAAATAAAAAGACGGAATTGAATTATGTACACACATTTCAATAAATTATTATTGATACAAGGAGTTATTTCAATTGAAGTAAACAAAGTATAAAATATGAATTGACAACAAGTTGCATAAAAGATGGAAGGGCTAGTACTCTCCCTTGTGTTAATTACAAAAATTCCTTCCGAAAGAATTTAATCATTTACAATAAAAACAACAAAAACAATAAAATGGGCTAAAAATATAAAGATAAGTTATAAGCCATGGGGAAACTAACCAGAAGGAACACATGCTTGAGAATTATCTTTGTAATCTTGCTTTGCCCTGAAATATTAAGAGCTGAATTATTGCTGGCAAGTTTGTAGATATGAGTTGCTGCTGAATCCTTTTTTGTTAATTCCACCATGGGTACACATGCTAACCAACTGCTTTTTAAAGAAACATAGTTAAGATTGCTTAGTAGTCGTCAAAATAAAAAAAAAAAAAGACAAAAGGCTGTAAAACCATGAAAAAACAAAAGTAGCATTCCACCATAAAAATTTGGAGAGTTGGATGCTTAATTTCATTTGTTAAATTTTAAGAGCTGAGAAACGTGAGCATTCTAACCGCATGCGCTTTGAAAAAAATCTTCTGACATCAACTTTGATGAATTCTAGCAACTCTTAACATTTTTCTTTTACTCAAAGTTATTGGTCAGAAATTTCAGCCTAAAGTTTACAAGAATTTATCACAAGTGTAATAATACGAAGATAGTATGATCAAGGCAATGAACTTCATGATTAAAAAATGGAACAACTAATTTTAAAACTATTTTAAATCGGAGTTTCACTGCTCCCTTTTTTACATTTTCACAAATAATTACTTATATTGAGTGATAAAATTATTCTACTTTCTTGATCCGGTTAGACTTTTTCTTTTTTCTTAATTGGGAGGGGAGGGATGGTGAGTTAAAAAAAAGTATAAATAAATAAAAGCAAAGCGTGTAACAAAGTTGAATTATGGCTTGAGACCACTTTCAAAATGCTCTTTCCAAAAAAAAAAAAAAACAAAGAGGTAATTCTTCCCAGAGTTTGGTATTTGATAAAAAAAAAGAAGAAGAAAAAAGCTGCCAGAAAACAATATGAAATAAGAGAGAAAGAGAGCATGAAAAAGACTAACCCTTAAAAAGTAACTGATGATTCACAGTGCAATTTTGTCACAATAATAGAAAATAGAAAAGAAAGGAGATTCATATTAATCCATTTTCACAAGGTTTATAAATATTTGCGAGTCCCTCTCCCTCTAATTTCATAGAAAATGTATAGCAGAGATTTTTATTGGGCCCTCTGCGAAGCTGAAACTTAAAAAAAAAAAAAAAAAAAAAAAAAAAAAAAAAAAAAATAGTTTCCCCATAAAAAAAAAATCTGATCAGACCCAAACTAAACTGGAGAAAAGACACTTTCAATTTAAAAACAAATTGGAGCCCTTTGTTAATACTGATTTGCAATTAAAAGCAAATAAAGCCACTGAAAGGCTCCGACTTTATTGTGATTTTGTAGTTTGATTGTAAAATTTGATAGTTACACAATATTGCACCAAGTGTATTCTTTCTTGGATTCCGCATAATAGGCACGATTTTGCTGTACGAAAAAAGAGAAATATTTACATAAAAATAGCATACAAAAATATAAGTTTGTGTGTACATAATAACAATAATACTATACACGCATCCAAAAACTTAAAGTCAAATTTACTTTTCAACAAAAGTAGAGACACAGTGAGGGAGGAAAAGTAGTTATTGTTGGAACAACTAAAATTGCAGTGAAATACCCTCTTATCGTTTACATAGTTCCTTTTTTACAGCTTGTAGGCTTTCTTTTGTAAAATAAATTTTACACTAAATGACTTAACAATTGAAAATTTTAAAACTAATTGGTAGTTTTGTCCTCGCCGTTTATGAATAAATGGAAGACACTCAAAGAGGCACTTAACATTGTACAAAATTATCAAAATGTACTGTCATTAATTTAGGCAAAAGTTTATAGTTTAGGAAGGGACAAGAAAAAAGTTCCAATATCATCAGAAGTGAAACCTGACACATAACCTCTGGTAGTCTATTTTTATTTTCTTTTTTGATTCAAAATAAGACAGCCATCATATGAAAGGAAGAATTTCGGTCAGGGGTCTTTTTAAACGCAGGATTGAATTGTATTCTGGCATTTAAACTTTAACTTAAAAAAATAGCACCCTTAGTTGCATTATATATGTAATTCTTCTAAGGCACCAAGACAGGTCATAAAGTTAAAACATTCTCAAGATAATTTTCGTTACACAAGTATGAGAAGATAAGCCTTTGACAGTTTAAGGCAGATGGCTGTTAATTGGCAAGGTTCTTCAGTGCGCTTAAGTATTTCAAAAAGCTAACTAAAAATAAGGCTGATCAGTTAACAATTATGTTGGTTACATTCCTTGCAAGAATGAGAATTGTACTGTCCAGTGGGCCATTGAAAATGCCTTCAGGAGCTTGAGAACCCCTTTTGTTCATTTATAAATACCTGATAGAAAAACAAGGCTACTAGGTGAGAACATTGGCTTTTAAAACAACATATTTGTTGACAAATTATATATAAAGAGGTAAGCTTTTAGGCTGATGAATTCGACCATCAATTTTCCTCTGCTCTTGAATTTATTTAAGTATTAAACTACTTATAAAAACTACTTTTAAAATAGTTCTCTGTAAAAAAATACAAATAGAAAAAATAACAATAAAAATCTGAGGAGTAAGAGCAATTCTGCTAAAAAAATTTTCACAATTAACTCAATTTATTAAAAAACCATAGACTCTTTCTCTAAAGTATGTTGCCCCCATTTTCCTTTTAGACCTTCAAACGCTTCTTTTTAGGGAATCCTTTCGATAGCACAGATTTTTTTTTCTGACGGATTCTAAAATCGAAAGTATATTTGCCTCCGGTCAGAGTTTCAAACTTACTTTAAGTTTTTGCCGACGATTTCTATTATGCTTTACATGTATATTACAAGAAGACAACTGACATCACATTCTACTCAGCGAGACAATGGATGTAACATTGACATTCATCTTAAATTACATCCTACCTACGCGCAGAGTGATTAAAAGCGGATCAGTTTCACAGCCAAAGATCTTGACAGAAGCATTACTTTATTGCAGGGAAACAGCTCAAGGATTACCGTATGTATAAAAGCTGAGTTTTTTTTATACTTCTACGACTAATCGTAAGGAAACAAAAGAATCTGGAAAAATTACAAAATTGATTGACGATCTTTTGCAACTCTTTCGGTTCAATCTAAATGAAACCCAGAGAGAATTTTAAATAGCTGCCAACCTGAAGAAATTCCCCCTTACAATTAGTGCCCAAAATTTCCATAGAGATCTAGTTCTTATCGGTAAACAGGTAGAGCTATCAAGATGAAATCCTAACGGATGAAATTTTTTCAATTCCACTGATATTACTGATTCGTAAGAAAGCTTGGAAGATGATGCAAGTAAATAATCTATTTGTAAAAATAAGACAAAGATAATTGAGTGGCTGACATGACAGGCATTAAAGTTAGATAGGATATATTATCCAAATTTAATATTCATAAAAATAACCCTATAGATATTCATGTGAAACATGAGCATGAAATCAAGTGATAATTTTCAGATGATTGGTGGAGCTCCAAAAAATAAGAGAAAACTTGGCTATTTGGATTGTTTTTCTATATATCTCGTTATCAAAATTAGTTCTAACAAAATCATCAACAAAGTTTTTCAGACACCAACTGTATGGAGGGGGCTTGCTTCAATTTTTGCCAAAATCTTAAATTAATCCAGTAATTAAAAGAAAAGAAAAATACTTTGAGGATTCTAGCAAATCTGAAGAACGTTGTATGAACATTTGAGAGTTGCCAAATTTCCGTGGATAAAACATGTATTCTTGAGGAAAGTTATGCATATTTTTCCTTGAAATTTTCAGATATTTAAGATCAAATTGTAAACAAAATTGTCTGAAAAATGGAAGAAAATGATACTCAGAAAATTCGCAGGAAATTAGCTTTTGATCAAAGGAGTATGGTAGCGCTTAAAGGTTCATACAGTGTTTTTCCTTCGGATGGCAGGAATCCGCCTCGGCTACTGGGCCGATCCATGATTTTGGATCTGAGTTGAAAAAGCATCAATTATTGAAAAATAACACCTAATTTAAGGACTAGTTACTGTACAAAATAATAAAAAATCTCAATCATAAACAATATTTATACACAGCTATGACTCGAAATGCACCATCCATCATCAGAGGAAAACACCCTCGAACAAATTATTTCCGAAGGCAGATAATAGAAAAGTTTGTTCAAGCTTGAAAAAATCCACAACCATAGTTTCGGTATTCTTCAAGAGAGGAGGATATACACTGGATCACTCTCTAACATTAAACGCTTATGGATGGCCGAAAAGCGAAACCAAGTACCTCCGTTTGCAACATTGCAGACTTCCTGTCACACTTTATTTTTTCTTTGAAAAGCTAGTCAACATAATTTCTTAGAAACTTTCTTGATGTTTTTTTTCTATTGGCATAATATTCTGTACATAAATTCCGAGGTATGAAGTTGGCTTGTTTTACTTCAAAAAATAAAATAGGAGCGGAAATTCTAAAACATGACAATAGAGATACATGGTTTCGCATTTTAGTCATCGATATATATATCTGCCATGACAATATTTAGCCATAAGTTTATGGTTTGTCATAAATTAGAGGAGACTGGACGGAAAATATTTTGATCTCTTGCTGAAGAATGTCTCATCTATGGAAAAGAAATGAGGAGGTTTTTGACTAGCTGGAAACCCAGAAATTATGACTGTGAACTCTAAAAAGCTTCGGAATGATTAAATACGAACAGACCATCAAAGTGTTTCATTCTTGTTTTTCTGCCAACACCTTTAGTTCAAAGTTAATTCGCACAGGCGATCAATTAAAATTATGAGGGCAACGTCCTAACAGTTTAACGGATTTAATGCAGTAGTTTTTCCCTCTTTGCGATAAGAATGAGAGGTCTACAAAAATAAGGCGATGAATTTGCAAGTACATATAGATAATTTTCTTTCCATAAGAAAAGGTGACGAGTTGATGGATTGTAAGACTTCCAAAAAAAAAAAAAAAGTCTGATCGAGCTCAATGTTACTAGGCAACATCCTCCGATGAAAGAAGGTAACATTTTTGTAACACATTTGCAATAACATTCTCTAGTTTTCATATTTTTACAAATGGAATGTAAGATCAAATTTTGATCACAATTAATAAACAAAAACATTAAAGTTCTAACAAAAACATAGTGCCTGCGGGGGAAAAAAAAGGTTGAGGCAACTGAACTAGAAACTCTTAGTCATAAAATATATACGTCTTTTGGATTAGCTTTGGAACAAATCTGCAGGAAACTAATAGTGTGTGGAGGCTTATTAAGTAGGTATAAAGTGATGAAGAAAAACATTTTTGGAAAATATTGCACAATTTCATTATTCCTCTTAGCAAAAATGTCATCAGATTAGAAATATAATTATGACAGCACTCTCAACCAGGGTTTATCACTAGGAGAAAGAAATTTTACGTACTGAAAACGTCATCTAATTTGTTTAAAATCTGGTTAAAAGTCACGATTTGATCATCAGAGTGTAGCTTGCAAATCTGCAGATCTAATTGGCTCAACAAAATTAGGGTTTGTTGAATTTGATATAAAATTTCAACTTCCTTGCATACTTTGATTCTTTTTTACCACAGTGCATTTTCATCAATTTTCTATTGCAAAGCTCCAACAACTACAAATTACATATTCATAAAACTCTTCAGGAGAATTTCTTTGAGATGACCAAAAATGGGTAGATTCTTGATAATAATTTTTTAGCCCTTTCCAATGCTTCCGGTAAAATATGTAGCAGCCTCAAAGCTCACGATAAAACACTAAAAGTGACAAAGTTCAGAAGACTCAACCTTCTTTAAACCCTTTGTCAAGACTTTTAAGCACATTCAACATTAACATTCAGATTTGTCCTCTTCAACTAATTTCTGCGTATCTTTACCAGTGTCAGTCGACGAGGGATCCAGCTCCCTATGTCGAACGTGAATCTGTGGAGAGGATTTTTGAACTATATTACTAGGTGGTGCCAATATGGCCGAGGCAGGTTCTTGAACCACACCTATTTTTGTTTTAGTGACGTCGGATGGAACCTCATAGATGCCTCCATCATCATTCGACCCCACTGTCTCTATATTCCCTAGAGCATCATACATAGGGTTACTGAAGTCTCTATTTTTACTTCCTATATCAGTCATGTTGTACTCAACATCCAGAGGCTCTCCTCTCGGAGGGCTACTGCTGAAAGGCGGAGCACCGAACTCGACATTGGAGCCCTGCCGGAACGAGACGCTTTGAGAGTTCACCAAGCCAAGAGGACCTTTGCCGATCGGTTTCTTTTTGATGACAAAGTAAAAACCAGCTGCAATAGTCAAGAGGATTAAAATAATGAGAGGAATCATCAGAACAGAACTAATGAAGCCGTGAGATCGGGAACGAAGGGATTTAGTTTCGCAGAAGGGACCTGAGAAGTCCGGAGAACAACTGCAACTAAGCTCTTTGTCTCCACCATCCTGACAAACACCCCCGTTTTGACACAGACATATCCTCGGCTCTGGTCGAGGTCTCTCGGAGGCAGCGTCGCAGTAGATCTCCGATGAACCCATTCGAAGGTTGACGCCGTCCGGACAGGCACAGTGCGTTCCACCAGGTATGAGAAGACACAGGTGCGAGCAGGAGGCCTGACTACAAGGATCTGCGATACTTTGATTGTAACGGTCTTTATGGTAGACTTTTATGCCTGAAGGGTTGACAAGGTTTCTCGTCAGCACTTGAGGAACACCTCTTCCAAATTTGTCTTGGCGCACCAACTCACCATCATCTCTGGTGAGCCAATACAGATTGTTCTCAAAGACATCCAGAGACACAGGGTGTTTCAGTGCATCTCCTTTCATCACTATCTGTCGATTGGTACCATCGTGTTTCATGACCTCGATTAAGTTAAGCTTCGTGTCAACCCAATAGACACTGTGGTCCATGGCATGGTCGATTGTCAAGCCTGTTGGGTGCCTCACACCGGTTGTCACGAGAGGGCGTCTCTTGCTTCCATCCAACCAAGCGATTTCTATTTTCGGCAAGTTGCCGGCATCAGCGAAGAACATCTTGCCTAACTGTGGATTAACTGCGATTGATGTTGGATTGTCCAAACTTGCTGTAATTAGCGACCTTCGGTAACGTCCATCCAACTTGGAGACCATCACTCGGCCCTTGGGTTTCTGACCTGAGCGGTCATTTTCAGTCCAGTATAGGTTTTCTGCCACCCAATCAACAGCCACACTGGTTGGTTTAGAGATACCTTTCATCATCAAATCCTGCGCATGGCCTACTTTCACCTGACCGCCGACCGCATCAACCATGAAAGAGCGTTTTATGCTCCGATCAGAAGAGTCTGCCCAAAATACCATTTCTGTTTTTGGATCAAAGTCGAGTGCTTCAATTCGTTTTTCGTTGCTAATGACACCTAAAGCTTCACGATCATTGACCTTATAGCCTCGAATTTCTTGTCCATTCGAATAAATTAGGGTTAACTTGGGGTCATTGGCACGACAGACACCACTTTTACTATCACTGTGGGAGAAACCTGGACGACAACTACAGCTATATGTTCCATTGAGGTTGGTGCAGACTTGAGAGCAATGGTGAGTGCCTAAGGCACACTCATCTATGTCAACGCACTTTTTCTGGTTTGTTAAATTAACTGTGAATCCATTGTAGCAAGCACAAAGATACCCAGAGCCTGCCGTTAAATTGACACAATAATGCTCGCATCCACCCTTGTCCACATCTGAGCAAACTGTGTTATAATGACAGCCAGCTTCATCTGAAAGGTCACCGCAGTCATCAATGTGGTTGCAAAGGGCAGCTTTATCGACACATTTGCGGTTGCCGCACTGGTATTCGGCATAAAGGTCACAAGGTTTGTTTCTTGTGCTGGTATGACAGAGGCTAAAGTCATTTTCATCAGATCCATCTCCACAATTGTCGATGCCATCACAAACTTGGTAGAGGGGAATACACTTCTTGTTACCGCACTGGAATCGTTTCAGCGTTGTGCAGTTGAAGTTGGTGCATAAACTGGGCGCTTCATCAGAGCCATCACCGCAATCATCCGTGCCATCGCAGAGTTCACTTTGTTGTATGCACAGTTTAGTCCTGGCGCACTCAAACTTATTTTCAGGACAATAGCGTCCTCCGGGGAATTTGGGTGGACAACCGATTTCATCACTCAAATCGCGGCAATCACGGTCGCCATCACAACGGAAGTAAGACGCGATACAGTGTCCACTTGCGCACTGGAAGGTACCATTTTTACACTTGAATCCAACGCAGTCAAGTTCATCCGAGTTATCACCACAGTCATCATCATGATCGCAGCGCCACTGACTGGGAACACACTTTCCATTGGCACACTGAAATTCTGATTCCGAGCAAGATCTATAGGCCTCACGACAGATGTCTTCCGCTTCATCTGAATTGTCGCCACAATCATTTTCAAAATCACACAGCCATCGTCTGTAATGATAAATAGTGCATTAGTAACTCAACAAATAAGCTTTCAGATAGTTTAAAGGTGTATTCTGGTAACAAAGATGAAAAAGTACTATGAAACTTGAACAACAGTCGTCTTCAAAACATGATTGAATTTTTCAAACAATCCTATAATGCTTACGGGTGTTGACTTGTAATCTTGGCTTAATTCTTGCCAAGTATGAGGCAAATTGCATAGGAAAATGTTTGTCTGCTGATGAAATAGGACCCGAGTAACATTTTTTGACAGAAAACTTACAATTTTATTGGAATAAATTTGCCATTTTGTCGCCTTTTTATCACAAATAAAATTGTCAGGATCATCAACATTTCAGCAATTTTTCCATATTTTACAGTGACAATGTCGCAGTTTTTTATGGTTGATAAAGTTGCCATTAAAATGCAATACGCTTAAAATTTTCCTTCATTATAATTACAATTTTTTCACGAAAATGAGGTGAAATGAAATGATGAGAATCAGCATTGATAGAATAGTGATTTCTTCGCAATAAAGCAATAAATTCAATTACGATAATATTGCAATAAGTTTCCCTTGATAAAATCACAGTAATCTATCAATCAAATTGCAACTTAAAGGGATCATTGCTGCTTGGAAAGTGGATGAAACAGCCTTGTCATGCATATGTGATGGCTTGTTAAATAGTGACACACACATTGATTACTTACTTTGGTATGCAGCGGCTATTTTTACATCTGAATTCAGAGTCTGGGTTGCATGTTGGGCAATTTTGAGGAAGTTCATCAGAGTTATCGCGACAATCATCTTTTCCATCACAGAAAAGCCACTTGGGAATGCAACGGTAATTGGTTCGTCCTGGGCAACGCTGCCAACCATTGGTGCAGTTCTTCTGCCTACACATGTAGGCAGGCTCATCAGAATCATCGCCACAGTCATTGTCAAAATCACACATCCACGCTTTCGGTATGCAGTGTCCGTTCTTACAGGTAAATTCTGATTCAGGATTACAAGTGCGGTTACCTGAAAGTTGAGATTGAAATTGAGCAATCATTGTACCAATCAAAAATCATTAAACATATCTAGGAGTTAGTAACATTTTTCGTCAAAACAGTAAAACTGATTAATTTCTTACTTACAGAATACTTTTCAGAATACAGCAGTATTTCGACTGTCTGCATTAATTCAGTAAGTGGAATCTGGACAAAGATCTCATAAGGCAAACTTTTCAAAATCAAGAATGAGAAAAAACAAGCTAAATAAAAAGCAAATATAAAAAAAAAAAAATAGAATCTAACATTAGTTTGTCACTCCACTAGTACATAATGAGCATTGGTCTGGCGTGCCGTTTCTGACCATCTAATTTTTTTACGTATCCAGATTGGACCAGCTTCAATCTATCTTGATAATAATACCGTACAAATTAAACTAACACAAAAAAAAATATGTTTCACTTACTGCACATGGCTTGATCTTCATCACTGCCATCTTTGCAATCAGCTTCTCCATCGCATTTCCAAGCATTGAGCACACATCGTCCATTAGATTTACATTTGAATTCAAGATCTGGACACGGTAAGTCGCAATGCCTTTCGTCTGAATTGTCACCACAGTCGTCAGTCCCATCACAAATAGTTGCCGATAAAGTGCAGTGTCCATTGTCACACTGGTATTGGCCAGCACGGCAGTGTCGCGGAGGGCAGGTTGTTGGTTCATCCGACCCATCTCTACAATCTTTTTCCCCATCACACCTAAAGACAAAAGAAATTTATTAAACTTTGGTTCTCTGTCATGAAACAGTTTCAAAATATTCACTTTCAAACTATAAGAAATGGTATCAATGGGGGAAAAAACTCAGAACTCAGAAAAACAACAGAGGGAACTAATATTTTTAGCTCTCCCACAAAAGCATCAATCTGCATAGAGAAACTGGTGCCACATGCATTGTTTATGAAAGGAACGGGAAATACTAGTTCCTTGTTGAAAAATGTTCTCTTCTTAGTTTATATGTAACTTGCAACCATAACTTGATGATACACCTACCCCTCAGATAAAGTTTGTATTCAAGCTTTTACCTGTTAGTAATTCAACAATAATGTTAGCCACTAAGCTTAAAAAATTTCTGACGGCACTAAATTATTCTAGAAGAAGCAGGTAAGCCAGAAGAAAACTAACAAATGGATAAATTCAGAAGTTTCAGAAAAATATTTTTTCACTCAGATAGATATTGGAAGGAAAATTAGATTCAGTCACTGGTCGTTAGAACGCCTGTGCAAATAAGGAGCCAACAGCCTAATTTTGAGAGAAACAGATCACTGGAACATTTCTTGGCTCCTTAAAACTTGAGGATCGCATTTGAGAATTAGGTTATTGGCCAAAAGGTTCCTACAATTTTGGGATGAATTAGTTCAGAGCGTTAATAAGGCACTTACTTCCAGAACCAAGGAATACATTTTTCATCCTCGCCTCCACAACGATGTTGGCCTGAAGTACAGTTGGCGATACATGTCTTGTTGTCTCTGTCCAGGTAAAACTGGTTGGGACAGGCACAAGTGTAAGTTACAGGGCTCTTGGAGTCGCTATATCCATCCAAACTTGCGTCGACGCCTGGCACAGGGGTGAGTAAACACAGGTGAGAGCAACCTCCATTGTGATGGTCACTGTCGCACGGATTCACATATGGTAATTGTCGTAGCTGATGGAATACATGAATATCATACGGCCGATGAGTTGTATTCCTCAGAATTTCGAAATTTTTACCTGTCAAATAGAAATTAAATTAGTGGTGACATGCCATAAGTTTGCAAAGTGCTTAAAATTTTCTTCAAAAAAAAAAAAAAAAAAAATGAACAAAATAATCAAAAACCAATGAAAAAGAGAGCAATAATGGTTCAATTACCTACTATCTAAATTTTATAGCTGCATTCAGAATAGATCTGCTGTTATTATTGCAAGACGATACACTGGCCTGTGTCATAATGTTAGGACTGAGTAACTGAAAAAGCATTTCCATCTACACTACATACTTTAAAAAGTCAAAACTTGAACAAAGTTTGTCCCTCTAATTTTCTTCCTCTTAGAATCAACATTTTTAGTTACAAATGTGAAAAATTAGCCCACCTATCCAGCGTAGTTTCTACTTTAACGTAATTTTTAAAAATGGGATGCCCACGGGAGAAGAAATCTTTGTTCTCCAAGGCAAAATCGTGAGTAGACTTCATTTTAATTGAGTTGGAACAGTGATTGAAAGGATTCCAAACAGAATATCAAGAAATTAAAATTACAAAAACAATGAAAAAAAGAAGAGTTATTTTACAATACAAAAATGTGAAAAAAAAAAATTGTACTTAGAAAATAATAACAGCATTTTGTGTCCAACACATGGGGCTAGTGTCGTTAAGTCGTCACCTTCCAGGCAAAGTATCACAAGCGCCATGCGACGTTTAAAAATTTCCGCCGCCATTTTATTTCTTTACTGAGAAATTGTTGGTTGAATCTGTTTGGAAATTTCACTAAATTTTATCGGCAGCACAAAGAAAATTCAGTGAAATTTTCGGACAGCTTCGTTGAACAATTTCTCTGTAAAAAAATATAATGGCGGCGGAAATTTTTAAACGTTGCATGGCGCTTGTGATACTTTGCCTGGAAGGTGACGAAGTGCAGGTAAATCTATTCAATTTCTCAATATTTAGTATCTAGTACTATCTCTAGTACTATCTCTAGTACTATCTCAGTATTTTAAATACGTATATTGATGTAATTTTTTTTACAAAATAAAGTACCTGTGAATTTATTGGCACGATTAATGGACTTCAGGTTCCAGTCAGTCCAAAATAGATTATCTTCAAATAGTGTGATGGCGAATACATGCGGAACTTTTTCACCGGACAGGACGACATGCTTATGCTTGCCGTCAAAGTCTGCTGAAGCAATGTAGTCCAAATGAGCGTCAGCCCAATAAAGCCTTTCTGAGAAGTAATCAATTGTTAAAGCGTTGGGCCAAGCAACATCATCTTCATGAGTCAGGATTCGTGTCATGTTGGAGCCATCCATTCCCATTTTGGCAATGTAAGCCTAACGAAAAAAAGCAAAATATTGATGAGAGAGACCCATAGAGCACAAAAAAACTAGTCTCGTTGGCTGAAAAAGATTTCTATAACATGTAATATTCATTCTACACTTTTAATTCCGGTCAAAAATTGATATTTTGAATGAAATGCACGAAATTAATCCCACCAAACTCGGATGTGCATTAATATGATATTGTAAATACATTAGTGATTGTATTATGTATAATAATAGAGGTAGAATCCTGATGTTTGCAGGAAGGGAGGTGGGAGACTTCCGATCAATCGTTGCTTTAATCATCGATTTGTTAAAAGTAAAAATCAGATTTTTTAAAATTCAATTCAAACACTTGCTATGTGATTTGTATTGAAAAGAGTTGCTAACACTAAACTGTAGCTAAAGCTACAATGCTGATAAGTAGTAAAGCCATGCAAAATATTTAAGAGGATCATAATTATCCAAGAAAAACATTTAGAAGGTAAACTTGTAAAAAGTTTAAGATTCCAAAACAAGAGCCCCTAAGCTTTCTTAAATGAATCACAAGATATTCCAAATTTCAACAATAACAATTACCTGTAGATGCCAACTACTCAAAAACAGATAACCAATTCCAGGGTGTACAGCAAGGCCTCTGGGATCCTGAATGCCTGATTTTAGCGTTTTCCTGTTTGTTCCGTTCAATTCAGCAACGTCCAACTGTTTACTGTGTCGATCAAGCCAATAGAGTTTTCGGCCAACCCAGTCAACAGCAATACCCTCTAGTCCATGGCTGTCGTGATGGATAACTTTTTCTTTTTCAGTTGCACCAATGTTCGTCCTGAAATGATTAAAAACTATTAAGAAAGGATGGACTTCAAACGTTGAAGGATGATTACAAAGGTGTTATGTCCAAAAGAATCGCTTTGGATGTAAACAGTAGCCGTCTAATACTTCATTCACCGCAGACACTTGTGGTCCCTGTATTTTGTTATTCTAAAGATGGGCAGAACCAAATGCTAGGAGCAGGTTAGCAGACGAAAAATGTGAGTGATTTCAGACTTTTAAGGATGTTTGGAGAAAACATTTGTCCCTGTGCTCCAGAGCTCATGCATTGTAGATTGCCAACAAAATCAGCCTGCAATCTAGTGGGCAATGTTGTTAATATCCCCAAATGCCCTAAAAATAGTTGAATTTGAGGAATATTTTGGGTTTTTTGTCTCCCGGGCCAACATATAATTTTGGCTCACATCCACTCCTGAATTACGATTCCAAAAGCTGATACTTAATTGGCCTTTCCAACAGAAAATGCATAAAAAGATGTGACATTTTGTAAAAACCTGAAAATAAAACCTGAGATTGGTGAGGGGAAACGTCTAACTATACCTGTAAATAGTCTTGGCACTGACATCACAGAAGTACATTTTCTGATCCCTAAAATCATAGTCCAAGGCAACAACATTGAGTAGATCTTGATGAACTAGAGAGTAGACAGAAGCGTCGAGGGACATATTGCGAACATAGTATTTGTTGGTGAAAATGAGCCATGGCTGCGAGCGGTCTCTGCGTTTACATGAATGTTCATCAGCTTCTCGGTCATAGTAAGCTTCATCGCATTTACAGTAGTATGAACCAGGAGTGTTGGAGCAAAACTGTGAACAGACTCCAGGAGTTTCCCGACATTCATCTATATCTGCACATGCTTTTCCATCCTCAAGCAATCTAGAAATAGAAAAAAAAAATGAGCTTAATTAAATTGGTCATTCACAAAAAGAATCAAATGCCAAAAATAAAAAATTGGGTTTTTGGTGGTTTGGTATTGCTTGGCCACAGGTGATCTTGTTGCAAAGTGACAAACAGAAAAAAGTATTTTAAAGACCATTTAGATAGCATCACGAATGCAAATCAGCAGTCGAAAGTTATCATAGAGATTTTTCATCTTGTATTTTACATAGAGAATGTGTAAATGGAAGTTTTTGGCCACATTAAAGCTTGAAATACTAGAAATTTGACTATAAATGAGTAAACTATGTTTAAATAAGTCCATTCGTTCTCAAAAAGACTCAATCGCCAATTCCATTTTCCTTCAAACTGTAAGAAAATTTCTAAACCAACCACAATCCGATTTCAAAGGGCATTTGGCACCACATTCGATTCAAGTGATAGGAAATTGTCATTGATTATGCAAGTGATAGATTTAGCCTTGATCCCCCAAAAAAAGGATACCTTACAATTGTAAAAAAAAAGGTTGAGGCTTAAAATATGGAGAAATATGTGGGAAGAACCTACTTGTATCCGGTATTACATTCGCAATAATATCCAGTAGGGGTATCCACACACTTGTGGCCACACTGATGGACATCCACTTTTGAGCACTCGTCAACATTGCAGTGTAGTGGCTCATCACTGTCGTCACTGCAATCAGATACTTTGTTGCACACCAAGTTGTAATCGATACATTGACCATTGTTGCATTGGAACTGTCCTGTTGGACAAGTTGTCGTGTTTTTCTCTGAAAAATCAAAGGGACAAAATTTAAATCTCATTTTTCATTGAACATAGAAGAAGAATGTGAGTTGCTAACTTGGAAGAGGGGAGGAAAATCGATTTTTTACGAAATACTTGGATCATGTGGGTATTATCCCAATCATAAAACTACATGTTTCTACTCGGAGAGATTTTGAAAATTACCTATGGTAAAAAAGAGCTTGCGCTTAAGATTCCCCTTCCTCTGTTTCTTCTGGATTAGTAATTGCACTATGCAAGTTTGTATGATGCTGCGATTGAAAAAGAAGAAGAGTTAGTGTGTCGAGATGTTTGTTTCATCAAGGTGTCTGCAGTTTTTAGAAAAAAAATTATTCAAGATACTTTAAAGTGCAGCCATTTTGATCGCTTTCATTGGATTTTCTGAAATTTTTGGGTAAAAATGTTTTAACTGACTTTTCCACATTTTCTGTTTATCAGTCCTGCAGACACATTGATCATGATACTTTGAGCGTGTAGGTAGGGTTTGCGGGTCATGCATTAGGTTTAGGGGTTTCAGTGGGAGACAAATTAATGTGCCTAAAAAACGAGGAGATATTCTCATGTGGCTATTCGGAAATGTTGAAGAGATGGAGTCTTTTGAAAATACACTGGAACCAGTGAGGGGTAAGTCTTGTTTATAAATGGACTTACTGCAATTAAATTCGTCGGAATTATCTCCGCAGTCATCTTCGCCATCACATCTGTAGCTGTTGCGAATACACTTGAAATTCTGACATGAAAATTCTTGAGGTGTGCAGGTTTTGTATTGCGAGTGGCAGTTCTTTCCTTCATCTGTACCATCGCCACAATCATTATCGTGATCACACAGCCAACCCTGTACAGAGAGAATACGTCAATACGCTTAGAGAGGAGAATACTTAGGTGAAGATAATTGAGATTCAGTACTAATAGTTGGAAAAACATGATTCTAGCTGTTGAAACTTTGTTAAAATAGAAAATCTCTGTAAAAAATTAAAAATGATGGGACTAGATTTATTTAAGATTTTGTTTAATTTTATAGAGTCTCTGTTCCTATACATTATTATGCAGATTATTCACCTGAAATTGGGAGAATCATCTATCTTAAAACTCTTGATGGATCACTTATCATCTAAAAAAAATAATTCCTTGAAGCAATTTCCTTCAAATTCGGTCATTCTGAGGCTATGATCAATTCGAAAAGCCAAAATTCATGACAGTTTAAAAAAGGTTGTCTCGAAATCCACTAGACCAAAAAGACTAGGGTGGGAATGCATGGGAGATTTAAAACGCAAGTTATTTCCATTATCAAATTCAATGATAGAAAAATTTTACAATTAATAATAAAAACCAGCAGCGGTTTTTTATGATGGTAAAGAATACCTACAGAACTTATTTTCAGGAATTATTACCCGGAGAAAGGTATTGAAAATTTCGATGAAGAAAAAAGTTGTTTGACTTGAACAACTTTTAATTCCAGCTGATGAATTACCCTAGGAGAAGGCTGAACGAGAGACTTACTTTATTAATACAACGACCGTTTCCGCAAGTGAACTGATCTTGTGAGCAGGTGGGGGGCGAAGGGCAATGTAGTGCAGTTGAGTTCTCGTCCGCTCCGTCCACACAATCTGGGTCTCCATCACAGAGCCATTTGCGCGGAATACACTGAGCACGACCCCATGCTTTGTTTGCAACACATGTGAACTCGGTTTCATCATCACACTTTCTGTTGTCTGAAATATAAAACCTTATCGGTGAGATTCATGGAAACAAAAGATTGCTTATTGCACCAACCTTCAAGAAGTGTTGAAACATTATGATGTAGGCAAAGTTCCAAACTCGTTTGAAGAAAATCACATGCCAAGCTAACTTATGATTCGTTATTCGTCCGGAATCGTTTCTCATTTCATCTCCTAAATTTTTTATTTATGCATACATAAACACTCATAGACTTGCAAAAATTTGGACATTATAATGTTCCATCTAAACATAGAGGCTACCTACTGGACTTTTCTAGTGACTCTAGAACCTCTCAACAGGCCGATTATTGACATCAATAGACAAAGCAATGGACAAAGAGGACAAACGGAAAATTAGGCAAACCTATTGGTTGAAACAGGTGGTTGTTACGGACAAGGAGGGAAAGTGATGAGCTAACTATAAGATCTCATGTGGGTTGCTATGTTGTTAGTCTCTTGACAGTTAGTCAATAGACTAACTAACCTCTTTACTTACCTCCTCTGTCCATTGCAACCACCTGCTTCCACCGATAAGATCGCTCCCTTTTCTTTTTGTCTGCTTTGTCTATTGCTTTGTCTATTAATTTCAATTATCAGCCTGTAAGGCTCAGGGCATAAGTTATCTAGAGACTTTATTTCGGATGAAATGTAAAGGAAATGATATTTAATTAGAAAGGAAGGGTAATAATTTAGAAAATCTTAGAGAAAAAAACTTAAAGGTGATCTAAATTGTTAAAAAAAGATTGATTTCAGATTTTGGGGGGAGAAGTGGTTCTGGAATGACACCATCAGACGAATGGGAAATAGACATTTTCTCTGAAAGTGACTATTAAAGAAACGACATTTAAGGATGAGTTATGCCAAAGATAACAAAGGTAAGAAAGATACTGACTGCATTGATGGCGCGAATCTTCGTCCGAATTGTCCAAACAATCGTTATCGCCGTCGCAAATGTAGATTCGAGGAATACAGTTGCCATTGTCACAGGTGAACAAGTCTCCGAAGCATGTCCTTCCTTCTGATTTGCAATAATCTGGCGGTTCATCCGTACCATCACCACAATCATCATCGCCGTCGCAGAACCATGTTGCTGGTATGCATCGATGGTTGGGACACCTGTGCACATGGATCATATACAAATTTATGAGAAAAATTTAAAAATTTGAACTGATTGAAGAGTCTCCAGCTCTTCCTTTTTCTAGAATGTTTAGATTATTACATGCTAAATCCTACCATTCCGTGTTCCAAAAACATCACTCCAATCCATGAGTTACCACGGACCTCATGACAATTTTCATGGGTATGCACACATTATACAAGACGATCCAAGGATTCTGGAGTACCAAATTTAGGCATCATCTCTGAAAATTTTGAGCTAATTGAGGTGGAAACTTGAAATTCTACGAGTGGTCCAAGGTCAAAGGAAACGATTTTTGGAAACACCCAAAATTTTAAAGGGACCACAGGGGCAAGAACCTTGGAGGTCATATGGGTGGTGCTGGACTTTTCGATTACCCTGAGTCATTGCATTATATTTCACCATACTTTTAAAGTCATTATAAGAAAACACAAATTCTAAATTTGAACAACTTGATCTTAGAGAAAATTAGTTCTGCCTGTTAGGACATTCAAGGACCAAGGTTTCAAATGGTTAAGACGTTTTTGGACAATGGTATAAGAGGCTACAAACACACCTGAAACTGTTCTGTGGGCAAGTTCTCTGAGCGCAATGCAGTGGGTCTTCATCAGAATTATCTCCACAATCATTATCACCATCGCATAACCAATACGGCTCGACACAAATATTTGTTTTCTCGCATTTCAAATGGTTGGCGGGACATGTCATGTTTCTTGGACACCGATCGTGCGTTTCATCTGAAGTTACATTGTCTTTGCAATCGTTTATTCCATTACATACCTGAGAAAAAATCAATGAGTCATTAAAATAATTAGTCACAAATGGCTTGAAAACATAAAAAAACAAGATGGAGAACGATTCCAAAAATAAAGTTATATAGACACAGAATTTTTATTTTGGCCACTTGGTCGTTTTAATTACCAGTGGTCTGTAAGGACTGTCCGCAGGATAACATTAGTAATAGAAAAATTTAAAAGTAAGTACGCAATTGCATTTAGAAAAAATTGGCCTCCGGCCAATTTATGCGCGGCGCAAGCGCCGCGTACCGGCGCTTCGCGCCGGCATGTGGGGGGGCTTCGCCCCCCATCATGGTGCGAAGATCGCACAAGACTTTCTCGCTTTTGCCGGCGCTCCGCGCCGGCATAGACACTTTTACTGCAATATTTAGAAAAATACTGCCAATTTTACAAAATCATAAAGTTTGATTGGAATTTTGATCGCAGGATAATAGTTATGAAATTTTTATTCAAACCACTGCACTATATTGTAAATGTCTTCGAGATATAGGATGAATTCATACATTCGGACTCGACTTGTCGATATTATGAGGCATCTTCAATTAAATATGTAATTGATTAATGATGCCTCCTATTAAAGACGGCGATCCGTAAAAATCTTAGCTTTTCTACGATTCATTAGGATCCATTAGATTCATTGGCATCATACTTCAGATACGATTATATGTTATAATCTTTCCTTAAGCACGGTCAAAAGCCATCAAAAATCTACTTCAATGGGTAGATTGACTATTCGATGTTTAAATAGTCTTAAAACTAAACGGTTTTCGCTTAGCATCGTCCAAATTTTAAATTTGGCGGGCGAATCTACCTGCTGGTAATGGTTCACCACCCGCCCGCCAAGAGCGCCAGTTCCTTAGCGCGTATCCCCGTAATTCGAAACGAAAACAATAGAGAGCGCTACCTTCTTGCTGCTCGTAACCAGTCGTAACCCCGTGTCAACAAACCTCGCAACAACAACATCAATACCTAATTAAATCAATCATGTTTGTGCAGTTTTATTATATTATTATATTATATTTGTGTTCAGTACCTCGTAAAAAGGAACCGCGAAAGATGGAATCTGCCGGGATTCTAAATTCATCAACAACAAACATATTAGTTTCTAATAAAAATCCAAGTGTCAGTGCTTGCGTTTTAGCTTCGATAATTGTATGTAATGTAAGTACCTGATTAGTTGTCTAATTTTGCTTGGTGTATACCTACGGAGTAATTTTGGAGATAGTATATGATGCATTATACAATGCATTTGAATTCCTAGGTTTCATCTGACTCAAAGTGTTCGCTGCTATTATCTAGGAGCGTACCGACTCATTCATTGGAGAATTGAGCGTTTCCTATCGGCCCCTCTGCAATTATGAGATTAGTCCAAGGACCCTTTAGGAACTTATTTAATGACTCAGGTGGTGCTTTTGAGCCAACTTTCAAAGAATTAAAGGCATTTTTTTAAAATCTACTGTCCATGAGCTCTCCGTCTGACCGAAGTGCTCTCCTCGCTACATGACGCGTAACCCTTCAATTTTTAGTTTAGTCCAAAGACCTCACAGGAACTTAAATTAATGAACCAGGTGGTGCTCTTATGCTAACTTTCGAAGAATTAAAGGCATTTGTTTCTAAAATTTACAGTCCTTGAAAATGAGCTGTTTGTGATAGTAGATGAATAGTTTCATGGTATTGCACATAGTATGAACATTCAGAATTAAAAATTTAAATGGGATGTTATGATGTAGCAAAAAATGGTGTCTTTCCCATTTCTTTATCACAGGGACAAATGTAAGTATGATATCTTCTCTAATTGAGTAAGGTTTCCGTTGACTCCATTTCAATCTGTAAATCCTCAATTAATATGTTCTCAAAAAAAAAAAAACGAACAAACAAACAAAAATTACCTGTGATTGAGGAATGCAACGATGATTGGCACAAGTGAATTCACCTGCAGCACAGGCTGGGTAATTACAGTCCAACTCGTCAGAACCGTCACGACAATCGTTCTCATGGTCACATTTCCATGATTTAAATATGCACCGGCCATTGTTACATCGGAATTCATTTGGATTACATGAATGGTACGCTGGAAAAGGAAGACAGGAGTCTTTAGGTTGAACAAATAATAAACAAAGGGCATAATCTCAATAATTCAAAAATACCTAAAACACAATTCTTTATTTTATTAATTTTTCAACTTGGCAATAATGTTTTCGGCAATTGTTCGATTACTTGCATACAAGATACAAGATCAGCTATTATACTCCAAAAAAATAACCAAAAAGAGTAATTTCTAGTATACTTACTACAGTATTTTGGATCTTCATCACTGTTGTCGCCGCAATCGTCATCTCCATCACAAGACCACATTCTCGAGATACACTTGCCATTGCGACAGTAAAATTTAGACGCTTCGCATGTTAAGTTTTTAGATACGCACATGCGTCCTTCGTTTACCAACTTGCTGTTGTCATCACACTTACATTCAGTCTAAAAGCAAAAAAAGCGAAGATTCAAAGTATGCCGGACTGATTGAAAATGAATTTGCACCGTATGATTGGCAAGGTTCGTCAAGAGGTTTTGAAAACCAGTTGATAGGGAGAGATATATGTAAAGTGTTTTGTCTTCCTCCTAAAAAGCAGTCACCTTGGTCAGAGAGCCCGATTTTTAGGAGCCATCTACTATTTTCAAGGAGCAAAATACATTTTCGGAATTCTTGGAGAATTTTCTTGGATAATTGCAGAGAAATCATGCAAAATGCCAAATACCTATCAAGAACAGTTTGGATTCCTTGATTGTAACCAAAAGAGGCAGGAAGTTTCCAACATCTATCCAATCTATCTATTCCATTATTATCAAGATCTAGAAACTTGTATATTTAGTTTGTCCACTGACAAGCATTAAAATATGTTCACAATAAATTTTGAATCGATTTCAGAAAGAATACAGAGGATCAATTACTGTGTAGTTCCTTTGCTCTTCCTGGATATGATTTACTTCCCGGTTTACTTTTGATGCTGGTGTGGAAAACGAGAAAGAATCTCCAATGCAAATGTTAGAAATGTTTAGAACCGAAGTTTGAAAAAACAAAGTTACCGTTCCGTTCGGAGCAGGATGACAGGACTGAGCACAGCCACCGTTGTTAATGTGACAAGGATTGACTGAACATTTCTGTTTCTCTGCGGAGTATACATGGATATCTCTTGGAGAATCCTCTAAACGTTTCACCATCTCTATCATATTAGCGCCGGTATGTTTCTCCGCTCGATACACACCTCTCAGTTGTAGGTCTGTCCAGTAGATATAATTGCGATGAACTGTTATTGCAAATGGATAAATAGTTGCTGATACTAAAACCTAAAAAACATAAATTGTACATTTATTAAATTTTACTGTAAACTTTATAGAAGAAATTTAAGGCTTTCGAATTTTTCAACAAAAATTTTTTTTTTGACTGACAAGACATCGATGTTTCATAAGCTGAAGATAAAAGAATAAAGCCTCTCATTATATTTTTCAGTTTTATTCAAGGTTTTTATTAACACTCTTCACGCAGTCTGATCTAAACATTAGAACACAGATCGCATGGCATGACATCATTTTTGACACGCATGTTCATCTACACTGGTAGTGCATGGTTAAATTGTTTATCTTGCTTTTAAAACTAATATTAGGAGTATTATTAAAAACCTTCAAGTTTAGAAGTTCTGTCATATTTCTTTTCGACCATCCATCATTATGATTTCATGATAAAAAATATTTGCATATTGATACACAGTATTATTCAACCTTGACACTTTGCAAACATAAAATAATATCAGTTACCAAAATAATTTTTGATAATCTTGTAAAATAACAAAATTACGATAAAAATATATTTTACCTCTCTTTTTTCACCGTTTAGAGTGGATCTTTCTATTTTTTCTCTGACAGCATCAGTCCAATACAACATTCTATCTTCAAAATCAACTGCTAAGCCACTAGGCTGTGATAAATCTTTCTCGATGATCGCTTTTTTCAAAGAGCCAGCCATTGTAGTGCGGAAAATTTTCCCTGACGTACCAAATCTTCCCCAATCAGTGTAATACAGTGACCTGAAAGAGCAAAACCAAATATATATTCATGAAAAGATTCTATCGAAAGGAGATTTATCTGAAATTTTACTCATTATTTTTGAATATTCAGATTTTTTGCATATGCAGTAAAACTTCGATATGACAAACGTCGATTTAACAAATTCTTCGAATTATCGAATTTATTTCGCGGTCCTGAAAAAGTCCCTATCTTTTCAATGTAAATTAAATTCTATTTAACAAATTTCGGCAAAACGAATATTGGGTTTAACAAATATTCGGTTTAACGAAAGAAATCCTTAATACGGGTACGATCTTTACCATGTAAATCGAACTCTATTTAACGAATGCACGGAAATTTCCGCGCGTCCAACAGCAATGCTGGGGAAAGCATGTTTGTAATAAGCTTCTTTCATATTTTTTTTCCCGCCAATTTTCTGTACATCGTCGGGGTTAAGAGAAGGTGGGGAGGGGGGGGGGGGTTGTGTACAGGAAACTGGAGAAACCGAATAATTCAAAAAAATGATTGTGGCCAAAACTCAGGTTTTTCGCGGGTTTCAATTTAACAAATTTTTTATTCCTCGAAGTTTATCGCCAGTCCCCAGAAATTTGTTAAATCGAAGTTTTACTGTAGTTTTAACCTTTTACATTAAATCAATTCATTTAATCGACCAAGAGTAGAAAAGCACTCATAAACTTAACGAGCATTAGTGAACCAGTTCTTTCGTAAAAATCCAAAAATGTTATATATTTCATTTCGTAGATAAACATGCTTGCTGCTTCAGAATTAAAGTATTTTGATTAATTTTTGAAAAATAAGGTTTTAAGCAGCAACGTTGAAAACATTACTGATCCAATGAGTAAAAAATTAATACGAACCCATTGCAAGGATCGACGACAATCGCTCTTGGACGTTCAACTCTGGCAATCATGACCAAATCAGAACCATCAAGGTTCATAGCATAGATGGAGTTATTCGAAGAATCCGTCCAATAGATTTTCTTCTGGGTCCAATCGTAAGAAATTCCCTCAGGGTTGATTCCACGGCTGATGATTGGTTTAATTTGAGAACTGCTGGGATTACTGCTATCAAGAGACGCTATTCTTGCCAAAGGTCGTATTTGAGTGAAGAGAAGTTTGTGGTCAGCGTAGTCAAACTCAACCCCCACTACGTTCGTCAAATTGCCCTGGAAAAAATTTTAAGGTAAATAATTAAAAATAAGTAAGAGAGAGAGCTGCATTTGCTTTATTTTCAGCAATGGTAGTAACATCTTTCATGGCGCTGAACTTCCTCACATGAGGATGCTCTGTTTCCAGAAGTTCAAGGTTATTTTGGAAGTATACTTCGAAACTTTACATGCAAAAGTGGCAAACATTAAATTTTTCTGCTAGTATAATTGCTCGAGAATTGGTTGGATTATGAATTGTCCATTATAGCTTGCATGCGAAATTCGTGCACACTCTAGGGCTTCTTGAAGGACTTGAAATCGGGGAAAATTTTTTCAGGTAAAGAGAAGGGTGCCAGTAAGGCAAAACAATATACGAGAATCCACCCCCTCAAAACTTTTCATGAGAGAATGATATCTTTGTCAACATTCAGAGGAAACTAAGGGCTTTCAAATTCATTACCATTAAAATGTTGACCGAGCTACAGGAAAAGAAGCGGAATTAACAACATTTTTGAATTCAACTTTTGCAGTTAGGTTTCAAGGGCAGCCAACAAGGCAAATTAAACCTAATGGGAAATAACTTATAACTTAAACTATATCAAACGGAAAAATTTTAATTTGGAAGGACTACGTTACAATATTTTCATGATTTATTTTTTATTTCTTCCCTTTCAAGGACAAGGCTCTTTTTTTCTACCATTGAGAAGATTTTATTCGAGCATTTAAGAAATTGAGACCTGACTTACAGTGTTCTTGTAACAAGGAATATATAATCACTCTTAGAATTACTTCCTTAAACTTATTGAAATTGTGACAATTGAATGATACTCACAACTGGCTTGAACGGTACGCCTGTTGATTGCGGGGAAAGGTTAACAGATCTTATTTCCGTGCGGGTTGAGAAGACAAGATATTCAGACAATGTATCACACTGAGTTCCACCTGGACCAGAGTTGATACCGGTAGCGCAATCACACCGGAACCGGAACTTGCTTGGAGAGTAATCGGGAGGGAAAGAGAAACACAGTTGAGCACATCCTCCATTTCCTAGAAATACATGCATAGTTAAAATGTATCAAAATCGGTCTCATTGTCAGTTATTTTAAAAAAAATGGCAGAAAAATTACCAAGTCCAAATTTGGACAAACAGCAAAAAAGTCCAAGTCCACACCTATAAGACATCATGATTGGAACCCTTAGATGTCATGAATCGTTGTTATTTGTCATTATTATCTGTGGCTGATTTTCATTGTTGTTATCTGGCAGTTCAAAAATTCAGAAACTCCCCCCCCCCCCTCCATCAGGAGTAAAGAATGACGTATGAAAGACCTGAAATAATGTCAACTCCTGAGGTGCTCTGCGTAGACTTGATTCAATGAAACAGTGCTTAACAGAAACTTGGGTATCCACTCTTAAGCTGGAAGTAGAACTATTGTTTCCGATTTATTATTTAAAGGTAGGATTAAGATACTGCTTGTGAGAGACTCTTAAATGATAACTAGTAAAATACCTAATCTTGAGCATGGATTTGTATCATCTGGCGGCTGGCTGATGACATCAAAGATTGCGATATCTCTAAGTCGCGGTAAGTTGGAACGCACAACTGTGGGTAGAGAATTGTTTCCTTGCAACTTGGAAGCTTTGTAAATGGACTGGAGATTGCGGTCAACCCAATAGACATCGCTCATATGAATTGCAATACCCATGGGGTTCGGTAAGTTCCGTCTAATAATCTGAAAAGGAAAAGAAGTTCTTGTAGACATAGTTATGAGGACGATGTGAGGAAAAAGTTTCAATAAAAAATTTGCACTTAAAAAGTAGTCTTTGACTGGTAGAATGGAGTCTTGAAATATTTTTGTTACTGGCTTATTAATAGGCTAAAAGGTATTACTACTAATTAACTAAGAGTCACCAGATTGCGTCTTCTGCACTTGATTTAAAATGTTTGCTGAAGATTGACAGTGCAATGGATAAGTAAACAATACATGAAAGTGCTAATATTCGAAAAACATTCCCAAAAGATCCACATTCTCACAAAGTCAAAAATAGAAAATTGAGCGTACAAAGTAAGAGGCATCAGAATTTTTATTAATTTTTTTTTCCCCCCTAGAATTTCGATGCAAGAAAGCTAACAGCATTTCAGGTTGGGCGCTACGTTGAAAGCTGGGAAAGTAGGCTTATCACATATTAAATGAAACAGCGATTTAACATACCTGTCGGTTGCCTCCGTTAAAGGATATTTTTTGAATCATATCCAGTTTTGAGTCGACCCAGTAAACATCATGAGTATTCATATCAATGGTCAAATCTCGAGGCATGCTGATACCGTTTGAAACAACAGGCTGCCAGTTGGATCCATCCAAGAAAGCTTTGCCAATTCTAGGATGTTGTCCATAATCAATCCAGTACAGCAATCTACAATCAAAATGTTATAATTAGAGGGGTATACTTTCCACTTTCCATAACAAATGAGATCATATACAAACGACAAATTGGTGGAACTGGGTGGTATCATCCAATTGTCGGTAGGAAACATTCTTCGGTCTCTCAAAGAATAAGCTAAGAGTGTTTTGGTTCATTTTTGTGCCAAAAAATAGCAGAAAGTTATCCTGAATTTAGCACAGTAAAACTTAAAAAAGTTTTTCCTAAAAAAAATATATTTTGAACAACCAACTTCAAACCCTTAAGATTTTGCTCAACATTTTGTGGTTTCAAGATTTCATAAAACACTTTGCTGAGCGGTGGTGCCAATATTTCGATTTTGAGATTCTTTCGTAAAGTAGTCCATTTTACTACAGGTGGTCATAATGGAAATGCTAAAAGGAGGGATTATTTTAAAGGTATATGCATGGAATATCTAAAAATTCGGCATAGGCTAAAATTCTATACAATTTGATGTAATGTTCCTCACAACCTTCTGAGCATTATAAGCTTTTCAAATCAAACTTTCTACATACAAAGATCCAGAAAAACCAGGTTAAAAAATGAATTCGTCCGCATTGATGAACTCTTTATTCCGTAGAAATCTGACTGAAAAATTCACTTTTCAACCATGTTTTCTCGACAATGGCACAAAGAATGTTCCATTTTAAAAGCTATAGGAAGTTGTAGGGAACATATATTATATCAAATGATATCAAATTTAGCCAGCACCGAATTTCTTGATATTTCGTGCATAGTCCTTTGAAGAGAATTAGAACTCAAGTTTGAAATGATCCTAATTTTTGTAACAGTTCATAGCAATAAAAGGCTGTAATTTTTTTCTTTTTTTTTTCTTTTTTTTTAACATAAATGGAAAGTTATTCAAAATGTATAAATCAAAGAATTGAAACATTGGATAAAGTAAATAAAAAATAAACAAAAAAATGGCTAAGAGAGGGAGCAAAACTGAAAAACAAAAAAAATTCCCTCAAAATTACCTTTTAATTGGGTTAACGGCAAGCTCTTTCGGTGCATCCGTGGTTGTTTTGACCAAGACTTTCCTGTTCGAACCATCCAGCCAGCAGACCTCCAGGTAGTTTTCGTGAGGGAAGACGTTCGTGAAATACAAATTGCCAGCAATCCAATCGACAGCAATACCTCGGATACCATTTGAGCCCACTCCTTCTTTGATAACACGGGTAAGCTCTGTACCATTAGGCCGGATACGGAAGATACCATTCCAAATTCCTCGGTTAAATTCAACCCAGTAAATCCAGTTTTGAGCATAATGAATGTCAACATGTAGAATATGATGACCTGAAATAATAACAGATAAAGGTTGTTGTACAGTCGAATTAATTTTATTTTTATTTGGATTATGTCATTGCTGAGCTGCAGACAAAGCTCCACCATAATAATACACTCAGGTAATCAACCGAAGAAACATAACCTGGCATCAAGCTAAAATTTTGAGAGCCAAATAAAATCCTGTTTTGGTGGAGAAGCAATTTAAATATTTGAATCTGTTATTCTATTTAAAAATTTTAACATACTTTAATTTAGAGGAAAAATATGTTTGTAAAAACTATTCCTTCTTTTAAACTTTATGACTTTCCATTGGTATGATACGGTTGGAGCGTATTAAAAGATACATTAATATTTCACGATCAAGCAAACAAGGTTTGTTGTCAGGACAGGTTCAATCAAGAGATAAAAAAAGCAACTTACCTGGTCCAGCGATGGGTGTCATGGCCTCTGAAGAATCTTTCAAACTGAAACCTCTGCTGATGTCAAGTTGCGATACGATAGCAAAAGTACTGTAAGGCGAGCAGGTGATATCAGCATCTTTCTTGTAGCCGATTGAACATAGACAAGTCCTTGTTCCACTCTCCGCAGGTATGCACATCTGATTACAACCACCATTGTTCGTCAAACAGGGGTGTCCCATTTCTGAAATAAAACAGCCGTTGACTTTACAGTTAAATGTAAAACAAATGGTTTTGGTAAAAAAATTGATAACGTTAGACTCAACTTGCTTTGTTGTGCAGTTTTTCAGGAGATATTGCTCATTATTTATTTGCAATAACATTTTATGATACTGTTGCCGCAGTAAGAGAAAACTGGAAAATAACCTCTTTCCTTAATCAAAGACGATTGACATCAAACTCAAGATAAATCCAACAAATTTAGCAAGTGAATAAGTGGAGATATATTTATAGATGTTAATCCATGAAATCAAATTCTACAAAAATGGGACGAAATGAGAATTACCTGGTCGTTTCCTGAATATTGTGAATGTTTTCAGATCAGCATCATTATCGATAATCAATTGTGGGTTGAGTCCATCTGATACATCAACCCTTTCAAGCTTGTCGTATCTTGGATCCAAGTAGTATAATCGACGGTCAATCACTCCGATAGCTTGCGGATAGGCAATGTTGTTCTTTTGATCAAGAAGCACCCTGGAGTTTTTGCCATTTATATCCATTTGTCGGATCTATAAATACAAATGAACAAATTAAAATAATATAGGGATTGTAAAGTTTAATTTTGTAATTTCACAATTAGTACATATTTTGAGCGCAGCTAATAAACAAGCGCTAAGCTTTTTTGATGATGTAAGTTAGTGTTTGAATAACTTTAGCTATCCTGATAACAGTGCAAAGTGAAATTTCTGGAACCCTCGATGAGGATATTTTTGGAGTACTCACCTCACTGGGATATGAGGTACTGTAGTACAACACACGTTGCTCCAAATCGATTGTCAGTGCGATGGGAGCTGCTCCATTTGAGAGAATGATTGATGGGTTTGATCCATCCATATTCACTTTACCAATCTTCGGGGGGACACCAAATCCTCCTTCGTCAATCCAATATAGTTTCCTTGAAAATAAAATTATAAAAATTCTGAATAATTCCGATAATATAGAGTAGCTTTGATAGTAGATAAATTTTCCTCGAGACTAAAAAGTTTTATTTCCTCATAGAAAAAACATTATCTACTATTTAAGAGCAGGTAACTGAATAGTTAGAATGAATGAATCAGGGCTATAAAAATTTTTTAATCTTTGGAAAGACGCTATATTAAACCATCTTTTAAGCAGGTATACTTTTGTCCTACACGGACAGACTGGATATCAATAATCTTACAAGAGAAACATTTAAAGTGCAGTTAAAATTTGCTATATAGAATTATCAAGGGACCGAGAGAAATTTTGACTCTAGCGGCTTTTCATTTCACCGCTTTACCACTTAGCACAAAATGGCTCGAAAATTCGAGCCAAGCAATTTCAAGAACCTTGTAAGTGATTTTTCAAGTAACTTCCAAATTTTTCAATTATTGATTAAAAATTTTGATTTTTTTTTGTGAATTTTCAAATTTTATCTCTTAACTTTCAACAAATCATCAAAAGACACTAAGAATCCTAAAATTTGAAACTCTTACTTCTGCACTTCCTTCAAAAACACAGATGGATCATCATAAACCATTTTTTGAATCGTTTCTTTAAACCGTTTCTTGAAATTGTTCTGAAAATCGCTACTTTTTCTAGATTTTTCATGAATAAAATCGTATTTTTGTCAGGTTTTCCGAAAACTTTCCTTGGACTTAAGCAGTTTTTCTCCGCAACAAGAGTCATGAATTCAATTCGTCTTTTACAAAGTTTTATTTCATTAAAAATAAACATGAAAAAGGAAGAGACCAAGCTACTTCATTCAGTTGATCGAATATCGATATAAAAAGATCTGTGAAGATGAAAAAGAATTTACCCTTCGTAAGGATCCAAGGTAATGACACTAGGCCTTGACACAGAGGTTTCATTGCCGTTGTTTGCCAAAATGATAGCTCTATATTTAGGTTTGCCATCTACTTTAACGGCTTCGATGTTCGATGCAAGTCTGTTGCCGATGAACAAGTTGCGTCCAAGCCAGTCAAATGCAATTGTGTATGGAGCTCCGACCAAACCAGTAACGCTTGACAGGAATTCAGTTTTGTTCCCACCATGGTAGGACATGGAATAAATTGTACACTAAGGTACGAAACAAAAAAAAACATTGGTGAATAAAAGATAGTGAATCAATTAAAAACAAAAAAAAATCATAAAAACTTCTGAAAAGGTTAAGGAGGCAAAAAAACTTTCCTCGATTAGATAAGATCGTTTTAATATTATAGGCAAAAAAAGAACTGACTGAAAACTGACTCCAAACCGACATATGTTAGTCTAATTGAACGTGATGAATCTATCATCTGATCCGTACCAAAAAAAGAAACGTCTCTCATTCAGGTTGACTAACCACTTGGTTCAAACTTTCGAAGTGATACTTATTTAAAAAATTAGATTCATTTACTTTTGCCAAAATTTTTGACACATTTAAGATACCAGTCTATTATTTGCAATACCGGACAACAGTGTGTATAACTCTCTTTTTTACCCAAAAGAGATACCGTTTCCACTGATATAGAATGCCTTAAAAAGTTAAACCGATCCAAGAAACAAATTTTGAGAGTAGATTTTAAAATTTGTACTCACATTTTCACTGACATTTCCATCTTCATCCTGTTTCCTTCCCTCCACCCAAAACAAAGTTCCAGTTTTACGATCATAATCAACTTGCACACCACCATCAACTCCGATGACTGGTGTGATGAAACCACTGGATTTGTCCTTTGGTGTTAAACTTACGTCCACAATTTGAGATGCTCTCATGACTAGAAGGAAATTTGACTCCTCTGAAAAATTTTAAAAACAAGGATAAGTCAAAGAAAAGAATAAAAGAAGAGAATTCACACAATGGACCCGAAGACAGGGTATGGAATAAAGTACTGCAATATAAGTTTCATTTCTTCGAAAATTCACTTAGAATACAATGGACATAGTAAAATTTCCCTAATTCAACTCATACGGGGTTGCCACAGAATTAAGAAAATTACATTTCTTGACACATTTTGGTAAAATTTCCTGACAATTGTAGGTATGCCACATGATTAAAAAAACATAATTTGAAATAGTTTCCACGCAAAATCCGTTGTTCGAAGCATCAAACCCATTCTAGAAAGTAAATGAAGGTGACTTAACAATTTTTCCCCCACCCTTTCGTCATTTTCCCTGACATTTCCAGATCTTCATGTCTTTTTGAAATTCTCTGACATTTCCCGGTTTTTCCAGTATTCTTTGACTGTGGCAGAGTTTCAAAGTTTCATGGGAAAACTAAATGATGTAGCACCTTGAAACTTTCCATAAATTTCTTATGTATATTAAAATTGAAGAGGAAATAAGGCAAAGTCTAAAACGTAAAACTGATTCTGATTGATGCCAAACAATTTTAAAGATATACTTTGAAGAATAATTTTCTGATTTTTGAGTCTTTGGAGGTAGATTTTTTATTGGTTTTGATAACTATGTAGTACAACCATGAGATAGCACTGTTATGAGGTTCACTTAAAAAATTGCCATTACCTTCGACACATTTGCCATCGTTGGTGATCTTGTAGCCTGCTTGACATTTACAAGTGTAACCAGTCGCCGAGGACGGTGATAATAGACAAAGTTGTTCGCATGTGGCCGACAGACATGGATTTTTGGAGATAGGTTGTAGTACGGCATGATGAACATGAATGCTTAAGGGTTGCGATATTAAATGGGAAACCACTGTTTGATTTTTTCCTCTGAACTTATGGGCAGATAGTACCTGTAAGGCAAATAGACGACAGATTAACAATAAAAATACAGATGTGGGACAGTATTTTACTAATGTTACGAAACTGGAATGTGATCATCAAAGAGTTGCTACTGAAGGGTCACATTAGGCAGTCTAGAATCACAGTTATTATTTAAAGAAATTAGTGCTGATTAGCAATATTCAGATTCAAATTCATGGGCTGAAAAAGATAGATGCTACTGAATTTTAATCTATTCTGCTAAGCTAAGGAAGAATGCTTCTTGAGCATTTAAATAATGCAAATTCGCCCTTGAAAAATATTAATAATTTTAAAAAAGTTGTTGATATTTTCCCTTCAATGATTCTATCTATGTGATCTAGGTACAAGATCTCCCTTTACGTTGCTACTGTTTGGAGAAGGATAGGTTCATTCTTTTTAAAAGGAGATAACATCTGTCCCCTGAAAGATGTCCAAAAATTCATCTTTTATAAATCATTTTACAAGTAATATTTTCAAAAAAAGAAAAAAATAGAGCCCCTCCGATATTAAGAATGCAAAAAACTCAATTTTTTTCAAAAGTTTACAACCCTTTTGCTTCAAGATACTAATACGTATCTTCATTAACAACAGCTAATTTTTGCACTTGTCCTCATAATTTCTTCATGATAAATGCATATTTGGTCAAAGCAAGCTCCACTTTGTTTAGTGAAGACAAAAAAATGGCTGTTTTTAACTGTATTCAAAACTTTTTAAACATACCCTGTTCAACTGACGATCAGTCCAATATAGAGTATCCTCAAACAACGTTAAAGAGTGTGGATGGAGGAGGTAGTGGCTACCGGCAACAACTTGCTGACGTCCTGTACCATCATAGTTACAAAAATCGATGAAATCCAGCTTCGAATCCGCAAAGTAAACCCGCTGATTTGCAATATCAAGGGTCAGACCGTTGGGCCAGTAGATTTTAGTGCTAATAATTGTGGATCTGTTGGTTCCGTCCATGCCTACTCGCTCAATGCGTGGGTTTTCTCCCCAATCAGTCCAGAACAACCATCGAGCCCCAGGACTGGGATCCAGCATCATTCCGCGGGGTTGAGTGATGTTTTCTTTCAGCAAAACTATTCGATTGGTTCCGTTTTCCGTTGCCACTTCAACAGTGTTGAGACGTGAGTCCAACCAGTAAAGATGGCCAGCGATCCAATCATATGCTAAGCCTTCCACCAGGTCCAATCCTGACATGATTACCTGGAATAGATCTATTTGTTATTTTCGCAATAAATTTCTACTTATTTTTCAGTTATGTTAAGTTTGTTTCATACAAAATGAGGAAACAACACCGTGTACAAAAATGATATCCAACTTGAGAAGGAAAACAAAGATCTAGTTAAATGGGTCCCATGTGTAATAGATGGAAAGCTGTATAACAATTGACCCACAAACATTAAGGAATCTGGAACTGAGAATATATTTTTAATAACAATCCATAGACTTATGACAGATGACTGCTTTTACACTGTTGAGGAGTAACTAAAGTCCAAGTTGTCAACAATTTTTTATAGTTTATATTAAAAGTGAGCCATGTTTTTTGTCAGTTTTTGAGACTTGTACCATGGCCAATATGTATAAAATGAATAAAATGCATGTAAATAAATGAATAAACTTTCAAGATATGTTTTAATACCTTGACTGTTGTCAGGAAAAAAAAATACCATGGCCAATATGTATGAAATTAATAAAATGCATGTAAATAAATGAATAAACTTTCAAGAGGTGTTTTAATATCTTTACTGTTTTCAGAGAAAAAGACAAAAAAATGAGCAGGAATTAAGGAACACGATAATCAAGATACACATTTCTCTTGTTTCACCATTAACTTGCTTCTTAATAAAGCTTTCTTTATGACGCCTAATCCGAAAATTTTTGCAGTTTGCAGTTACATATTTTCCATTAGAAGTAACAAAAATAGTCAAATTAAAGGGTTCCGAATACTTACATCTTGAGGTTCGCTTCCTCGATCTAGCCGAGAGATCTTTTTTAGCTTCATGTCAGACCAGAATATCGTTCCAGTGTGCATATTCGAGGCAGTTGCAACAACATTTTCCACAATAATAGGGACTCTTTCTAAACCTTGTTCTTTTAGATCCGCAACCAATATTGAGTGGCGATTTGAGATGATCAGAAAAGCAGCAGTGTGATCTGAAATGCACACGAAGAAACTTTACATTTCCTGTACTGCGATACAATTTTTATATGCACTGATGAGCGATTAAAGACAAGTCTGACTGAAAAAACCTAATGATTCCTCAGTGAAAAATTTTTTGAGACAAAGCAGAATAATTTAGGGTAGGTAGTGCCCTACTTTTCATTGCTGCATCTTCTGGGAATGATTAACATCTGGTAGAGCAGAGACAGATCTAGTAATAACCGCACTGATGTTGATGGTCTTTATGCCTCTTATTGTCGGTTTTTCCTTCCAGAAGGGGCTGGTGCATAAACTTTTCAACTTTCATTCCCACGTTTCCCAAATCCAAGACACCATGGGTAAAAGATAGGACTGGATCCACCGAGTGGAGGAGAGAAAAGACTTACTAATAGCTTTGCAAGTGTGTTTGTCCGCTTCAAGTACATATCCTTGACTGCAAGTGCAGAAGAAACTCCTTTTGATGTTGATACAATGCTGAGAACAAGCGCCAGGTGGCTCGCACTCATTAAGATCAGCACAAGTTCGAGAATCATTTGTTAAGACTTCTCCTGGAGGACATGTGCACAAGGGACCCTGAAAAATGAAAGTTACGATAACAATAAGATAAATTCAGAAAAATACAAATTAAAAAGCATTATGTATGAGTGTTTGCTCATAAATCATACATCCAAACTTGCTAAGAGAAAAAGGTCTCGAAGTTCCTGAGACCAAGGAAAGTGGAAAGTTGTCAGAATTTTCTTCATGTTAATCAGACCTCGAATTCTTACCTAAGCCTCATCCAACAACGAAGATCAGAAGGAATCGAACGCATGCGTTTCATAAAATGGTGTTTCAACTATCACAACTCTTAAAAAAAGCAATTACTAAGCATTTCCATGAATGAAGCGCTGGCAGCAGAAGGGACACTTATCAATTGCAAAGCCTCAAAATCTCTGCTGACCTTTCAACCATTATGATCAAAGCGAATTGTGTAATTTGTCGGAACTGTTACTAGGTATTCTGTATGATTTTACAATGCTCTGAACAAAAAATTGCAGAATATTATCGAACGGTTCCGCACCACCATAAATTAACAGTCGAGATTCAACCAAGAAGCGCCCTTTCTGCACCCAAAACCTAAAATATCCTGATTTTACATTGATTGTTGAAAATGAAATTTATCATAAGTGAAGCATGACATTCTTGTCTTACAGGCATCAAAGTTTTAGAGGCTAAAGGAGGTGCATTTAAATACTAACTGTGGGAGTTTGAGTACAATTTTCCGAGCACAAGCCATGATAATGCTTTTTAGAGCAATCGTCTAGATCACATCCAGGACCTTCGTCGGCACCGTTGGGGCAATCCGGGGTTCCATCACAAATTTTCGATACATTTATACACCTTTCTGTCACTTCTGGACATTGCCATTCTCCAGAGCCACATCTGAAATTGCAGAGACAAACAACTTTAGTAAATAAATGAATACTGAACGAGATAAATCAAATTTGGGCAAATACGTTTATTGAAATTCGCTGATATTGTGAGAAATTAACTAAGACAGAAGAAAATGCCTGTAAAACTCTTGTAATCCTTGGATCGCAGCAAACTAGAAGCAAAGCTTGGGCCAAGAGGCAATTTTGAACCGTGTTAACCTTCTTTTTTCTTTGCTCAAAACTTATGTAAAGTGAGATAAAATCATGCATTATGCGGGGAAATCAGGATTTTTCCATTGTATTGGCCGTTAGGTAGCTAGGCAAATCGAAAATATGCCGTTAGGTAAAAGCGAAATAGAGGCAAACAGTCAGCTTTTTGGAACTTTCTGCACCCCTGAAATGAAAAATCTCCTCCTCCTCAATTTTTTCTCGTGTACAAACTGAGATTCATTTTTATGGTCTAGAAACATGAAGAAAGTATAACTGAAAAAGGAAAGTTTAGATTTTCTCACAATATCTCAACACCATAAAAGGCAGTCCAACTGAACAAAACTGTTTTAGTCTCTCTCAGAGAAAGAAGAAAAAATAAAAATCCAATTAAATTCTACTGAGTGCAACTGAAAACCAGATGATTCAGATGATTTTACCTTCTTCACCTGCTTGCATACGTACTATAAATGCTACAGGTACAAGCAGATGAAAAGAGTAAACTTATCTCTAGTAGGGTCTACTGCAGTGGTTATTTAAAACTGAAAAAAGAGCTGATTTACAAAGCGAAGAGTAACATTACCTGAATGGTGGAGCGCCACAAGCATGTCTGAAGTCTTCGTCTGAGCCATCTCCGCAGTCGTCTCTACCATCGCAAATGTAGGCTTTGAATACACACTGTGAGTTGTTGCATTTGAAGTATCCTTGCTGGCATGCAATCTAATGAAAAAATAAAAATAAGGTTGAAAAAAGAATAGAAAAAGATTTCAAAATGCATATAAATCCAAAAAAACTCAAAAATGGACGTAACAACCTTTGCAGGACTTGATTCAATTAGCCGTACTCATGCTTGGAGATCAGATGATGCCCATAACTATGCATCCTTTTCAATACTTTTGGATATATTTTGGTCTACAGACAACTATGAAAAGAGAAAATTGCTGTCACGCATGGACACTTGAACTTATGAATTCATAATTTATCCATTTTCCTTAAGGAGAAAATTATTTTAATTGTCATCATGGGTACTAAATATGCAACTGAATAATGAGATAAACTGAAAATTTGAGAGAGAGGCAATTACCTCTCCACATGATTTTGGCTCATCTGAGTCATCGTCACAATCTGCCGTACCGTCACAGTGCCAAGCTTTCGGTATACAAATTCCTGATTTGACACACTGGAACTGCTTTTCACTGTCGCATTGATTTGGAGCAAGAGTAGCTGAAAAAAAAGAGATGAAAAATACTGGTGAAATACTGATACAAACAAAAATTCAGGTGCGTACAAGAAGCAAAAAACCAGAAAGAGGAGCACAAAATTAGCATATTAAACCCTGACATATTTTTTACCTGAATCTTTCAGTTTTAAGGTTGAAACACAGATCTCCTTAAAAGCAATACAACTATTTCGAGCGGTATGATTCGCTATGGGTATGAATGGCAAGGTTTTACTTTAACGAACGGGACTTCTCGAGTTGATTTTCTTGGTCACACTTAAGTTTGTTTAAAAATGTTTAACTTTTCAGATAAACTCATCAGGCTCCTATTTTATTCATTTTTTCATAGACCATGGGCAGTTTAACGTTTATTTCAGCCTTTGTTGCCCATTTCTTCTACTGTCTGTATCCTCAAAATGATATTTTCCTCCCTTTTTACCCTACTTTAGCAATTTTTGCTTAGAATATCTAAAAAAAATTACTGATTAATGGATTATTACATGCTTGAAGAGATCAAGAGAATAGAAGGGAAAAAGTGTTCAATGGATTGTTATACTTACGACAGCCAAGTTCATCACTGCCATCGTTACAATCCAAAATGCCATCGCATTTGTACGTTTCTTGGATACACTGTCGCAAATCTGCACATTTGAACTGGGAGGCTGTGCACATTATTGGAGGGCATCCTTCTTCATCTTGATTGTCAAAACAGTCGTTGTCACCATCACATACCCATGATTGCGGAATGCAGTGTCCTGATCGTGGACATGTGTACTGCAAAATTTGATATGAGTTAAGAAAACAAGGGTCAAATCTACTTTAAATAATATTTACTACCTACAAAATTGAGCAGCATTTATTTTCTTCACGAATGATTTCATTGCATTGCCACACCGTCAAAACACTACCTACACTGATATAGAGCTAACATAAGTCATTGTAAAATATTTTTATCACATGTTTCCTCGGCCTAGAAGGTACTTAAATAATAAAACCGGTCGACAGAGAACATTTACAGGAGAAAATCGATGAGTATTCTCCTGCAAAATTTTTTTTTCCAAACAATGAGCAGGGTTGCAACAGAATTTAGAAAATAAAATACGCTTACACATTTTGGGGAAATTCCCTGACAACTGAAGATAGACCATCTGGTTAAAAAGACCTAATTTGAAATGGTTTTCAGGCAAAATTTGTTAGTTGAAACGTCAAACCCATTCTAAAAATCAAATAAAATTGACTTAAAAATATTTCTTGGAAACTTTCATGATTTCCCCTAACATTTCCAGATTTTCCCTGACACTGCGTGGTTTTACTGATATTTCTTGACTGCGGCAACCCTGCATGAGATGTTCAAGATCAGTAATAGTTTAAAATGAAGATGTGTAGTTAAACTATCATACCATCCTAGTAATGCTAAAGCAAGCAAGAAAAGGATCAAAAAAGAAAAGGTTCTAGGGTCTACAATTTATCATCCTGATATTCAACGGCCCTCTGGAGGTATCAAGTGTGGCTGGTGAATTTGCATTGTTTGGAAGAAGTTGCATTTATTCCCATTTTCCTTTGCTCAGTTTTTCTTATAAAATTAGTTCTGATAATTTCTAGATTCATTCTAACAACCAAACAGACAGAAAGTTATACCTGGAAGTATGCACATGTTTTTTCGGCACAGAAATCGCCTTCGTCTGAGCCATCACCGCAATCATTCTCAGAGTCGCATTTCCAGGTGGCAGGGACACATCGTCCATTGTCACAACGAAACTGTGAGAGAGAGCAAGTGACATTGACACAACCGGTTTCATCTGAATAATCTCCACAGTCATTTTCAGCGTCACATTTGAATGTAGCTGGGACACAGCGGCCGCTAGCACATTGGAACTCGCTTGATGAGCAGGTGGGTTCTGGAAGAATATTTTATCAATTGCAAAGCATTAATATGAGTATTGCAGGCAATGAGTGAGCAAGACACTCTGCCTTCCACACAGATTGTCTGCTGTTTGAGCTGTGTGAAATGGATATTCTTCGGTATTATTAGTCTTGGTTTTATACATAGCTGCGAATTTGGGTAAATAAAATTTGTACACTCATCAATGTATTCAATACAAGATATTTGGAGTTTCTAGCTAACTCTCATAAGTTTCTAAAATTTACAGACATCTATGATATGTATCTAATCGATTCTATGCCACAATTGTGTGGAAATTACTTTTTTTGGATCATTCTCAGAATATTTTAATAATTTTTGGTACTGATATCATCGTCAAAATCAAGTTAATGTTTTTTGAGAATTGTGGGTCTAATTGATAATGCTTTTCAAAGTGAATGTCCTCATTTTCGCTATTGCAATTAATACTGATCTACATACTGTTATGGATGATTTATTCCTAATGTTGAAAAAAGTTTGATTTCCTCAGTTTTTCAGACTCACTTGTGCAATTTTGTTCTTCATCAGAATTATCCAGGCAATCATCATCACCATCGCAAACCCAAGCTTTTGGAATACAACGCTGATTGTTGCAAGTGAAGTCCCATTTATTTGGACAAGCTGCAACTGGTGGTTCGGCATTCGGATCAGCAATACATTGTTTGTAATCGGAGGAGGGGTCCAATTTTTCACCATAAGGACAACCGCAATGACTCTGAAATCAGAAAGTAGGATTTTAATCAATGGAATCTTGATTTCTTGACGATCAGAAGTTCCGGTCAGGCAAAATCTTTCATTATTGAAACAAATTTTGATAACGCAGAATACTCAACTTCCGAATTCATTGTCCCTAAAAAAATATACAGCAGAAGTGGGTCTAGATAAATTTTTACAGCCTTCCACTTTTTTCACACAATTATCCACAAGACCATGATCGTTAGATCGGGAGGTTTCTACACAACTGAATTTTATTCTTTAAAAAGAGCTGCCCTTAAGTTCGAACTATGCAGTAGCTACCTTTAAGCAGCTTCATGAATGTTTTGTCAAATTAAAAATTAAAAACGTATGCTAATATTTTTGTCAGAAACTGAATTACTCAAAAACAAAAAATGTAGAGTCTACATAGCATCATCGGAAGATTGCTCAAACTTTGATCGATAAATAGAAGATCTCATGATTACCTGGAGGGCACCATTTTCGCCGGAGGGCGTTCCGAAACACAATTTTTGGCAGCCACCATTACCATTGTAACAAGGATGGCTTGGATTGACCCTTTGCTCCTGCTTGCTGTACACTTTAACACCATACAGTCTGTTGTTGTTACTCTGCGGCTCCTTCAAAATCACCTCTTCTTTGTCTCCAGTCAACTTGTTCAACCTGATGATAGAGTCAAGCCTCCAGTCAGTTATGTACATCCAATCTGAAATGAATAAAAGCAACATTAAAGTTTCAACTTGACTTCAAATTAACAATCAGCTATGCAGGGTGTCTAGCTTTTTGTCATGTAGGGAAATCCTGATTTTTGACTGCTAAATCCTGATTTAATCATTTTCCCAAATCCTGATCAAATCTTGATTATTTGCGGAGAGAATTTAATGGACAGATGTCGGATAGTTAATGGAAAATAAGCGGACAACCGCCTTTCCTCAAATTCTGATTTTACGACCGATTTTTCCTCAAATTCTAATAAAATCGGGATTAAATCCCGATTGACCTCAAATTCTGATAGAATCGGGAAAATCCTGATGCTAGACACCCTGCTGAGTGACTACCAAAAGCAACAATGGGTTGCTAACCCTTTTTTTTATTTGGCATTCTGAAATTTCAAGGTGAGTAGATAATGCAGTGATTTACTATGTATTTTTTGGGCCAAGATCCCTGGCGAAAACTGCTTTAGGAAAATCCAAAAACTACAAAGAATTTCAAATGTGCCTGAATGACAGGAGAATGATGATGATAAAGTACTACAGTTGTGAAATCGCAATCTCCTCTCATTCTCTAGTGAGGCTCCCCAAAATAAAATCTATTTCAAAATGGAATTGCGATTTGTTCACTACTAAGTAATAAAATGGACAAGCTTCAATTTGATTTTGGAGATAGTCATGACCATCCTATTGTTTCATGTACGAAAAGTAGAAAAAAATTTGACTGACATCGTAGAAACCTAATATCTAAAAACAATATCTGTCAATAAGTTTACGATTTCATCTAAATTTATTGCGGGGCTAGATAAATTGTGTCATTCAAATAGGTAACTATTAGCAGCCCCCAGTACATATGATGCCTACAATGCAACATTCTCGCCTTTCTTTCACCAGCGTCTTCATTAGGAAGACTTTCATTCATTCATTCATTCATTTTAAAAAACAATATGAAATTAAAAACCAACTGAGAAGGTACCTTCATGGAGAACAATGGAAAATGGATGGCGAATAAGATGTGAGCTGATGGTGCGAACGTCTGTTCCGTCCAAGTTGGAGTGCTGAACATGATCGAGGAGAGCGTCACACCAATAAAGACGATCTGCTTGGAAGTCGATGGCGAGACCGTTCGGCCAACCCAAAGTGACATTCTTGAAAACGTGGACGTGTGTCCCATCAGTATGTGCTCGACTGATGTTGGCTGGTCGATCCCACTCGGAGAAGAATACATACCTAATTATTTGTGAGAAGACAAAAGAGGGGTGGATTTTGTGAGTAAATTGGATCAATTTAGATAACTAACAAAAAACACGACAAAAATGAAACATTTTCTCGATTAGAGATCTTAAGATCCTAAGAAGTTTTAGGTTCTAAATACAGGGTTGTAGAAAAATAATGCTAGCAAGTATGATTTCAAGAATTGAATTATCAGATTTCAAAAAATTGAAAATTAATATTCTCAAGACTGCTTGGAGAAAGTTGCTGATCGAGTCTATAAAAGTTATCATTTCCATGTTCATGTTCTTGATATGGGTCACTGATCCCACAATTGTTTCAGATTTCCAAAAATGCTGCAGACGGAGCTTCAATTAGCCTGCATTTTGCAATGAAAAACTACAATTTCTGGCTTATGTTAGAATCAGCGTATGCGTTGTAAGTTTCCCTGCGCAGATAGGTGCTTTTATGGGTGGGCTGAAAATTTTGGTTTTTTATTGCAAAGTGCAGTCCAATTCATCCTTTGGAATCAGAGTCAAAAAAGTTGTTTCCTCTTGGTTTAAAAATTCTTAAGAAACCTTTAAATCCAGAAAATGAAAATAATGCAAAAAAGTTGTTAGGTAAAAATTCTGTTGAAGTGAAAAAGAGACGATTAAAATAAAATTTGAATGAAGTTTTATCCTACATTTAATTTGATATCTGCCTCGGCATCTGTTGAAAAATAATGATAGGAGAGTACAAAAGAAAAAATGGAAAAAAGAAAAACTAACCCTTTGTTTGGGTGAACAACGATGGCTCTGGGCCTTTTCAAATTTTTCAACAAAGTTCGTTTGTAACTGACATTCCTTGTGCTGAGGACATTAAGCGTTCCTTTTCTGCTGTCAATGTAGTATAGATTTTTTGCAACCCAATCAACGGCTAAACCTTCAACTCCTTCATTTTGTGAGGCAAGGACAATTTCTCGGCCTGGAAAAATTTGAAAAAAGTATAGTATCGTGACATTACAAATTCCAGAAAAAAAGTAATATACGGACACATGGTTACAAAAAAATGAGACGATTTTTTTCTATCCTTTTGATGGACCATTTAACAGGGTCGGATTTCAAGCATTATCATTTTACATTTGCTTGCAATAATTTCTATCCTATTGCTAGTTTCTTTCCATATTCCATGCTTACAGGGAGGGTAATGAATACCAATTTTTGGCCACAAAATATGTGGAAATTTTATTTGGCAAAAAAAAAACCAAGGGTACTAAGGAAGGAGACATGTGCGAGACAGATGCAGATCTATTTTATCCATAGATGAAATGTCAGTTTCTTTTTGTTTAATGTTTCTTGAGTAAAACATGTTTCCTTCTTTTGGGAGGGGGGGGGGAGAGGAGAGGGAAACAGAACAAAAAGGGACTTGAAATAGCTTCACACACTTAAATGCTAAGTTTTGATTCAAATATGAAAAAAAAAAAAAAAACTGATTGTAAATCACAAAATTTAAAGATAGATTTACAATTAATACAACGGCAGACCAACTTTTAAAATGACAAAATGAGAAAAAAAGCTAACCAGTTCCATTCCTGTTGATCCTGTAAATTACGTCTTGGAGAACATCTGAATAATAGATTTCATTATCTTGAGCATCGAAGTCAAGACCGACAAATCGAGCTCTCCTTGAGACTACGGGGAGCATGGCATCATTAAATTGTTCTACAATCGGGTTCAACACTTGACCTTTGATAAACCGTTGCTGCGAGTACAATAAAAACTTCTCCACACCTAAACAAAAAGTTTAAAAAGTGAGAAAAACAAAGTTGCAAGATTGAGAAACTATTCTAGAAAATTTGATTCTACTCTTGGCTGAGATGCTTGTTTCAGATGAGGTCTCTTTTTCTGAACCTATGTTCATGGTAAAAATAATACTCTAAAAAGGAGATATTACTGAAAAGAACGTGTACTTCTTTTTGGATGAAATTAAGTCTTCCCAAGTTTTCACCAAATGTGTCAGGGAAAGATTATTGAAAAATCACTGAGTCTGGGTTGCTTTCGGCACAAAGACAACTACTAAATAATTCAGAATTTTATCCTCTACATTTTTAAAAAAGAGCAGCAATATTACACTTCCGTTCATAATTTGAATAAATCTTACAAAAATAGAGCTACATGACTTGAAATGGCCGACAGTCAATACTTAGCGGTTTTATCCTTTTCAGTAACCAAGCTAAAAATTTTGTAGAGTATCTTACAGAAAGTCTTACTGAAGATCTGAAAATTTGAGTTTTCTCAAAATGGTTCTAAATGGTCTCAAATACTAAAATTTAAACTTAAAAACAGTATTTTCAGGAAAATAAAATTGCTTAGTTTGTTCATTGCTTTAATCAACATTTATTTATCTAATTTTATTCTACAATAATCGATTTCAATAGATGTTTAAAAAACATAAAAGGTGATCGGAGACAAGTAGAAAAACTTACGGTGACAGGAATGTAAATCACTGGCTAGCTGATAACCGATATTACAGGCACAACGGAAACCTAGGCTGCCTTCTCCATTGTTCCCTTCGGTAACAATACACATATGTTCACACCTGCCGTTATTTGAACCACATGGATTCGTTGCTGTAAGAAAAACCAATGTTATTAGGTGACTTAAAGAGGTGACAGCTCAATATTTCTCGGTGGAAAGAGCAACGTTTTTCGGTTCAAATAAATTGCTGTCATCATAGTTGAGATAACCATAAAAAAAGGCGAGTGAGGTCATGATTCACTCTTTGATGAATCATTAAGAAAAAATTTAGTGAGGTTTTAATTAAAATGACTTGCATGAGGCAGTTTAAATAAGCAAAATTAAAACATTCTTTTATGATTTAATCTCAAGATGATTTTTTAAAAGAATGTCTACAAAACAATATATTTCAAATAGGAAGGAGCACCTAAAAATTTGTTTGGGAGCTTAATTACATTCTAAACTACATACACGGCAACTTTTCTTAATTTACAGATATAAGGTTCCACCACAAAATGTAGCGCCCCAACTTTGTGTTCTTCACGCCGCACCGCTAAATTACTCTTTTGAGTTCTTTTCAGGGCATAACCCCTCATTACTTTAAAGGCCCTTAATCTTCGGAGTCAGGCCTCGGCAACAAAGGTCAAAAAAAAAGTAGCGGGGTATGAATACAAGGAGCGCAAAAAAGTGTATGACTTGTAAGTAAAATACCTTGGCGCTGAATAAGTGAATGAACGATTTTCACAGCTCTGGGCTCCCGAACGTTTGCATTCCTGTAGATGGAGTGGATGGTGGATGAATCATACTTATTGATGCTCATAATTCCTTGCTTTGTTCCGTCAGACCAGTAAACTCGATTTTCAAAAACTGCTAGTCTTGAGGGAGATGGAACTGATGATCCTGCAATCAAAATATAAAGAGGATCATTAATATTTTGACCAGGAACTGGACTGCGTTATGAAATAAGGAACCACTATTCCTGGCTAATTTTAGAAACAACATATGTGCTCCTAATTTCTCTGCACAGATAGGTGCTTTTTTGGATAAGCCAGAAATAGAGGCTCATTATTGCAGACAGACGACCAGATTATTGCAGACTAAGATACATTATGTGGCTTTTGAAATGATTCTGCTTCACCAACATTTTTGGCAAACGAAAGTTAGCAACTGGAATATATTTTGTGAGAAGAGTAAGAACTCGAATTATTTCTTTCAAAATGAAACTACACAATAATGTTTGGAAGTGTTAACCAATCCATCTCTTGCTTCAGAAAAAAAGGCGCAACCTTTTCCGTTCTCAGCATTGTATTTGGGCGATATAAAGTTCCAGGCAAAAGTGAATGAGGTTGCGCTTCTTGTTTCTGATTCTGTTTTCATATTTCTTTGGAGTGAAAAACGTAGAGAAGAACTTCCTTTGAAATTGTAGGGTTGATAGTTATTGACGTGTGTATTTACTTTTAAGACAAAGATGTTGACCACCGTCTTACTTCAAAAACAATTTAAAAATGCATTAGAATATTCATATATTTAGTTTAATACCTCGAATCAAAAATGACCGACAAGCTGATTATTAAAATTGATAGACAAAGCTATGGACAAAGAACATAAAGGGAAAATGAAGCAATCCTATTGATGGAGGCAGATGGCTGCAGTGGACAAAAGAGGTAAGTAATAGACTAACTGACGGCAACTGACGGCTAACTGACGGTAGTGGCCTTAAAGTTAATCCATCATTTTCCCTCTTAGTCAATAAGAACCATTTGTTACAACCAATAGGATCGCTCCGTTTTTACTTGGTCCTCTTTTTCTGTCACTTTTATTGATAAAGCTTGTTGAAATTCAATCTGATTGTTTTTTTATTGTCTTATCACCTAAAATTAGACAAATACTACGGAAAAACATTACCTCTAAGGACTAGAAAACGATTTTGTCCATTATAATCAACTGTTTCAATGTAATCTAAAAGGGAATCGCACCAAAATACCCTTTTTGCCAAAATATCAACTGCCACCCCAGATGCTCTATATGCAGCTTCTGATACAATCACTTTGACATTGACTCCATCCATATTAGCTCGGATAAGTTGACTGCTGTCTGTGATGAACATGAATCTGTAAAAAAGAAGAAAAAAAGTGTGAGGGAGGCAAATTTTTCAACAAGCATTATTATTAGGGGGTGCACCAAATTTCAAAAAGGCCCTTATCGATACCCCTCCTTTGTCAAATTTAAGGTTTAATACTTTCTTGAAGTTGTACAACGAATGAACAATGTGCTGAAAAGCAGGAGAAAAGGATCAAGAATGGGACATAATGAGTGAATTTTTAGCCGACCAAAATAAAAAAAGTTATCAAAATTCTAATTGGAAGAGGAAATTCTTACCCAACAGTTGGATCCAATGAAATATCAGTGGGGTTAGTCAGATTAGCACCAATGACTATTGCATGCCAATGCCCGTCCAACTCAAAAACATCAATTTTTTGACCAACTGAATCCGCAACGTACAACTTGTCACCAATCCAATCCACTGCAAGAGCTGATGGCGCCCAAGTACCAGGTAAAGTAATTTCGCCGTTTGTCGGACCACCAAGGGCGGTATTTTGGTTATTTTCAGATAGAACCTGAGCATGTACCTATAAAACAAAACAGAAAAATGGAAATAATCTAGATGAATGAATGGCTGGCATTCTATGAATCTGCCAAAAAGAGGTAAACGTTAGAGTTCCAGATATGAATGTCAAATTTTTTCATTTTTCAACCGATTTTTTGGCGCACATTCAAATTTTTTATTCCAAAAGCGTTCCTGATGTTTATTTTATTGCTTTGATGAAAGCTTCTCCATTATTAAGATGACTTGAGGATTCACATGTCATTCAAAAGCTCAGTAATGGCGGCTCAGGTTAACAATAGGTCCTTAAGATTTCAGCAAAATTCGAAAATGAAATGGTCTCTGAGGCAGAAGAAGAGATTCTCCGTTCTTGGAACAGATTCCCTGATGAGTTGCTAAAGTTTTTCATTTCCTAATGAATGACTGGTCCTAGACACAATGTTCTTTGCCTAATAGGTAATAAACTTTCTCTTGCATTCAGTCTAAAAGGTAATATCCACTTACTTTTCGAGTTTTGGTATCACTCCAGAATAATATATTCTTTGCATAATGGAAGTCGAGTCCACTGGCTGCGGTTGTGTTGGTAACTAATTGCTTGTTTGCTCCGTTGGCGTTCATACTTTCAACAATTCGATCGTGGGCGAAAAAAATTTGGAAGGGCAGTGAGGTAGCATTATTTACAATACAACTTTTTTGGTTTTCTAGTATATAACCGGGGTAACAAGAACACGAATAGGAACCTTGAGTATTATGGCAAAGTTGATCACAGAAGCCCCACTCAGCACATTCATTGCGATCTGGAAGGAAGAAAAAAAAATAATTATTTGAAAAATCATTGACTTTGAACAGATGAAGGTCCGATTTTGAAGTCATTTGCATACAACCCGGTGAAAGCGTCATTTCAAAATCATTTGTAGACACACCTAAGAAGGCGGGGCATAATATTTTTCGATGGTCAAAAATCGATGGCAATTCATCAAACTTGAGTAGAGAATTAGCAGGTGTCTGAAATTCGATGAATTGTTAGTTTAAGTAGAAACTACTGGGTGAAATAAGAACGACGATATCCTTGGTTTAAAAATTGAACGACTATTGAAGGAGATACGACAAAATGACCTAATCTGCTTAAATAAACTTATTTAAATGGGCAATGCTGCTCCATGACATCACAATGCGGAGAATTTTTTCCCTGATAAATCTAATTTTCTAAAATTACCTACGTCAGAGATAAACTGTAAAAAATACTGCAAATTGAGCTAATTAAGCACTCTCAGATGAATCAATACAATTTTTGTGTGCAGATCTCCATCATAACCAGAGATGCAATATGAAATTTCATTTGGCTGAAAAGAGAACTTTCATTTTCCATGAAGTTTCATTCATTTTTCAGGGGCTGCTCATGCAACCCAGTAAAATTACAGGAAATTTCAAAATTTGACTAAAATTACCTAAGTTTATTGCATAATGTAATCTAATTAGCCTCCGTCTATGGACTAAGCTCCCTTTTTTTGAGGATAGTCACATTCCAAAAATATCATTCTAATTCCTGACTTTTAAGTAAGTTTTTGGAGATGCATAATGATGGATCGAAGGAATGAATTTATCATTCTAGAAATTGTTTGTCAAGAAGAGTACCCTTACCGATGCAAGTTCGAGTGTCGTTTGAAACCTTACGGCCTTCGGGGCAATAACATGTGCCACCAGTTGGTGATGCTTGACACTTGTATTCACAATTTAGAGCAGGGCAGTTTGCCGTCGCTGAAAAGTCAAACGTATACAAATTAGTGTCTACTGTGTGAGTTATTTGAAATGAAAAAAAAAACATCATAGTTTTGATAAATGATGGAGAAAATTTACATAAAGAGGTCTATGTCCTTCCTACGACAGCATTCATGCGACTTTACTTTTATCAATTAAAGAGTTTGAAACAAGGCAACAATCTCTCCTCCTGTCCGAATATTAAGAATAGAAAAGGGAAGCTCTAACTTCCTAGATTTTTTTCTTTCATTATGAGCAAATTCTAAGTACAAGAGTAAATTTCGATGTAAAGGAAATCAAAGGTTTACATATTTGCAAAACAACAATCTCGACTCATTTGCGGTGCTTTTAGCAGGACCTATTCATTCTTTTGGTTAAGTTTTTTGAGTAAAAGAATTCAAGGTAGATTCTGCTTTCAATTCTGATTAAAAAATTGAATAAAACATGATTCTGTAACCAACGCAACTGACCCATTGCCTTGTTGTATTGTTTAATGTTCTTGTTCTAGTATTTTGGATTTTACTTACGCATTGCTTGATAAATTAATAAATAAATAAATTTACTATATCTAAAATCCTGAATTGAACTTACAGCAAGCTGTTTCCTCATCAGCTCCATCTTCACAGTCATTTTTCCCGTCGCACAGCTGTGACTTGGCAATGCAGCGAGGTTTGCCACCTGGGGCACCACGTGGACAAAGGAACTTGTTTGGACACGCAATAGTCGTGCAGTTTACTTCATCGCTGTTATCTATGCAGTCTCTATACCCATCACAGTGGTAACTTGCAGGTATGCAAAGAGCGTTTGCGCACCGAAATTGACCGATATGACATGCAGCGAAATCTGAAAGCAAATTCAATTATTTCAAACATTTTGAAAAGCTAATGCCTAATGACTTGGTCTATTTCCTTCTTAGTAGTTATTCTTAGTGATGAGAGAGGAGACCACATCAATCCCAAATTTTTTTAAATAAAAACCATGACTCTTATGTTCCTAACTGCTCAGTGCTCACCGACCGAATCAAAGAGCTAATGATTCCAGTGGTAAGATTATCAAAACATTCAGTCAGTTCAACCCAAGGGGGATTTGTATGTTAGAACTTGTTTCTTATAGTTTTTGGCACAAGAAAAACAATGAGCCTGTAAAGTCTTTTGGAGCATTATCCCAGCAGGGAAGTAATGCTCAATTTAGCAGGGACATTGGCATTTTTGAGTTCAACTCATTAAGTATATTCATTTCTTTCAAGATTTTCGAGTTTCTGATATGTTTCTCAAAATTGTTCCGAGGTGTGTCCTGACAATGATTTTTTTAGTAATGTAGTTTTGTAGGAAAAAAATATACTTACTACATCCTTCTTCATCACTGTTGTCCCCACAATCATTCCTATGATTACATTTTTGAAAGATATCTATACACCGCTGGCCATTGGCACATCGAAATTGATCCAGAGAGCAGGAGAGACCATGCGTGCTGTTGCAATTTTCTTCATCCCTTTTGTTTCGACAATCAAAGTAACCATCACACACTTTCTCTTTTGGAAGGCACATTCCAGCCCCATTGACTTCGCACCGAAAGTCCTCTTTCTGGCATTTCCTGTAAGCTGAAAACAAAAATAAGTTTGGACGCTTTTCTTAACGGTGGTATTCAACAAACAATGTTTGATTTCTTAATTCATTTTTCAGTGAAAAATCTTATACTAATTTAGAATTTTAAAAATTTTAAGTAATTTGTTATTGGGGGAATTTAAAATTGACTGAATCTTTTTTTTTGTAGGAATGGATTGATTCAGGATAGTAATTTAGTCTGTTAAATTTTCTTCCACAAAAAATTATTTTCTAGAATCAAAATTGATAAAAATAGGGCAATTCATCCCTCAGTTTATTGAGAACTGAACGCATAATTGCACATGAAAATGAATAATATCATTCTAGCTGGATATGAAGTGGAGTTACAACAGAATTTGCTACAATAAAGTTTTTAGAATCAACTAAAACTAAGGTAGTTTTAGGGAAGACATTAATCAACGTAAAAAGGCCCAAAGGAATTCCTTCTTTCTGATGTTTACAAGTCCTTCTATCGAGGGAAAAAACTATCTTTTTTTCTCCTTCCGTCAGAGTGATACTTTTCTCAGTATTTACCACTAAATCCTTTGATTTTTGTGGAATTTTGGCGATGTAATTCTTTGCCTCAACTGAACTGAGGTGGCAGTCACAATGCATACATGTTACCTGCGTGGGGACTTAGAAAAGGACATTTGTAGCAGGTGTTGACCATAACCGCAGCTTCCATGTTCTGTAGCTTTGACCTGCTACTCCAGTTTTGACTGTCAGCATCTTTATGGAGGATAAGTGGTTGTTTTCATCTAATCTAGTTCATCATGTTTTTCCTTCGTATCAAATCTCATGCAATGTGGCTACAGCAACAAGTCAAATCTCATGCAATGGGGCTACAGCAACAAGTCAAATCTCATGCGATGGGGCTACTGCGACAAGTCAAATTTCATGCGTCGAGGCTATAGCAAAGACGACAAATGCGCCTGCAGCCTTATCCAAGACTTTAAATCTTCTCACTATGAGTGTGAAACTTCCAATGTTCTGGAGGAATTCAAATTTTTGATGAATTTTACATTTGTTTTACAGATGTAAGACCACACTGATTATTCAATGAAAGAGAAAAAACGTACTTTTTCATATGGGAATTTTTTCGATCAAGGTAGGTGCATTAAAAAATTATTTTTTTGTTTTGGTTTTGGATGATGATACTTTCTATTCTGTACATTTACAAAAAGGGAGCATGAATGAAAACTATATTTTTTTCATAGATACTTACAGCAGTCAGCTTCATCAGATCCGTCAACACAGTCTACTGTCATGTCACACCTATGGTGTGGAGGAATACAATAAGTTTTGTTCCAGTGGTATTGATGGCATGTGTGCTGGCCAGGGTCACATTCCGGAGGAGCTGTGATGAATTATCAGTAAATTAAGAAACAAACAAGACTGAAATGCGGCTAAACCCTTCTTAAATTTGAACAAATTCTGTTTCAACACTATTTCTACCGTTCCTAGGTAGACCTCAGGGTTCGGATAAATTAGCCACTTCAGCATTAAAAAAAGCTAAGCAGCAAAGTCATATTCAAGGTAAAGAAAAAGTTAGTAGTCATACTAGCTATAAAAGAAAGCTAAGCAGTAAAGTCATATTATTGGTGAAAGAAAGACCAAGGTTTGCCTAAAATGACGCTTGGCAAACCTGGGTTTGTATAATGACCAGACATAGGTTTGCCAGGAAAATAAACACAATTTTTTATAGCATAATTAGTAGCATAATAATGGGAAAATTCCCAAAAGCTCTTGAGATTAGCACAGTATTTTTCATACACGAGAAGGGACCCGAGTACTCAGTTGACAATGGGCCTCTAGACAAGGTATGGATTAAAGCACTACGCAACTTGTTGTTTCCCTTCCGAAATTTCACAAAGAAAATGAAACGTACAACACAGAGTTTGGAAACCACCTCCTGACAAAGATATGAGTTACATTGGTTGAATAACAAGAATACAAATAACATCATTTGTGTAGTCAAATTTTCATTTGATTTGTGTTAAAAATACTTGTTAAATTGTTCATGAGTTGAATCCCAAACTTTCTATCGTGTGAATCAAATTCTGTGTAAATTTTTTTTCTAGAAAAAAAACAAGTAAAATTTTACTCTAGTTCAGACCGAATCTAGAGGCTTATTGTCAGTCCATTAATGTACTGGATACAGTTGACAAACAACTTTAAAATAGCTCTCAAAATGCAGTTGCTCCTCATTTTAGGAGTAAACTAAATACTAAATGATAGGAATTACAGTTTTATTCAATGGCAGTATGAATTAACCTATCACTGATAAACTAAAACTCCTCCATGAAAACATTACGAACAAAACCCGCCTGACAACTGCTAAAAATAACGTTTCTGCAGCATCAATTTTGGCAGTGGTGTTGTGACAACATTTTTGCAACCACTTTTTGCCGGGCGGGAAGTTTTACACAAGTAATTCATTCTGACTTGATGTCTTTAGCTGCCTTTAATGCCATTCAACATGATTTGCTTGCACATAAAATGTAAAACTATGGTGTCATTGGTGAGACACTTGACTTAATAAGACCTCTCTTAAGTAGTGGCTACGATCAGAAAACTGAAGATTACTTAACAGAGGTCAATCATGTTTTCAATTGTTCAGTCTCAAGACAGAATTCAGAAAATTTAGACTTGCATCAACTAGGCCCTGACATCTTCATTTCCCTACCTGCCATGAACTGCCTCAGATCATATGCTGATTCTTTCATCTTCGTTATTTGAAATTTGTTTTAAGAGAGAAACAGTATGGATAAATACTTACGACATTGCTGAAACTCGTCATCTCCTTTTTCGCAGTCTCGCTGGTAATTACAGACCCATAGCTGTGGAATACATTTGCCTTCTGGACATCGAAACATACCCGGCGCACATGTTGTAGAGAGATCTAAAGAAAGAATTAATTATTCAGTGGGTGCACGGTTATTTCGACTGGTGAACACATAAAAGCAGGATTTTAAGAATGGTAAAACTATGTCATCAGACATCATTGTATGAATTTGCATGAGAGTAAAAATGTTGCAGTTACTTAAAAGCTAAATAAAATTTTTGCAGTTACTTGATGCTGATTAATCATTTTGGATGTTGCGATTAGGATTAAGCAATTGTTCAGTTTTGTAGCAAAACTTTTTAATTAATAAAAGCTACAAAGCGTTGATGATTTAAATGTGACAATGGACCACTTGACTAGGTATGAATCTAAGCATTCTGATGTAAGTTTCCTCTTCACAATTTCACATACATCAAGAAGTACACAGCAAAAATGATTGAAACTAACTCCTAACTAGGAGAATAAGGTTTCTACTTAACACTGGTTACAAAAAATTTAAATTTCCTGCTCACAAGAAAAATCAAAGTCTACATGAATCAAATATCGCTTTACAATGGTTTAGGAGGCTATTTCTTAATCGAGCAAAGTTCCCCGCCCTGTGACATCGAGAGTTTGAATTTTATGCATAAAAAACCGTTTATATCTTGGTTAGGAGTTACTTTCAACAATTTTCTTTACACAAATCATGTTCTGCATGAAATTGTGGTGAGAAATATACCTATCATGATGCTTACATTCGCACCTTGTCTAGTCATCCATCATGTTACAAGTAATAAACTCATTGTAGTCTTCACATTAAAATAAGGCAAATGCGTGCGAATATGTGATTCAATGCCAGATATAAGCTCACTTCAATCAGGCGCAAGACAGTTGAGTCATCGCCGATGGGCAGTTGTCCATGCATGCCACTGCTACTCTCCTTTCGCTGCACTCTTTTCCCGTTCTAAGAGAGGTACTAAACCTCCCTCCCCAAACTAAGAGTCCGAGATGGTGGACCCTGTAGCTTGCCTATTCCGTTCGCCAATCTTACCACATGCCACTGGGTTTGGATGGTGCACAGCTTGCACTATGAGACATAATTTTGTAGATCCATAAGAAGTGGCACATTCTTTTTTCTAACTAGTATCATAATTCAGTTTAGGGCCCTTTGAGTTAAGTTCAGTGCGTAGATAGCTCTGGTCTCGGAACGGTCCTTATTCCAAACTCTACCTGCAGAGAGCATGATTGAAAGGATTCCGGAAAATCAAGCAAGATATAGTTCGTAAACTGAAAAATAAATCTTACCAGATGCTGCTGTTGTATTTGGTAATCTGAATAGAGCCACATCTGAAACAAACAAAATAAAAACCATCAGTTCAAACTGACATTGTGAAGCTCAATCTGTACAACCGACTTGCGGTCCAGTGTTTTCTCCGATTTCATTGAGTTAAAAACTGTCATGTAATACTAACACAATACAGGGAAGTTGGATGGACATTTGAATGTGATGTCACGTCAAGCTTTATCTGCAAGATGGAAACAGCCAGAAACAAAATGACCGAATCTTAAAGCGACTCTACTTTGATTGAATTCTCTTGCTCCATTGCCTTCGTTAAGGATGGAGCTCAGCTTTGATCATATTCATTACCTACATTTATTCCAATCCATTACAAAATAGACTCAGAATCATATTAAATCAGTAAGTCGGTACACCTAGCACTATGCTATTGTAAAAAATTTAACTGCGTTGATAGACGCGATGTTTTCTTTTCAAAAGCAAATCTTACCAAAATACCGTTCTCTCGAGAAGGGCTAAGAACAAAGTCAACTAAAGGTTCCAGGGAATTATGAAGGGGCATGATGAGTACACAGAAAAAATCACATACGATTATATTACAGAAGAAACATAAAAAAACACTAAACATTATTTTAAACAGGAATGCATGTGGCATGACTTAGTCAAATTATGGGTACAGTTGTCAAATTCAAATGCCCGTGCCGATGCAACAAGGTTAGGTTGAAGAAAAAAGTAAACAAGCAACATTGACTCGGGTTGGCTAACGCATGGACCAATCATAAAGCTAGCAACACGGTCAAAACAGTCAAAAAGCATTCGGTCGTCATCTGCCGCGGCCATTGACCTCGGAGAGATGCGGTGAACCGACTGTAATCAGTAGCAGTATGTAGCGTCTTGTTTCTTGTGGAGTTACGGTTGGATTTAATTAAGTTCCTGAAGCTAAATAGCGCAATATGCAGAGTTAAGTCAGCCGGCAGCGTAAATCTTTAAAAAAAAAAAAAAAAAAAAAAAAAAGAGTTAAAAATGGTTCGTATTGAGAAGTGCCGTTGCGTGCAAGAAGGAACGAACAGGAGAAGCCAATAAACGCCTTCAACTTCCTCGATATGCAACATGGACAACCTTGGAGCACGAATAGTCGTATCGTATCCAGGCGTTGAAATCAACGTCGCGTCGCGTCGCTCGGTTGCGTCTGTCACGAGACGCCAAAACGCCTTCAATTGTCTCTATATGCAACACGGACAACTTTGGAGCACGAATAGTCTTATCCAGGCGTTAAGATTTGCGGAGTTCGTCCTTTTTCGTCCAAGGGCAGCCCTCTCGCAGAAAAGTGTGCACTAACTGCAGTTTGACTGAAACAGCGTCAATTTTTAGGCATTTACTGCCTTCTCGTAGGTCTCATTTATGTACAAACGAGACGAATTGGACTCCATTTTGCAATTGAGAACTAAAATTTCTGACTCATTAGTAAAAGCTCTTATCTGCTGAGTAGGGAAAATAATGTAAAGTAGTTTGTTTTCAAAATGAGCCAGAACTAGTAGTTCCTAAATTCAAAATGTAGTCTAATTTGCAGTTTGAGCTGAATCGGCGAGTTCGCCAAATATTAATGGACGAATTTTGAAGGAGGCTCGATTTGGGTACGTTATTCTACAGTTAGGGAAAAATGTCGTATTAGCCTTCAGGTGTTGCCAGAGTTGCTAAAAGAAATTTCATCGAATGAAATTTCGTGAAATTTCACAAGAAATTTCATGAAATTTCTTTTTTTCCCATGAAATTTCTTGAAATTTCCTCATGAAATTTCTTCTTATAATCTTTCACGAAATTTCTTAACTCTGGGTGTTGCCAAATTTCCTTTGATAAAAAACGAATTTGCAGGGAAACTCGTGCATATTTTTCTCCTAATTTTTCGGAGAATTTACTCACAGTTCAATCTACGGTATTTGAAAATTTTGAGGTAAAATATTCATAAATTTCCTAAAAAATTAATGTTTTTCCTGAGCGCGACAGTATCGCTTCCTTCAATACCACGGCAGAATACCCTTCTTAAACACACAGTTGCTATTCTTGAAATTTGGCAACACTGTTTTTCCCTCCATTTTAAACGTACGTTAAACAATCGATTCTTGGTGAGGCGCCTCGCCTAAAATCGATACTTTTAATGGAAATGTATACGTCGCAGGCAAATAGTAAAATCAGGCATTTTGTCAAGTGCCTGGGCAAATAGTCAAATATTCTTACTTAGCTTGAAATTTAGATTTTTTCCCTAATTTTAGAAAAAAATAATTCGTTGCTCTTGTAAGAAAGAATTCTCTGAAAAATATGCAGCATACAGTAGTATTTTAAACGACTTTTACGCTCTGAACGCACATTTATCTTGAAATTTTCAGCACGTCATAAAACATAGAATTTTTAAAATTCCGACATTTAGAAGTGCGAGAGGCATTTGAAAAGGAAGGAACAAGGAGAGTTCGCGGATTTGAAGAGTTATTCATATCAAAATATTGAAAACCCGCGAATTCCTCGCCTTAAATTTTCAGAATTCCGTAAACTGTCAAAATTTGACTACCGGCCTAGACATTTGATAAAATTCCTTATTTAACTAACTGCCTTCGACATATGGACATTATGCTAAAAGGAACTATGTTGCACGCAAACCCAATGCACATAGTTCCTTTTAGCATGAATACGTCCATATATGGATTACATTTTGCAATAAGGAACCACTATTTCTAGCCCATTTTAGAAACAACATACATGCCATTGGTTTCCCTTTGCAGGTAAGTACTGTACTTTTTTTGAGCACCAGAGATAGTGGTTCCTTATTGCAAAATGTAATCCATATACTTCTCCGATTGAGGAAAAACAGTGATGCCGACTTTGAAGAATGGCCTCTTCTTGCTGGAGTTCTCTAATGAGATGCACAGCGTGCTCTGTGGGCATTGTCGCATGGGACAGAGGATTTACAAGACAGGAAACGGGAGGTGGAAGTGGAAGACGGCTCGCGGGAGCGGCGGAAGAAGTCAGCAAGCAGCGTCGGGGGGGGGGGGGGGGGGGGGCGACGGGCAGTGACCCACTGGTACAGATCACTTCTTCGGTCAAGGCCCAGGCACCGCGCGCACCGCTCGCTCGCGCCCGCGCCCGCTATACGACAAAACCGCGCCGCCGCTCCACGCCACGCCACGCCACGCCGCGCCGCGCCGGCCGCGTCGCGGCGCGCAGTGTCGCACAAGGCACCGGTACCCGCCCCCACCCGCCGCGCCGGAGATGGCTTTCCACCTTAAAATCCATCCGGAACTACACCAGCAGGTGGCGGAATTTCGTTGAAAATAAAATCGTGATATATTTCGGAAATACATGAAATGAGCGGCTTGGAGGACAGGGGAAAATAAAATCGTGATATATTTCGGAAATACATGAAATGAGCGGCTTGGAGGACAGGGGAAAATAAAATCGTGATATACTTCGGAAATACATGAAATGAGCGGCTTAGAAGACGGGGGAAAATAAAATCGTGATATATTTCGGAAATACATGAAATGAGCAGCTTAGAAGACAGGGCCTTACAGGAGGAGAGGGGCAAAAGTTATCGAGAGAAGTTTTTCGCACTATGATTTCTAGCATTCGAGAGCCCCATCAAAATTTGAGCAAATTTTTAAACTATACATCATACAAGCGCTTCGCGCCTCGGGGGGTTGGACCGCGAAGCGGTCAGGGGCCGGTTTAAGAAATTCCTCTGAAAGCCACTTTTCCTCTCTATAATCTTCCTCCGTATTCCTCCATCTGTTTTCCTCCATCTGTTTTCCTCCTTTCCTGAGTCTCTCACAGTATCGCAAATCTCTGCAGCATGCGAGATCTATATTCTCCCCCCCCCCCCCCCCCCACAACCCAATGACGCCGTGTCGCCGTAATTGAACCGCGCTTAATGCTCACCTAACCGCAAGATCGTAAACGTAGCCTGAGATTGGCGGGCGCGCAAGCACGAGGGTGCAGAACTGCAGAACTGCAGAGCTGCCCGCGAGACCGCCTCTCGAGTTTCACTGCACAGCGATGCCGTCTTATGGAACAGAGTCGTAAATGAATACCTGTATGAACCACGGTTAGCACATGCTCTTATGTGCCTCGAGGCTCATTCCGGAAAGCACTTACGGCTCTCTTCCCTGACACGGCAAAGCGACGCCGTGTGTAGTTGTGTACATACATTGCGGTGGGCAGCGCTGCTCTGCTAAGACAGAACGTCCTATCAACATTCAGACGTTGCCTTGCTCCTGTTGCACCCAGGATTTTCTTGATAATTTGGATTGCATTTTGCAAAAAGGAACCAGGAGCATTGCAATGTTGCAGAGATTGTGCAACTTCTTTTTGTCTTGGAAGAAAAACCTGATTATCTATTGACAGTTCTATCTTACTCGCTAAAACCTGTATATTTAAGACAAAAATTACCATGTAAAATTTATATTTTTTTGTTATTTCAATAAGTAATTTTATTGCAAAGGATGAAAGATGCACAATCTTAGCATCATTGGATTCCTTATGGTTCCTTGCTGCAAAATGCAATCCATTTGTCTTCAGCTCCGCTATGTTTTTTTACAGCGTTCAGAGTGGAGAAGTTCCAGGGGTTGGAAATTTGATGAACTTAGTTTGAGTGGAAACTACGGCGCCGCATGAACGTCACAAGGCGCTACGTTTTAATTTTTAAATCCATTTCGGTATGATAGAGAATTTGCAGGTGTCTGAAATTTGATGAATTTCGTGTTTCAGTGGAAACCACTGCAACTGAGTGAACTGAACACGAGGATATCCTTGGTTCATGAATTGACCAATTATTGGAGAATATATGACAAAATGGTCCAATCTGCTAAAATACGTGCGTTTAAATGGGAAATGCCGCCAGATGACGTCACTAGGCGGTGCATTTTCTCACTTTTCAATCTATTTTCATACTATTCCCCATATTAGGAAAAAAATATAAAAAATCCGGTGTAATCAGTTCTTTGGGCACTTTTAGATGAAGCAATAAAAAATGTGCATGCAATTTCTCCATTGCTCATAAGAGAAACAAGTATAAAATACTGCAATGGCAGCTCATTCAGCACCCTCATCGTCAGAAAAGACAATGAGCACTTTTCGTGCAAATTCTTAATTTGGACTACATTTAGCAGCACTCGAATGCTCATACGAGGTTTTTCCGCAGGACGGTAGCTTACGTCAGAAAAGCGACGATTTGGCGAGCTCCGGATGTCGATACGACGTTTTTTCTTAGCGCGGCCTCCCGGGATCGCCCCCCCCCCCTCCACATCCCCGGAGCCAGCGCGGCGCAGCATCACTTTCAATGATCTCGGACAGGGCGTAGCTGCCGTGCTAAGGAAAAACGCCGTGTAAACATTCGAAAGTTGCCAAATTTACTTTTCCAGAAAATACTCATTCTTGAGGAAATTCATGAGTTTAATTCATTGAAATTTTCACACACTTCCGATTTAATAAGGACAGGGTTGCCACAGAATTTAGAAAATGAAATTTCCTGATATGTCCCTGATTTCCCTGACACATTTTGGTGAAATTCCCCGACAATTGTAGATATGCCGGATGGTTAACAAGACGTTATTGGAAATAGTTTTCAGGCAAAATTTGTTGTTCGAAATATCGAACCCATTCGCACCAGCCATCAAAGGTGACCCAACAGTTTTTCCAACAGGACATTTCCGTCATTTTCCCTGACTTTTATAGGTTTTCCCTGACATTTCCTGGTATCCCCTGACTGTGGCAACCTTGTAAGGAACGAAATTCTCTGAAAATTTGGTGGGGAAAATACTAACAAATTTTCGTGAAGACATGTGATTTGTTAGGAGAGGGTTTGTTTGTTGTTTGTCTACCAGTTATGAAAAACCAAAATTGAGGACTTTTGGGGACTTTTTTCCCCGAAATAGTAAGAGAAAGGGAGCTAGTTAGAGCGTTAAAAGGCGTATTTCATAGGACTAATTTTACAAGTCATGTTGAACCGATGAAAGCAAGCGAGAGACCAAGCAACACTTCAGTTTTTCAATTCCTGGTTATACCACGACGCCGCGGCTGGTGGGAAAATTTGACAATGCCGGTGTTTAGGACGATTTTTGTCATTTTTTGGGGACCTGAAGAGGGAAATTGGGGACTTTCGGGGACTGGTAGACACCCTGATGTTGGAACTTGTTTCTTATAGTTTTTGGCACAAGAAAAACAATGAGCCCGTGGTGTCTTTTGGAGGATTATCCCAGCAGGGAAAGTAATGCTTAATTTAGCAAGGACGTTGGCATTTTCGAATTCAACTCATTATATTCATGTCTTTCAATATTTTCGAGTTTCTGATACGTTCCTCAAAATTTCTTCTCATCCTTCCAAAATCGGGAATAATCGGGGACATTGGGGACTGGTAGAAACCCTGCAGAGGAAACTGGGCAACGCGTGAAGGTTCATACGGCGTCCTTCCTTAAGGCGGGAGCGCGCGAGACTGGACGTTGCTTCACGGTGCTCGTATCAAATTGGATCCAAGTCGCTCGTCAGATCGGTCAGTCGGGAATGAGTGAAAGGAGCGACCAGGACGCGACAAGAGGTCTTTGACGGACCTTGGGATCAATTTCACGTCTCGACGTGAGACGCGAGTCCTCAGCGTGTCGCCCCGTCGCGTCGCGTCGCCGTCGTCGTCCGCGGATCTAATTCGGAGCATCTCAATAATTGCCCAGGAATCAAAGTTCAGCCTTGCGACATCCCAGTTCGCACCCGCCGTTGGAGATAGCGCCCCCCGCGGGGGTCCGTATCGCTGTGTCTCTGCCGCGACGCCGCACCGTGGATCCAGTCACCAGGAGAGGCCGGGAAAATTTGGGAACTTTAAAAGCTTATCACGACGTTTATACTACCTATACAAGGAGAGTATGGACATGTCGAACATTTAAGGTTAGGTGATGGAGCTCTTAGACCCCAAAAGTAGAGTACCTATATTAAGAGAGTATGGCCACTGGGTCCCATGGAGAGGCTTAGGACCCAAAAATGGTGGTGCTTTGTTTTGGTTTTTGTGGATGGGAGGGGGGTCATTGCCAACTTTTGACGGATATCACCAACCGCGCTCGCTGCCAACCTTACTACATCCAAGATAATTTTTCTCGAAAATTGCACACGATTAGCCTTAAAAATATGTAACGAGGTCGCAATAGTGCATTTTGGTAAATTTCTCGTTACGATAAGCAAAGACAACTACATTTTGAGTCATTTTGCATTACATTAGCTTATGGCGTCCGCCATTTTTGGGTCCTAAGGGCTCCATTCAGCCTACGATGGCTGAGCCAATCAGAGGTGGTAACTCAAGTGGCCATACTCTCTTAATATAGGTACTCTACCCAAAAGGATAGGCAATCTATGAATTGCACGTATTTGACTTGGTTTTTGCATAAACTTACTCATTTCTGCGGAAGAATGCTTACTTATATGAATTTTTTGTCCATTTTCGTTTGATATTGGAGTCTAAAGATTGACAGTAACATTTGTCGTTTTCAAAGGTTACCTACCCTTTTGGGCCCTAAGAGACAGGGCCAGATTAAGGGGGTGGCCACATGGGCCGTGGCCCATGGCGGCAAATGTAAGGGGTGGCAAAAATTTGCAATTTTTTAAAGTGTAGGTATAAAAAAAAAATCGGATTTATAAAAACAAAATTACAAACGAGAGAAGGCGACAAAGTCTCTCATTTCTTGAGAGTGTAGTAATTTCTAATTTTGTCGTCTCTTAGTGATACAAGAGACAGCACATTCAATAAGTCGAGTTAAGAGAAAGACCAAACACGCAATTTCGCCTGCAACGGCGCCACTTGGGGAGAAATGATGACGAGGACTTGAGATGAAAAGGAGAAGCCCTCGGCGCGGCGATCGGCATGTAACACATATTAGCGCCTACAAGACTGCACGAATACTTCACGCATTGCATCAAACACAGTGCGGTCACTGCGGTCAGCGTGAAACGGATAGCGCCTACAAGAATGCATGAATACTTCACGCTTTGCGCCAAACAGTGCGTTCAGCGTGAAACGCATAGCGCCTACAAGACTGCGTGAACACTTCACGCGTTGCGTCCAACACAGTGCGTTCAGCAGCGGTCGGCGTGAGACGCACAGCGCCTACAAGACTGTCGGAATACTTCACGCATTGCGCCAAACACGGTGCGGTCTGCGCAGCGCGGCGGCGGAAGTTAAAATCATTGATCCAAGTTTATGTTTGTTCTTTCATAATTTTTTCGTTCATTTCTTAGGAATGGAAGGCCTTGTCCACACAGAGATACGTTTAAGGAACTTAACTTTGGCGCGAAGTTCCGTGAACTTTTGCTAGTAGTGTTGACATGGCTTTCCCAAAAAATGTGTTCAACATGAGTAAATGCGTCTTATGCACCCCTCCTCCGCTGACACGTTCATTTGGTGGTTTTTATCAAGTTTCAAAACGAATGAGAAGGGGGAAATCAGCCCGCAGATCAGAGCGACTCGACCGTTTCAAGGGGTTCGTGGGTATGTCAATCGTTTTTTAGGTTCAATCCTGGAGGCTGGCGACTAATTTTTAAAGAGATCGCAGATTTCCAACACAAAGATTGGATCATGACTCAGAGATTTGGTCGATTTGACACAGGAAAAACTAACACAAAAAAATTAACCAACAGCAGCTTGTGTTCCTTCGTGTCTTGCTTCCCATGTTAACACAAGATCTTGGTTACTTTTTCTTACTGTGCGTAACAGTTTCTGCGATATGAAAATATGGCAGCCACAATTTCGGTGCGTCAGCTTACCTCACTGTAGACACACACGGTTCGTTTCAGAGGGAGGTAAATGAAATTGTGTTGCCCACTCAAAATTCCTTCGGGATCTTAAAGTAGGATGCATACACAGTCATTTAAGCCTAAAATGAAATTATTCTGTCGAGCTCTTCGAAAATAAAATCAATTTTTGTGTTTTTGGCGCTAAAATGGCCTTCAAAGACGATCGATGATTCAATTCCGATGGGTTGTGCATATGTAAAATGGTACATGTGTGATGGACTCTACGTATTTTTGGACCAGGAATCGATTGAGCAGGGTCCTGAATCGGTCTGAAGCTTCATTGACTGAAAAATGGGCCTTTTTTGGATATTAGGGGTGTTTTGGGCCCATTTTCCTCCAATTTTGGCGTGAAAAAACCTGTGCCGTCATGGGTAATGATTATCGGGTCATTTCGGGCGGACCATCGAATGCACTTGGTCCCGAGACACTCCGGGGCTTCCGGAGTGATACAGGGTTTTCGAGATACAGGGGATCAAAGTATTCAAAGTCCCCGATTTTCACTCAATTCTGCAGGTATTTTAATGTTCAATTCCGACTATAAATTGATTTCTGATCTAGATATCGAAGCGCATTTTGCGGTGGTTGATTCAGCTACGTGTGGTGGATTTTGCTACAAATTTCACAAACCCTCACTAGCTGAATCAACCACCGCAAAATGCGCTTCGATATCTAGATCAGAAATCAATTTATAGTCGGAATTGAACATTAAAATACCTGCAGAATTGAGTGAAAATCGGGGACTTGAATACTTGATCCCCTGTATCTCGAAAACCCTGTATCACTCCGGAAGCCCCGGAGTGTCTCGGGACCAAGTGCATTCGATGGTCCGCCCGAAATGACCCGATAATCATTACCCATGACGGCACAGGTTTTTTCACGCCAAAATTGGGGGAAAATGGGCCCAAAACACCCCTAAAATCCAAACAAGGCCCATTTTTCAGTCAATGAAGCTTCGGATCGGACCGATTCAGGACCCTGCTCAATCGATTCCTGGTCCAAAAATACGTAGAGCCCATTACACATGTACCATTTTACATATGCACAACCCATCGGAATTGAATCATCGATCGTCTTTGAAGGCCATTTTAGCGCCAAAAACACAAAAATCGATTTTATTTTAGAAGAGCTCGACAGAATATTTTCATTTTAGGCTTAAATGACTGTGTAAGCATCCTACTTTAAGATCCCGAAGGAATTTTGAGTGGGCAACTCAATTTCATTTACCTTCCTCTGAAACGAACCGTGCACAGTGAACAACACAAGCCGAGGAAGGTATATTAAACCGTTGCGTTGTAGTGCGCGATTTGATTCAAGTGCCTATCGAGTACCCTTTTCTTGTGCGCGGGGAATTCAAAACTCTTGTAACCAATGTAAACTAAAAACGTTAATATCTTAGTTTGGAGTAGGCTTTAGTAGCTAGCTATCACTGCGCGAATCGTCTTCTATTTGAAATTCCTGTGAAGAGGCATGTATCAGAATGCTTACAATCGTACTTTGCCCACTGGTCCATTGCCTGCGACACATGTATAAAACCTCTTACTGGAAAATACCCATGGCTTTTTTCGAACTATCATACTATTATAACAAAAAATTAGGCATTAAGTTTTTTCTTCTTGGATAATTACTTCCTTTATATCACATAATTCACGTTTATTTGATTAAAATTGTACTTAAGAGAGATTTCAACGGTTGTGTTAGGCTACAGTCTTGTTTGTATACTTACGGCTGCCAGTGCCGTATCAGCCTATTTTCTGCGAGCAATAAAAAACGGACACACAAATGGACATACTCTTTCTCTGCAAGCACTATAAAGACTGCTTCGTTGATGATCACCGCGACCTCTCAAAGTTCCTTCATTTTCTCGGGTATGCAGCACCATCACCAGTGCGTATGAGACGACAATCTTAATCTGACTTAATCTTAACGACATCTGCGGGCTGATCTTGGTTTCCTTCGTCGACATCTTTGTCTATCAATTTCAATGATAAGCCAGCGCTGATACCACTTACTAGGTTTTGAATTACCACTCTTTAAATAATACTAAATGCACGTATAGTCATCCGCATAGCCCGTCGTTTCTCGCACGAAGGAACGTAACTCAAGATTGCAATTTTGACTCCAAAAATTCAATTTTCTGCAAGAATATTACCGAGCGGTTTCTGTTCAACATTTTTCTGGTTTTTGCGTACGAAAAATCAGTGAAACTTTCAGTCAGAAGCGCCCACCCGTTCCTCGGTGAAAATCCCGTCGGCAAATGGAAATCCTGCAACGTCGAGACTCAGTTACGTTCTTTTGTCTGGGAAACAACGCACTGACTATGCAAGCTCTGAACATTGAAAATAAGATATTGTAAAAATTGGCGTGAAAACCTGCATAATCTGTCTTGAAATAAATCCACATTTTCCTTAAAATACCCGCAAGATGTCCCTATGACACACGCTGTCCAAAATGCTCCGCAATTGAATAAATTGGTAATCCTTGGAGAGGTTTGAGGGTTAGGTGGTTGCACGATAAGTAGAATAGTTTTGTCGCCGTAACAGACAACACATTTTTTGGTCATATTTTTAGTAGGAATGATGATCACTCGAATGTTTTGGCATTCATCTTCAAAGCGTTACGTATTATAACGCTTTCTAATGATTTATTGCTCTACTTCTCAATTAATATTATAGAAATTCCGAAAACGTGCTGTCTGTTACGCGGTAAAAAGTCAGCGTAACAGATGGCACAATTTCGGCCGTTTATATGATAAAATTGAAAAGTATATAGAGCGATAAATCTTTGAAAAGCGTTATAACACGTTACCCTGTCTGTGTAGATCAATGCAAACAAATTTGAGTGATTATCATTGCTACTAAAAAAATGACCGAAAAATGTGTTGTGTGTTACGGCGACAAAACTATTCCAGTTATCGTGAAACCACCCTTAAGCGTCAAAATTAGAAAACGAAAAAAAGGTAGGATCGACCCGTTCCAAAACTCAAAGGTTCGGAAATATTAAAGCGTTTACTTGATTCATCACAAAATTACTTTAAGTAATATTTAAAACGGATTGATTCATAAAGTTTTCACTGTTTTTTTTTTTTTTTTTTTTTTTTCTTTTTTTCCTTTTTTTTTTTACATTTCAGCTTCTGTATCGAGTCTTTTTCCGATTAAATTCGGCAACACCGCCTGCGGCACCTCGAAACCGTCGAAGCAGACGACTGGACGTCGCTCGTGCGTCAAAAACGCGTAACTCCCCTTCCACGTGAGCTCTGAAGCGCATGGAATTGTAAGAACTTCACGGCCTGTTTCGGAGTGTAGTTAGGTCGGACGACGAGGAGTCCCCGTGAAATGATTCACGCGAGAGCTAATTTTGGACTCTGGGCTGATCGCGAATTTCCTCGAACCATCAAGCTTCGTTAAGAGGTCTGGCCGAGCTTTTGCTCCGCTCTGATCTTTGCCACCAAAATGGCTACCGTAAGGGGGGGGGGGGGGGGAGGCGGCCCAGACGACCTGGAGCGCGGGTACCCTATGGAAAATTTGCACGGAGAAGTTGAGGCGGGAGTATCGCTGGACGTCTCGTGGTTATTAAAAATAACTTCATGATTCAGTTCAAAGAGCCTGATTTAGGACCGTGCTTGAAGCGCTGTACAGTGGATCGAGTCAATAGGTGAGGTCGGACGAAATTTGGAAACTTTAAACGCTCATAACTCCGTTTGTATAAGACTTTGAAGTTCTTAAAGTGGTTCCATTGGTTTCCTTGTAAGATTTTCTTCAAGAAGCACCCCTTGAAGTTTAAAGTGTGACGAAGTAAACATAAAAATTTGCAGTTTCAGTCTAACATTTCATGTCCGACCTCTCTAATCGACTCGATCCACTGTGCGATGGGTGCAGGAAGGGCATTTCTTAGTTGCGATGTTTCAGAATCTCAGCTAACGATTCATCCATTATGATTTAGGCAAATGTATCTAATCCGTTGCAACTTTTACTGAATATTCTATATGATTTTACAATGGTGAAAACGAAAAATGTAAGAAAATGTCTCTCTGAAATATAAATTAGCGATGGATATTCGGAACCACAGCAATCAAGAAATGGCTTTTTTCCACCCGACGCCTCTGTTATTGTCGTTCCCTGTATCCTCAGAAGACCCCATATCGACGGTGTGAGTTAGGCTTGCAGTCCGCAACCGCGTATCTCGGTTTGCGATGTTCCAGACTTCCTGTCATACCTATTTTGTTCTTCAAGTGGAACACTTCTCAACGGCGATTCTTAAAAACTGCCGTATTTTTCTATTCAGAGTAGAGAAAATTCTGCAAAATCTTCAAGAAATCATATCGATTCGTGCTCCTTGAAGATATGAAGTAGGATCGGAGATTTTTAAACGCGCTAAGATTCCATCTAGGAGCGCCTTCAGTTGTGATTGATACTCTACGCATTGCCACGCGGTTAGTATAGCTGCCTAGCCGATCCGAAACCTAACGTTCATTGTCAGTCTCGAGATGAATATTTCACTCTTCCTAACAGACGCGATATGGGCTGTAGCCTCCATTTTAACGTGATTATTTTCAATCGCAGGAAGCATTGATTGCTGATTAAAAGTGAGTTTTCGAGGAAAATAAAGCTGTTATCGGATTCTAATACAAATTAAAGCGTTTGTCAATTATTAAAAAAAGTTTCGTAGAATTTTGAAAAAGTTAAGAGCCAGTGCCATTAAGATCTCAGTTATTTGGATATAATCGTATTTATAAAATTGTCCACCGACGTTGATATTTGCCACAGTTGCCATACCTTAACAAGAAAAATCAGAGAAAACTATATTCATTGGGGTATTTCCACACTTTTTTTTGTTAATTTTTTGTTATAACAGTTTTGGTGTTGAGAAAAGGTAGAAAGAATGTTTAAACATTGTAGACATTCGAAACACATTTAGGGAACACCCTGGTAAAAATTGGCAGTAGAATCTGTGTTCCAAAATACCAGACCTACGGCCAGCTGTAAGATTTCCAATAGCTTCTATAGCTGGCTACACAATTTCTTATAGCCTTTTATGGCCGAACTAAGCAACTCCAGTCAGGCGATAAAGTGCATGCTAAACGTCACTAATTACGGATGTTAGGACTTGGTGAGTTTTTGGACCACTGCTCTCTTTTTGGGCCGTAGTATCTTGATTTATTTTGCGAGGAAAGCTTCGGACTTTTGATGGATGCCTGCCATTCCTAATATATTAGAGCGCCTTCAGTTTTGTATGATACTGTGCAATACCTCTGGTGTGAAATAGTTCCTTCAAGCGCCGTGGAACGCTGCGGTGCGGCAGGCGGGCAGCCAGCGCGAAACGCGCATTGGCGCCTACAAACCTAACAGGGATACTTCACGCGTTGCGCAATGCGTGAAGTATCCCTGTTAGGTTTGTAGGCGCCAGTGCGTCGCCGCTCCGCTTTGTGTTAGGCTCTAATATTTAATCTGGCGGAGCCAGCGTTATTCAACTCATGATTTTGAAATGTTTGCACATCCTGTATGGATTATTCTCGTTTTAATTGATGAAAAAAAATATGTATTAAAGGAAATTATAACGTGTGTTTTGTAAATATTTAGGTGGTTCCGTATCAAGGTTAATGATTTCCAAAGCACACAAATTTCTACACAATTTCTTATATCCTTTTAAAATCGATGGCGAAAAAGCAACAGCCAGGCGATAAAGTGTAAAGCCCGGCGATAGGAACTATAGCCCAGCTTAATACTTTTTTATCGCTTCGTATAGCCCGGCCGTATGATTTTCTCCGCATTCTACAGCCAGCTATATGATTTTCTGTAGCCTTCTTTAGCCGGCTATAAGAATTCCTATGGTATTTTGAAACGCAGCTCTTATCGCCAATTTTTACCAGGGCAAACGTATTAAAACAATTTTACAGTTGTTTTAAATGTTTTCATAGGAAAAGGAGCGGAGATTTTCAAACACTGCGAACGAAATACGTATAGTTAAAGAGTTGAACCGTCGATATGTTCTAATTCTGAAATTCGCATCCTGTCTAGCGGTTTAATTGGAACATTTTGGCGGGGGTCTCTATAAATTTTTAAAAATGCATGACTATCATTATTATTCGAGAGTATGAGCCGTAGCCAAAGTAATGCTTATAGTCTGAAATTTCCATTAGGGGCCCCCCATGAGTCCCGGCCTACAGAGAAAAAAGGAGGTGGTAGCATTTCGGGCATCTTGGATTTCGTAGACGACGTAGATAGGGTAGCTAAAAACGCTTTCATCATCGATTTTCTTGAAAACTATATAGTTTAGAGAAAAAAGTGATTTTATTTAAAAAGTTTGAAATTGAATCGAACCGTGCGAAAACCGCTAATGTCCATTTTTCCAGTTTCCAGTTTTTTTGAGTTCATAATACTTTTTGGAGTCGGATGCAACCACGAAAGTGGCGTAAATACTCGTCTCCGGGTTGACTTAATCCCAAAACGAGTCCTTCCATCACTTTCATGGTTGTATCAACTATTTAAAAGTATTATCAACTCAAAAAACCTGAAGACTGGAAAAATGGACATTAGCTGTTTTCGCACGTCCCGATTCAATTATATTTTGAGTTGAGCTAAGCGAAACAGATGGACATCCCGTTTTTCATACTTCGCATTTCGGATGTAGCTGGAAAATCGACGCCATATTACACCTACCTACATCACGGAGAAAACAAATCCTCCAAATGCGACCACCTCCTTTCTTTCTTTCTCCAGGCAACCAAGAGAGACCTCTAGGTCCGACACCCGAGTGAAAGGAAGGACTTTTAGGGCCTGGTAGTTGGCGATTCGTCCGCTGCGGTTGAGGCAGCGCTGGGATCGCGATGGCTGCCTATTGTGGAGGCGGAGGTTGAGTGGAGAACCGACGGTGCCATGCCAGAGGCCGCGAGTAAAGGAGCGGCGGGGGAGGAAAGGGGGAGGGGGAGGAAAGGGGGAGGGGGAGGGAGGCTCCAGGTGATTGAACCTCAAGTTTTAAGATACAGGTCACACTGTCGAGACGTAGATATATTCTCAACTCTTCCTCTTCGGACTCCAATGCCATGCCGCCACCGCAACCGTCGCGCGTCGCCGTGCCCTAGTCACCGGAGAGAGAGACAGAGAGAGACCGAGCGATGCCCCGGTCACCGGAGGGACGGAGACAGAGCGATGCGCGTGACGTCATGTCGTCGTCTGAAACCGCTATAGTTTCACTTATCGGGTGAGATCTTACGTGGGGAATTGAGAGGCGGAAAACCACGGGGGCAAATTTTTCAAGACAATGATAAAAAAGTGTGGCGATTTTTACCAGAGGCTGTTGAATTCTCGCATTTGTGCACACGGAGAGAAAACTCGAAAAAATAGTTTGGTTCGTAACTAAACTTCGCTGGAAAAAAATTCGCTTGGATCAAGAGTCCAGACTCTGAAAAACATTGACAAGAAAAAACATTCTTGATTCAGTCGGACTTTTTGCTTGAATCAAAAGGAAATCCGCCTAAATCAAGAGGCTCAGCTCCCGACTCAAGGAAAAATCCGATGGAATCAAGAGTATTTTTTCTTGTCAATGTTATTAAGAGTCTGGACTCCAGATACAAGCGACTTTTTTTCCGAGTGTTTTACCAAACCAGAGTTTCTTCGGTTGACTCTGGGGTTTTTCAGTCTCTCAATAAATTGTTTCCTGCGCTAAATTCACCACAACCTGTACCAATTTCAACGCAAAAGTTGGGCTGGTTTGTGTTACACTTCCTACATTCACCAAAAGTGAGACAAGAACACAAATACTTTTATCGGTGTACTTGACATTCGACAGTGATAATGTACGGCAAAGTTCTTGTCGAACACTTCCATACGGAACAATACAAATTTCTTCTGCAAATTCTCTATCGTAGATTTACTAATAAACTATAGGGCATTTCTAACTGAAAATTTCACTGTATTTTCTTCTGACCACATGCGAGAATCAGAGACATTTTTGACAGAAATGCCAGTTATATTCCTTTTAAAAACGCAACTGTTCGACCCTGGTAAAAATTGGCAGTAGAATTTGTGTTCCAAAATACCATATACCTACAGCCGACTGTAAGATTTCCAATAGCTTCTAGAGCCGGCAACACAATTTCTTATAGCCTTTTATAGCCGATGGCGATTAAGCAACAGCCTGACGATAAAATGTATGCTAAACGTTACTTATTACGGATGCTAGGACTTATTGAGTTTTTGGACTACCGCTCTCTTTTTGGGCCGTAGTATCTTGATTTATTTTGCGAGGGAAGCTCCGTACTTTTGAAGGATGCCTGCCATTCCTAATATGTTGGAGCGCCTTCAATTTCGTACGATACTGTGCAATACCTCTGGTGTGAAATAGTTTCTTCAAGCGCCATGGTACGCTGCGGCGCGGCGGGCGGGCAGCCAGTGCGAAACACGCATTGGCGCCTACAAACCTAACAGGGATACTTCACGCGTTGCGCAATGCGTGAAGTATCCCTGTTAGGTTTGTAGGCGCCAGTGCGCCGCCGCTCCGCTTTGCGTTAGGCTCTAATATTTAATCTGGCGGAGTCAGCGTTGTTCAACTCATGACTTTGAAATGTTTGCACACTCTGTATGGATTATTCTCATTTTAATTGATGAAAACAAATATGTAGTAAAGGAAAATATAATGTGCGTTTTGTAAATATTATGGTGATTCCGTACAAACTTAAGGATTTACAAAGTACACGAATTTCTACACAATTTCTTATAGCCTTTTATGGCCGATGGCGAAAAAACAACAGCCGGGCGATAAAGTGTTAAGCCCGGCGACAGGAACTATAGCCCGGCTGTTTCATTTTGTATTGCTTCGTGTAGCCCGGCCGTATGATTTTTTCCACTTCCTACAGCCAGCTATTTGATTTTCTATCGCCTTCTTCAGTCGGCTATAAGAACTCCTATGGTATTTTGAAACGCAGCTCCTATCGCCAATTTTTACCAAGGGAGTCAATTTGCACGGAAAAAATAGGACAGTCGTCACAACCAGCGGTTTGGTCTTATCGCTTATCGCTTTGTCTATCAATTTCAATAATCAGCCCGCTATGGGCTGTTTATTAAAATTGATAGACAAAGCTGTAGACAAAGGCGAAACATTGAAAATAAAGCGATCCTATTGGCGGAGGCGGGTGGTTGGTAGAATGGTAGAGGCAAAGAAGGCACGGGATAGACCAACTAGCAGCAACCCGCGAAAGACCCTATAGTTAGTTTATCATTTTCCCGCTTAGTATATGACAGCTACCCGTTCCAATCAAAAGGATCGCTCCGTGTTCCCTATGGCTTCTTTGTCTACAGCTTTGCCCATCAATTTCAATAATCAGCTCGCTGGAAAGCATTGGTACACGGAGGACAGGGCTCACGTGGAAATCGAGTTACCTACGCCCTAACGCAGAGGCGGATCTAGCAATTTCGCAACACCGGATTGCTCTGGTGCCTGCGGACCGATTATTGAAATTGATAGACAAAACTATAGACTAGGATGACAAAAGGGATATGGAGGGGACCTATTGAGTACGTAATAGACTAACTAACGGCAACCCACGAGAAACCCGACAGTTAGTTAGTCCATCATTTTCTCCCTTAGTCTATGAGAACCACACATTTCAACCAATAGGTTCGCTCCATACCCCCTATGTCTTCTTTGTCTATCGATTTCAATAATCAGCCCGCTGTGCTAAACAATCTATTCTTATCAAAGCACCTGGCCCCTCCAAGAATCGATACATTTACATAGGTTTAAATGGCAAAACATTGCCAATTTGCTGGATCCGCCGATGCCTTTACACGTCAGAGGAGCGACGAATTATTCGAACATTTTTAGAGCGAAAGAGGTGCCGCTGTTTTGTGACGCTCGAGTTAAAAAGACGTCAGCGACAGCTACTCGCTGGATGTTTACGCTCTCGTTTTTCATTTTCCTAAGCATCCAAGTGTAAACATAGCTACAAAACTGCACATTTAGAATTTTGACCTCATTTCAATTCAAATCGAGAGAGATTCAGTTTCAATGATATTATGCACGCTAAGAGATTATTCCCTCCTCAAAATAACCGACAATTTTGAGGTTCGTGTCGGACAAGATTAAATTTTGCTCCAAAATTTGTATACTGAAAACAATTTTCAAGTCAACAGCAGGTCAATGATTTTCACGGGTAAATAAATTCCAGTATGACGAAAAACAAGAAAAACACGTATCTCGATTCAGTGACGATTCTTACACGTTGGCGACACTGTTTTTCTCCATTTAAATGTACGTAAAATAATCGAAGCCTGGCCTCACCTGAAATCGACATTTTCAATGAATTTAAAAGAGAAAAAACAGTGTTGCCAACTTGCAAAATCGCTATTTCCTTGGGTGCGGTGCTTCAAAACGTTTGCTCTTGATGATTTTCTTCCACAGCAGTTGTAACTTGACATTTTTATGCGAATGAAATTTTGTAGAGTAACTTTTGATTGAATGTTTTTTCAGGCGGCAAAATTACATGCAAGGACCATCCGGTAGTAACAAAAATATAACTAGGTATATTTTTTTGCAATTACAAGAGCTGCACCCATCTAGAAGCTCACGACGTAAAAGTGACTTAAAAACAAGAAGAACAAAATTTGATCATTAACATTGGATCATTAACATTGATCGAACAGGAATACCTCATTGTATCTTTCAAAAGAAAAATACGCAGACAATACAGTACACTCTACCCATTTTTTATTTCCCGCTCCTCTTACATATTTGCCTCTTTATCACGAATTATTTATCTATTTGTTCACTAACAATCCTTGAACTCTAATTATTTACGTCTTTTTAGGGTTTTTTTAAGTAGAGTTTTCATACTCGTAAAAATAACCAGTATTTCGTTTTTTTTTACGAGTTCCTTTACGAGCTACGCTACCAGGGCCTTTAATTCAGTATGGCGTTTCGTGCTCCGCGATAAATTTATTGATCCGCCAATTAAATCTATGAAAAAGAATCGATTATGAGGTCATACCCGAATAATCGATCCCTAATCATAGCTTCGATAGAACACTATCGATAGCAGATGTTCCACGCTTCGTCATAGAATAATTTTGTCATGAACAGCTTCGATTTGAAAGCCATAGCCTCCGTCAAGCAAGTTACGCTGAATTTTTCTGCTAGAAAGTTCCAGGAAAGCTATTGCGTCCGGACAGATGTATGCATCCGAAATAACCGTCCTAAGCGACATTGATCACAACTTTAGAGTCGCGTGCTTAGCGATAAATCGATTTATCTGTCATTTAAACCAATGGAAAAGGATCGATAGACATGGTGTTTGCAACGAACAGCTTAATAATCGATTCTTTACCGTAGCTTCGAAGGGGGAAATATCGATGATCGATAACTCGGGCGATTAATCAAAAGAGGCGAGGACGATCAAGAGTGTCACTGGAACAGTCGATGTTCTTAAAGTATATACATATGGAGAGTGTTAAAATCTCAATGGTTAAAGCATAGCGTTGCATGGTGTTTTCCAAAGAAAAAATTGAACTATTCGATTTTCCTCGAAAATCCGATTTCATCGATTAAAATCGTGACAAAAACTCGATTTAAAAAAATCGAAGGTTATGAAGGCGCAAAATTCTCACTCTTGAAAAAAAAAATCTGATGAAAATTTTTGCTAAAATTTTGGTCCAAAAATCGGGCCGCTTTCACACACCTGGGTAACAAAAATCGGAATTTTCGATTTTGAGAGGGGGAATCGGTTTACACGATTAATCGAACCCTTTATGATCGATGCGATTTGATCGACCTTTTGGTTAAAAAATCGATTAAAAATCCCCAAAGATAAAGCACAGAAAAAAATGTGCCGCTTTCGGATCGGTTATAGGATCGATATAGAGCCCTGTGAAAGGTCTCCTAAATTCTGAAGAGCCAATCAGAGAAGGGCACAGGCATGTTCTCTCTGTAGGTATTCAGGATTTCGCTGATTAAAATTTTTCCAAGTTATGCATGCACGACAAATGGACGTATTTATGCTAAAAGGAACTATGTCGCACGCAAAACCTATGCACATAGTTCCTTTTATAACGAATACGTCCAAATCATACCTACGTTTTCCCTTTTTTCATGAATGGGTACGTTAAATTTGAGAGAATTCGTGTTATGCCGTGGCTGTGTGCGATGGCGAGGCGTGAGTGATCGTTTATCGATATCTCTCCATTTGAAGCTGTGGTAAAGAATCGATTGTTAAGGTGTTCGTTACGAACTCCCTATTTATCGACCTTTTCCCATACGTTTCAATGACAGATCAATGGATTTATCGCAAGTACGCCACGCTACTGGCTCTGTGTTACCTGTCGCATGTGGTGTGCGGGAAACTGTCGGAGTGTCGGGTCCCTCATCTGTTCCGATAACCTTGACCGCTGTTCCTTCCGGTCAATTCATGGTCCCCTAGCTCAGCGGAGTGGGTGTTTCAAAGCTCACCATACCGATGCCTAGAATTTTCCCCCATCATTTGCGTGGTTTCCAGAAAAAATAGCATTAAAAATTAATACAACGTTAGCTTCGGCTCCTGAGGCGATTAGATTCCATTTTTTTTTGAGATCTCATGAGAGGTACCGACTGTCGATCTTATAAATCAGTAGTACTATCGAAAAGTGTTGCCCCTCCCCTCACCGAGGGACTGTGTAACTTTCAAGTATCCTTTGCAAAACAAAAATGTGTTCCAACCAAAAATTAATATTTTTTTTTTTTTTTTTTTTTTTTTTTTTTATTTTTTTTTTTTTTTTAAGGAGGGAAAGAGAAAGAATGAACCGCAAGACGGAAAGGTATTATTTCTGAGAAAAAAATATTTTAACGGTGAAATTTCAAATGCGTATCTCATTTGCCGTGTAGCGAAATCTTCGCTCTCACTTTCTTTTTTCAAAGGAGACCGAACCGTAATCACGACTTAAAATTTCCGCAGAATATTCATCATACCGCGGAGAGGAAACATCGGCCAAAGTTTTCAAGAAATGACGTTGAGTAGTATTCTACTTACTTAGAAAATATGATATGATAAGAACTCTGCAGCGCTGCATGCAAACCCGATATACGCGCTTCTGCGGTCTCTCTCTGCTGTTCTGAGGAAAAACATCGTAAGAAAATTCGAATTTTGCCAAAATCTCGATTAGAGATGTATTTTGGAAGACAGTCATGAGCATTTTTTCTTAAAATTTTTAGTAATTTTAGATTATATATTGCGGACATAATTTTCTGAAAAATTGGGGGGAAAATATTCCGAAGTTTCCAAATGAATTCGTGTATAATCAAAGGGAATCTGGCAAAGCCTGAAGGTTCATACGGCGTTTTTCCTTGCCAAGGCAGATATGACCAATGATCTTCTTGCTTCTACACAATTTTACGCGAACTTCCTTCGTTCTTCCAAGGGTATTACCTGAGAATATCGTACAGAAGTGCCCAATAATACGTGGCGTGGCGTGATCTGCGATAAACCAATTTATTTACTATTTAAACCCATGAAAAAGGATCGATAAAGAGGGTGTTCGCAACGAACAACTCAATAATTGATTCTTTACCATAGCTTCAAGTGGAGAAATTTCGATAGCCGACCATTCACGTCTCCCCACTGGCGGTAATTCTTAGTCGTAACGGCGATTTTAAACACAGCAATCGAAATGCGTGCTTTCAAAGTTTCACCGTCGAAAAGCGAATTCATCTGGAGAGCTAATCGTGGAATTTTAATGCTTCGAGGACGATAGGAGAGTTTCAGCTGTGTAAAGCGCTCCTTAACGATTCAAATTCACGACCGCTGCATGCAGACTCACGTTGTAATTATGCACAGCAGATGATACCGTGTTTCATTAATTCAAGGGCTTAGAATGTCTTCCGAAGATCAAAATTGACCAGAACTTCAAGTTTCAACCTCTCGAGAGAGAAAGAAGAAAAAACCTTCTACCATGCGAGATATGTATATTATTCCCGTCGTCTTTTTCAACCAAGACTGGTGCAACTCCGAAAAGTTCGGATAAATTTTAACTGCAGAAATAAGAAACGATAATCGACAGAGGCGTGTCGTACTCTGCGATTTATCGATTGATCTGCCATACGAACCTATGGCAAAGAATCGATTATTAGAATGTTAGGAACGAGCACCTTCATAATCGATTCTTTGCCATAGCTCCAAACGAGAAATGTATTATTCGCGCGATTCGCGACAGATAATCGAACGTATTAATGCTAAAAGGAACTATATTTAAATTGATTAAAACTAAAAGAAACCCGTAAATCCTACGCACGTCGGCTTACTTTCGTCACTCTTGTTCACCTATAAGAATTTCATCTATGAGAACAAGAAATAAAAAAATCCTGAGTTAAATGAAAACGAGGGTTTTTTCGCGTCGTTAGTGCTTATATCAGTACGAGTTGCATACGCCGCCCCTGGAATAAATGTATCTCATTTTTCAAAAAATGTATAGCACCGTGTAGAGCAAGAACATTGAAATATATCAATATGTCAATGTTCTTGCTCTTCCGTAAGTTTCTTTCGTTTCAAGACAAACGGAAACAAACACAATATGGAAATAAAGCGAGGGAAAGGAAAGGATGCGCGTTAACGACGGCGCAGAGATACAACTATTCGTACTTGATGGACGTCCGTGCTGTATCTGAAAAATTGAAGGCGCGATGACGCGAAGCGTGAGCTCTCAATGCTATGCTGTATGCTGTCAATAAGGTGTCGCTCAGATTCGGGAGGAACCTTTAAAAAAGGCCCGAATACGTCTTTCCTGTCTTCGGCTGTGTTGATACTCTTCCGTTCTTCTTTTTTCAGATTTTTGTCTGATTCTTTTTTAGGATGGATTTGCAGATCCACGTCTTAAGCTCGTGTAAACTGCAGCACTGGGGCCGAATTTTGTCGGCTCTTTCGCACGAAGTGCAACATCCATCGATGAGTCCAAACCGCACCACCGGTCAATCAGAAGCGCTAAGCCGGACTTAAGTGCAGTCGAGACCCGTCCTAAGTATATTTAAGTACGGTGGAAGGACCGACACAATTCGGCCCTGAGCTCGGTTTTTTTGGAAATAATGATGCTTGGACGGAGAAATATGCCGCAATCACACGCTGAATGTGGGAGCTGAATGTGGCTTGAATGTGGAAGTCATCGGCCCGATGGCGCAAAATTCAGGCGAGAAGAATAGATTTGATACACATCTGGTGAAAATAACTAGAATTTGCGAAATTTCAGCTGTTGAGCGATGACTGTTGACTTCCATATTCAGCGTGTGATTCCGGCAATGGACACTTTTCCAGCATGAATTTTCATTTCCTCTCGTAGTAGCGTCATCTGTATCGACAGCATGAGGTGTGACATCATTTTCTGGGTTGGATTTCGAGTCCTGGCCGGACTGGGGCCGGGAGTGCACTCTCGCTCTCTTCAGCCTTCAGCTGGGCTTGTCGGCGGCGTGGCGGTTGGAAGTTGGATGGATGGTTGGCTGGGCCGTTGGAGGCGCGACCGCGGCGCGGTCTCCGGTTCGGTCCCGGCGGAAATGCCGTTATTTCTCTCTGAGCTTCCGACGTCACTCGCCGAATTTCTAAAGCCCCGCATGGGCCACATCAGCTCCATGCCACGTCGCTCGCTCGTCCCACAAAATTCCCACTCTTCACTCTCTGAAATATTAACCTAACATCTTATTATACTGCCGTGCTACGGAAAAACGCCGTATGAAAATTCCAGAGTCGCCAAATTTCCTTCAATAGAATGTTTATTTTGAAGGAAAGATATGAAGATTTTTCCTTGAAATTTTCAGGGACTTCAGGCGAAATTGCGAGAAAAATTTGTCTGAAAAATTGGAAGAAAAATATTTACCACTTCCCCAAGAAATTTTTAATTTATCAGAGGAAATTTGGCAACGCTTGAAGGTTAATATGGCGTTTTTTCCTTGGCACGACGGTTATCAGGGGGTGCAGGTTCTTTCCGATCCCATCACCGTAGCACCAGTTTCCAATTCCAGTGATTTTTCCCGGTGCATTTATACGAGGAACACGTTGGTGCCATTGCGGCTTGACTCTCTCTGAAAACGTCCAAGCTCAAAATAAGTTCTCAAATTTGAGGCGTAATGGTGGGGCCATTCAAACGCTACACCTACTGAAAAGTCTAAACCTCTACACTCAAGTCCCCCTAATGGGACTCTTAAAAAACTGGGCACCCAGGCTAAATTCGTTCCTTGATAGATGCACGAGACTTCCTGAAAGAGTCAGGCTTTTTCCAGAAGTGCCTGATTGTTATACCAATCCGCCCTACCATTCATTCATTCAAATTATTTGTGCACAGATAGGGAGCAAATACATTAGCATCAGGATTGCCCTTTTATGAGGGATTTCCGAGGTTGCAGCTACGGCAACCCTGAAAATGCATGTAAGCGCTCTACATCCGTGCACGAATAATTCGATTGCTTATTAAGGTGGACTTTCAGTGCAGCGTAAGGAATTTCATCTATTACGGCCTCAACTGTGAGAGCTTTGTTTGAGCTTGGAAGTCACTTTTTTGTGAACTCTCGGAGATGAAAGTTTAGGAAAAATTAGGAAATTTGGCATTGCTGCTAGTGACTAAGCGACAGTGAAACTGGAACAGTCACATATAGTTGTCACTTTATTGGAGATGCTGGACAAGGTGCGAGGTTAGGCGCTCCGTTACATGTTCCCTTCAAAATTGTATGTAAAACATGAATTATTACACGACGCGACGGGAGGCTCGAAAGTCAACTTCTAAATGAGTTACACACATGCGTTCATAATCATGAACATTCATTAAATAGCAGGAATACCAATGACATTATTTGTATGATTTCAGTTCCATTCGACCCATGTCAAGTGTATACACGGTAACACCTCCCTGAGTAGTAATTCAGTTTTTTTTTTATAACTTTTCGCTGGGAAAAAAGCCTTTGACATTAAATTTGAAGGCGAAAACACATGACGTGATAATTTAATTTAAAGTATTTCTAATTCAGCCGGATAGCAGTGGCTGTTGAAAAAAAAATTAAAAAATTTCTGAAGGGAAAACTCTTAAAAAAATGTTTAAAATATCTGAGTTATGAAACGGTTTTTGTTCTTCTTTACGTAAGCAGCAACTCTGCGCTTTTACGGGCTTTTACATCACTGTATTTCGGTAAATTTTAACACCAATGTTACGTCCATTTTAAATGAAATTTTAGTTTTTCATGTTGGATTTTTGAAGTTTATTTTCTGCTTAAGATCGATACATTATGTTTACAATTACGAACATTTTGATGTGAATTTTTTCACTAACTTTTTTCAAGTAAATATCACATAAATTTACTTGAAAGTAGTTAGGTCCACTCGTTCATTTTAAATACTTGTTTTACGTTTTTTGCAGTCCAAAATTTACAGTTGATGCTACTAGAAGTGACATCCATGGTACTTTTTCGTTATTTTCCTTCGGTATTCATATTCTTGATGTTTCCATGAAATTTCGCGAAAATTGTCTCCCGAGAAAAAAACAGCTTCTCTACTCGAAGAAACAATCGCTGGACGATCGAGACAGTTGCACAATATTAGCAACTCCAATGACGGTCGAGTTATTTTGAGTTTCCACGCTACAAGAAGTGACTGGTGTCAAATCATACTATTCACTTTTGATGGCACTTGTGAAGAGTGGAGTTCACCTACACAGAGACCTTGACACAGCCGGGAGCGCGGAGTGAACTTAAATTCCAAGGTTGATAAACGCGGGTCAGTCCCCTAGCCGGCTAATTGGCTTCGGCGCTCTGCCGTAAAGCTCCGCCGTAAACCGTATCCCCGCTCCGTCACCGTCCGTTCGTTCAACCAGCTGTCTTGCTCTTGATTCTTCATTAGGCTCGCGCAAGCCTGGATTTCCCTTTCCACCGCTTCGAGACCGCTCAAATATTATGCTAATTTGCCCACTCATCAAAAGTCAATCCTTTTCCAGGGATATCGCCCCAAATTTGAAACTAAAAAATACACAGGAATCCATCGAGAGAATCCATCTCATGCTTGAGTACCTTGATGAGGAGAGTATGGACAACTCGACTTGTGTAGCTCTGAGGGCCCAAAAGGACGACAACGTGAAAAAGTGAAAAATGAAAATCACTAGAAAAGTGTCGCTGCCAACGTAAGTATACATTTGAAATATTAATCAATAGGGCCGACAGCGCATTGTAAACAAGCCGTTTTTAAGGATTAAGACTCTGAAACTGAGAAAATTTATGCGAAATCAAAGTTTTATGCGTGCTTTTATAATTTTTGGTGGATAAGCTGAATTCCTCTATTTTATCTTGAATTTTATTATCGACCAGACGAAAAATGGATTTTTGCAATTTCTTTAATGCAGGCTGAAAGTTAACGCAAGGCTCAGCCCTCCTCCCTCCTTCTGTAAGGCTGTTGGAGACCGCTCCCTTCCATAACTTGATCATAACGCCTGGATGCAACCATTCATGCTTTGAGGATATCCGCGTTTGCATATTTAGAAAATTGAAGGCGTCTTGGCTCCTCTCGTTCGTATAGCTGTGCATGCAACGCAGATACTTTAATACAATAAGAAGAAGACACGGTAAAATTATTCAAGAGTTAATTTCGCTGCCAGCTGACTTTAATTGGGTTCTTGAGGGCCAATGTAGAGAACTCAATCTGGAGGAACATGTACAATCGAAGAAGAAATGTATGACACTCATGGAATAAATAATTTTTGGTATAAATACGTATACATTACTAGGTGTTCAAAACTTGTTTCAGAAGTTGGAAATTAAAAAATTTAGAGAACCTACATAAGGACAATATTGTCATCCGTGCACCTCTTCGACTCTTTCATCAGTTCTAGGCTTATCATGGGGCTAACGATTGCCTCTCTATTTTTGGGATTTTCACGAGGCTCATCAAGTGAACCTTACCACGAGTATTTTGCAGTTCCAATGGGAAAATGCAGGTTACTGGCAAGAATAGTGTGATTTCAGGCAAAAATATCGATCGAATTGGGTTCAGAACTCATTTTAGAAGTTTCGTTGTAAAAATTGGGGTACGTATCGAAGTAAGACGCTATATAATCTTGTTTACATTGGACCCTGAAGATTCCATGAGAGTGGAGTTTAAATTCTTTCTGATCCGTCAGTGAATCGACAAACGTATCCTAGGGATGATAGGAAGGGGCGGGGGGGGGGGGGGGGGGGGGGGCTCGATTTCGGGGTTCGGATATTCCACAACGTGAACCGTGACGAGAACTAGTTTAATTCGGTTCTAAGTTCCAGGTCACGTTCATGGAAATCCGACAGAGGAATGATATATCCGCGGGACCTCCGTTACCGGGTAGGTCTCCACAATCAGTCCCACATAATGAGTATACCCATAATCTCCGACAAAAAAAAAAGGAGAAAAAAAATAAAATCAATTTATGATCAATTTTATGCTGTTTTGTACGTACGTAGATAGTAAAACAAAATGCATCTCAAGCTATGGTAGAGAGTCGATTATTAAGGTGTTCCTTGCGGAAACCGTGTGTAGGTATCGATCTTTTCCCATGCACTGAAAAAAAATTCTCAGCGTTTTTACCGAGGTCCGTTGGTACCTTTACCATCTCACTTTTTTTACCAATTATTGGTAAGTTTACCAAGACAGACAGAAGCTTACCTAAAAACCGGTATTTTTACTGTTTTTTTCAGGTAAGAATACCACTTTATTGGTAATCAATACTTGGTAACTTTGCCATTTTATCTCGGTAATTCTACCACAGTCGATGAAAAATATTGGCGGTTTTACCAAGGTCCAGTAAAATTACCGAGAAATTTCAATATTTTTACCGAGATTCTTGGTAAAATTACCAATTCCATTAATGGTAATTTTACAAGAAAAAACTGGGATCAAATAGAACCATGAATTTTGGTAATTTTACCCTTTCTTAGTAAATACACCGAGATTTTTTTTTTCAGTGTGGGTTGAAATGACGGATCAATCGATAATCGCGAAGCAAGACAACGAGTACGTAGATAAGGCAAAGAATAGACTGGCCACAAGTTGATTTGAACAGCTCGAAAGATTCAGTTAAGGAAAGAGGCGTTGTGTGAGCATGGGGCGTGTGCGAGCATGGGGCGGTGTGTGCCCTGGGCTGTTGTGTGAGCAGGGGGCACCGGCGGGCGTGTTAGGAAGCGCATTAGACACGACAACACTATGAAGCGTGCCCAACTCCGACTCTGCTCAAATAAAATTATCCTATTACTCACCCGTTGGATAATTGTCGGGAAAAATGAAAAAGCATGATTTGAACCTTAACCTTGACAGTAATTAATACGGTATAACTAGCATCGCCGTGCTTTCCACGAATCAGAAAATTAATGAATAGGCAATTCCCCTGCTCCATGCTAACTTGACGAATATTAGCTCCTATAATTTTGTCAGCGCGCACTCTTCTCCAAACCCGGCCCTGGATAACTTGGGCATTATTATTTTAAACCGGGGGCTATTATGGTCGTTGAATCCCGACAATTTTCCGATATTCGATATGGCACAGTGATTTATTTATCTACAAAAGTAAATTATGAGAAGGCGAAGAAGAGAAAAAATTACAAACAAAGTTTTTTTTGTAATTTTTTCTTTTTTACCCCTTTTCTAATTCACCAAGGTAGATAGGGCCGATTTTGTCCACAAATACGGAGTTTTAGGCATTCGACCGCAAATTCCCAAAATCTGCATTTTCCACTAAAATCGACACTCAGACCCATGTTCAGGTCAGCATCAGACCCGAGGGCGCACAGTGAATCGGGTCAATAGGAGAGGTCGGACAAAATTTGGAAACTTTAAACGCCTATAACTCCGTTGATACGAACCTTTGAGATTTTAAAGCTAGTCCTCTTGGTTTCCTCGTGACATTCTCTACAATGAGCATCCCTTGAAACTAAAAATTTGACGAAATTTACATTAAAATTTGCAGTTTTAGTCACAAATGTCATGTCCGAGCTGTCTCATTGACTCGATCCACTGTGAGGCGGTCGAAAATGACCAAATCATGATGCATTTCGTGAAATACAGACATTCAGAGGGCAAAAAATTGCCGAGTTGAGGCAATTCCGAGAGAGCCCAAAAACGAACCTTATAGATACTCATCCTCTCGTAAATGGACTACATTTTGCGACTCGGAACTGCAATATCTGGCTCATCTGAAAAACACTTATGTGCATGGGAAAACCAAAGACACACACATTGTTTCTGCATCGAGCCGGATATTGTAGTTGCGGATTGCAAAATATAGTCCATATTACTGTCCAATTTCATACTGCTTAGAGAGGTGCATACTAAGGTATTGAAAAAGATCTTACTTAATTTCGCTAAATCAAAGCGAAGCCAGACCGTATCGCACAACGTGCTCAGCTCTTTAGATACCTCGTTTCCGATACATTCCAGCGTTTTAACTGTAACCAATAACGCCCATTTCCCGAGAAGATACGAGTGCGACGAGGCTGTGACGGACGCTTGAGCAAGGTTGCCACATTCTAAAATGAAATTTAGCAGGGTGTCTAGTTTTTTTTTTTTCATTTTAGGGAAATCCTGATGAAATCCTGATGTTTCCTGATTTTTGACTGCTAAATCCTGATTTCATAATTTTTCCAAATCCTGATCGAATCCTGATTTTTTGCGGAAAAAAAGGCGAATGTAACTTCACAAATAGGTAGCTCGATAAAACAATCCGAATGGGCGTCCGACTTTTCTCGAATCCTGATTTTACGACCGATTTTTCCTCAAATCTTGATCAAATCGGGATTAAATCCTGATTAACCGCAAATCCTGATAGAATCAGGAAAATCGGGAAAGTCCTGATGCTAGACACTTTGTTTAGAAACTTTACACGACTTTAAACGCAGAAAAATGTTGATTTCTAGCACTATCTGGCAACGATCCGTTTGAGCGAAGTTCTGATGGAAGAGTTTTCTCACTAGAACGGTGTCTTCGTTAAGCAAGTCAGCCGAAGAGCGTGGTGTTTCACACATTCGCACATTCTGTTGCGCTATGAACGCTATTTCACATTCGTCGAAGCTTTGGCAAGCTTGATTAGGGGAACGAGCAGCATGTCCAAGAGCGTTTTGCATCCAATTCCTGAGAAACTCGGTCGTCACAGATAACCAACTACAGGATGCTTCAGAAATCTCGTTCGAGGTTTGGAAATTTTCTTCAAGAATATGAAAACTCTTTGAAAGGGTCGCATTTACACGTCAAAAGTATTTTTCTAAGAGGTGAAAAAAACTCAAACGAAGAACGACTCGTTAATATAGGATAAACTCTACAAATCCGGCTCAAATACCTCATTTTTTTCTGATTTCGAGAACCGGCAATGTTGTGAAGCATTTTACCAATCAATGAATTTTTCGGTAAATTGACAACGTCGCATTTAGAATCAGTAATAGTTTACTGCATCGGCACAACAGGCGACGTTAAAGTAAAATAAAGGTGCAAGAGAAACAAGTAAAGTGCCTTCGGTTAGGGTCAAATGCGATGCGACGGACAACATACATTTCATTATAACGCCAGGATGCAACTAGGGTTGAAAGCGTTCTCAAGTTCAGCGAACATTGTAATATTATGTAGCACTGAATATATTGGTATTTGGAGTGTAGCCAAGTGCTAGAAATAATGGAAAATTTACTTTAAATTTTGGCGCGTATACGTAGTATACCGCCTTTGCGATCGTTTCGAACCCTGCTCGATACAATAACCGAGTCCCTTAGTTCCTTACCGAAAAGTGACTACCGCGAACTTTTGAGATTTTCCAAAGCGTGTAAAAAGTTTATTTATCCATCAATAATTATGATTTAAAGTTGTTTCTCATTCTGGGGGTCGCTAGTTTATGTGCAGTGAATACCAAGAGTCTACGTTACTTGGTTTTTTTAAAAAAAGCCTAAGAATGCGACGCGCTGATTTAAAATATGCATATATAAGCAGAATCAAGCGAATTGATTCGAGGATGGCTGAGCAGGTCGGCACTCTCGGAATGAGAATCTAACTCCTCCGTTTTGTTCAAAACGTTGCTTTGACAGATCTGTAACCTCGGTTATACTGTTCAAAAGTTGGTACCCGTGCTCTGAAAAACCCAAATAAGCCAAGTTCGTGTAACTATGGTGTCATTGCCTCGACCGGGCTGTGCTGTGTTGCCAATTGTTGGAGGATAGGTTACTTGCCCGGTGGTGGCTACCGCCACTCATGATAGTGCAATCTGTGTAAGTGCAATCTGTGATGAGCCTCGAGACTCATTAGACCATTAGCTAAACGTGGCTCATACAGGAATCCACTTACCCCTCTCTTCCCCACGCTCCTGATCACTGCGTCGGCGTCTCGACGAACAATACGAAAAACAACAGAAAAAGCAACTAAATTTGAGCTCAACTTAAGTAAGCTAAAATTCAATGGTATCTAAATAATATGGAATAATTCTAAGATAAAATTTGTTAAACTCAATTTATGTTTTAATTTTTGCATCTATATATAATACTCACCTTATATATAAATATCAAAGATTAAAATGCAAAAATGATAATAGACAACCATTTTTTCCATTTAGTAAAATATAGTCCATGACCTCTTTTAATCGCATTAAACTTACAAAGACTTGGCTAATGACGGTCGCCAAGCGAGGCCGGGATCCTCAGCCCCTCGCCCAATTACTTACGCTTCATTAACCATTTCACCGTCACGCTAGGATTCGTCCAATTTAAAAAAAAAAATTGTTTCGCGAGTTTTTAGCAATTTTTTCCTTACTTTCCGTTAAAACACGAATTAAAAGAGGTCTCATTCATAAAAATCGGCCAATTAGAAGAGAAGTTACAGTATTCGAAATCCGAAGAAATCAACAAAACTTCTCCAAACAAAAAATAAAATGAAGGGGGAAAAAAGAAATGTATAAATTACAATTTAATATGATTGACCTCAGAATTTGACAAGCAATTCAATTATAAAAAGGAGAAAAAATTGAGTGAAATTACAAAAAATTAGCCTCTTGCAAGGGGCTTTCTTGTATGAGTTTTGACCTGAAGACAAGTAAATCCCGTTATATTATTAAAACGAAATTGACTCCATAGTTTAATGCCTTAGTTTCTTGAATACGATTATTTTAAGCACTCGAAAATTTATACCAGCAATTTTACCCATGGAGTGATTTCCTGAGAGCTGATAATATCACGAATTTCTCATAGAGCCCTTCAAAAATGGCTTGCTTTTTGGGCAGCCGATTCGGCCATCAAACCGGGGTTTAAATGGAAGCTGATAATAACACAAAGCTCTGAGAAAAATTTTGAGATGAGTATAGGAACGGTTTGTAAATTACGAGGAGAGGCGGGCATTCTGTTCAGCATATCGATACATAAGTATTTTCACACGTAGAATTTAATTTTCACGTCAGGGAGTCGACATATTTTGATTTTTTTTATTTTATACGGAAAATTTATGGTTTTTCGGGATTGAAATTACTTACAATTGTTTCATGAAAAATGAATGCACCCAAAATGACTATAGCATTTTGACTTTCACATACGTGCACTCACTAAATTGATTGGTAAATTCAAAGAGTGGGTACATCGACCTGGTATATCAAGTTTCTGCGATTTTTTACGGCAAATCGGTAGATTTTCGGGATGTGGATTGCTTACTTTCAATTCATGAATGAATAAAGCATGGGCATGGTTGAGCTTCTTTGCATGAAAAGACGTTTAAAATAACAAAATCAAGACATATTTAAGACAATGGACCACTAGACAAGGTACGATTTTAGGCATTCTGATACATGTTTCTTGACCAGAATTTCACGTAAAACACGATTCGCGCAACGAAAATTACCGAAATCAACTCCCAAAATAAGCCCCAAAATACCTTTAAATCGACTTTATCTTCTAGGAGTTCGACAGAATTTTTCCTTTCTTCGCTTAAATTTTTCCGTAGCACTTTTCTTCAAGAATCTGAAAAGATTTTGCTTGAGGCAGATCAAAAAACTTAAATTTGTTCGAATAGCTTTCTAGATTCACAATACACGGTCTCGTGAAGGTGCGTCGTTGACCTTGCAGTGTTGGATCGTGAATTCTCTTGTTGTGCTGCTTGCCTTTTTTGAAATCTCTGTAAATGAAAACTAAAGGGGTTGATATGTGCGAGTTAATGACGCGCCTTATCAACACATTGTGTTGGAGTTCACTGCTTGTTTTTTTTTTCATTATTTCTAGCACTTGGCTACACTCCAAATATACCGATGAAAGCGTTCTGTCATTTTGGATGTCATTTGGACAAGTCACTGCTGTAGCGTAGTGCCGCGAGTGAGGTGGTAGGCGGCGAGCACCTAGGGATTCAAAACGCCTTCGGTTATGTGCGTATGCAACACGGACATCAGTGAAGCTCGAATAGTTGCGTCCAGGCATTCCAGGCGTTATGATGAAATTCGCGTAGTGTTCGTTGCATGCGATATTAAATTAACCTGCTTCGTTTACATTGTTTTTCTTGCACCTCAACTGAATTCCCCCTACCCCATCCCCCACTCTTAATTTTCATCGATCATTGTCGATCTTCCGATGATTTCTGAAATGTATTTTCACGTTGCCCTTCTAAAATATAAGCTGCGACCCGACACTTCCTGACCTAAGAACGACGAATGCGACGGAGTCGTTTCGAGGGTACTTCAAGAAACAATTTTTGAGGCGTATCTCGACATAATTTGTTTTTGTGGGAGAGTTAAAGAGAAGTCCAGCCAGAAATATACAACAAATTCAGAATCCGACGAGGTAGGACGCAAAGCTTGTGCATAAAAATTATTTATACTACTCCCGGCTTACGGCTGGTTTCTCTGGAGCAACACTTGTTTTTGCGCAAGCTGCGCGAAAGCCGTAACTTATGACTTTCTCATAGGTCTTGTTTTCGTTTAATCGAGACAAATTTTAATGTTTTACCTGTTTCGGTGATTTTATGTAAAAAGGAATTTTGATAGAAACTCGATTTCGAAAATTTGAGACTTACAGCACTCTTCACTGTCACGGCAGAGCTGCCAAGACCTAAATCAGGCCTCGCAAAGAGGCTGCGACAACAATGAATGAATGGACGGCTGTTGCCTAATTTCACGATTTTATCGGATTATTGCACACTCAATGGTTATTATTCGCCTATTGTTCTCCCACTGATTTTGGTGAGCCTCCGACATATGTCAGGAGTTCCGCGCTGTGCAGCACAGTCAGGAAATTTACCGACTGCATGAGAACGTGGGCAGCCACGTATCGCACGTCATATCTTATTTTTTAATTTTTTCGCGGCTGATTATTGCAATTGTTAGACAAACCTATACTGCCGTGCTAAGGAAGAACGCCATATGAGCCTTCAGGCGTTGCCATATTTCCTTTCATAACCAACACATTTACTGGGGAAATTCTGAATATTTTTCCTCCAATTTTTCAGACAATTTTGTTCCCAATTTAATCTAAAACATCGGAAATTTTCAAGGAACAATACCCTTAACATTCTACAAAAATACATGTTTTATGCGGGGAAATTTGGCAACTCTCGAATGTTCATACGGCATTCTTCCTTAGCACGGCAGTATAGACATGTGCGATTAGTATCAGTGGTGGGCGGGAGCGGGCGTTCGACTGTAAAAACCTCAGTGCACGGAACAGAGCAGAAAATTTGATAGCAGGCATGCAATTCATTTTTCTCTGAATACTTCTCTATTGACCAAGAATTCCCCTCGAGGAAAGCTCAATTTTCAGGTTAAATTACAATTTTTCCTGAAAAGACCGTAGTCGGCTAGAAAAAACGGAGTCAATTTTCATCGCAAAAATCAACCCTGAATCCATTACCAAATTTTTGGCAAATCTAAAAAGAAAAAATGTTGACTAGTGTTATTAAAGTATCCTATGCAAAACACCAACTATAATCGATCATTTTCCTTAGGTTTTAATGCACCGCGTTTACCAGAAAGGAACCAAGCCACATCAACAATTACCGAACTTCACTGGGAAATTTACTTTTTTACACAAAACGGTCGTGCGGAATGCTGGGTTTTCAATTGATTTTCTGCATAGTGCGAAGCAAATTCCTCAACATTTTCAGAGGGATCCGCATGAATGTTTTCTGTTAATAATTAAATTGCCCAACGAAATTTGGCAATAGCTAACGTGGCTTGGTTCTTTTCTGCTTAACGCGATCCGAATGACAGGTCAATGGATTCATCGCAAAAGCAAAGCACACCGCTGGCTGGATGTAGAAGGCAGAAGGCTCCCTCTAAAATTGTTCCGAGGGGTTTCGTGAGATGAGCGATCCGAGAGAGCGACTGATGGACAAATCATTGACTGATGAAATTTGACAGTCACTTGTGAGATTTCGTCCGGAGGTCCTTGAACTGGGAGCGAAGCATCAAGACTAGTATTCAAGTACCCCGGAGGTTGAATGAGAGAGTAAAATGAACTGCGTTTCAGCCGGGCTCCATTGGATTCTTTCTCGAGGAGCCGGGGGCGGGGGCTTTAGAGAAAAAGGGCATTCCTCCCTATCGAGGACATGCCGATATCGATAACCCTAGTCTGACAGACTTGGAGCTTACGACTCCGAACACACGTCGGACGGGGAAACATTGGAAGTCGGGAAGAGGTATGAAGGAGGAAAGAAGGAGAAGAAGAAGAATAAGATGGGAAAGAAGAAGGAAAGAAGATGAAGAAAAATAAGGAGAAGAAGGATAAGATGGAAAGAAGAAGGAAAGAAGATGAAGAAAAAAAGGAGAAAAGGATAAGATGGGAAAGAGAAGAAAGAAGATGAAGAAGAGGGATAATATATAAAAAAGAGGAAGAAGAAGAAGGATACGATGGGAAAGAAGAAGAGAAGGATAAGATGGGAAAGAGGAAGAAAAGAAGAAAAGGAAGAAGAAGACGAAGGAGGAGAGGAAGAATACGTAGAAGAAGAAGAAGAGGAACAAGATGAACAAGAATAATATGAGGAAAAAGAAGAGGAGGGGAAAAAAGATAGAGAAGAAGGTGGTTGCGCCGGAGATCCTGAGGTGATTCGTCCCCGGTAGTGAAGAAATGATATCCGTATTTTGAAAACACAATTTTCACTGGAATAAAAAACTATAAACTTACGCTTACGTCTAAAACAACCATATCCGAGGCGTTACAGAGATAGATCTTCAACATACCTGAAACAGAATAAAAGAAAATTCGGTTAACTACAAAAAACAATAGAGCGATTTGTCGAGATTTCAAAATCTGATTTTCGATCTACTTTAAGGGAAATCCCAAATTCAAAATTTTTCCGCTGCGGAGAGCGGATGTAGCTCTCGAAATACTGTCCTCCTATAATTAGCATCCTGCTTTTTTGCTTGGGTTAATTGTATCTAATTAGTTGCATTTATTCAAAGAGAGCTCACATGGTATCACTAAAGAAATGTATGAAAATCACATGAAAGACAGATCGAAATCGGTTAAGGTCTTGATAATCTGGAAAGGCCCCAAAATGTAGGAAAGTCCGGAAAATGTTTCGAGGAGGAAAGAAAAAAGAGAAAAGACGTGAAGAAGCGTAAATTGTGAAAACATGTTGAAAATTTCACAATTTTCAAATTTTTAACAATGTCCTTCAACATTATAGTTGCCTCCCTTAACTATCGATATTTTTCAGTCAGTGAGAAAATTATGGAAAGGTTTCAGGCTGAAATCCATAAAAACGTGGAAGAGACACGCGAAAAACAGAATTAGTTGTGGGAGGATGATAAACAAAGGGCAATTTTTGGGTCCTTTCATATTTTGCATACTTTTTCCACAACTTTTCATTGGCTTTCATCCAGTTGGAGACGTGCAACATTTTTGACCCTTAACAATGTTACCATCTACTCTTATTTTTTTGGTCTTTCCACATAAGCGGGATCTTTCCACATTTTCATCGGGCATTTTCTGCACCCCTGGATTTGTTTTTAAACGCTTAATTTAAAATGACTTTAGAACCGCGGATTAGTGACACAATTGGAAACTATTTTGTCCCCGAGGCTCCGGGCCCAGAGGTTGGAGGCCCGGCAACCCCTCGTCCCCCCCATGTGGGGCCCTGAATTCTTCCGTCGCAGTCAAGTGCGTAAAACTGGGCATGGGCTCTACTTTTTCTTCTAAAAAGGATTTTTAAGTTCAAATATCAAAATATACTCTCGCACACGTTCGAATGATCTTACAACGGATAAAAATAACACGGAAAAAATTAAATTGCTGATTTAATAATTCAGTTGCTAAAAAGTGACTGCAATATTTCAACGTAGATTTCACAACATGAAAATGCTACTTTAACCACTATTTTAAGCTAATTTAACCACGGGGGTGGTTAAAGTAGATTTTTTTTGTTGTAAAATCTACATTGAAACATCGCAGTCATTTTTTCTAGCAATTGAATTGTAAAATCAGCAATTTAATTTTTTCCGTGCACAGTCTGCTGAGCAATTAACTTTTTGCCCGTCAGCCGAATCACCTACAGAGATCTGACAACGAGCAAGCCACAATTTAAACTGCCTTCGTCCGAGATTAAAAATGTGACTATAAAAATAAGTAACCTTATTCAGACTATTTCAAGGTCGGCTCGCGCCCAAAATCATGAAAGGAGGATGGTAAAACTCGCAGCGCAATTATTCGGCTCGGTATCAAGGTTGCCAGATTATGCCACTAAATATGTATATTTAACACAGGTTCAAGTGGGAAAACTGCTGATATTTCAGCAAAATCTGGCGACAATAACTCCGTTCCTCGCTTACGTTCCGCCGCACTTCCATACGCTACGAATGCTGACCCAGCAACAACCAAAAAAGGAAAACAAAAAACTGGAACTGGAACTCATTTTCCAAAACATTAAAGTGGACGTATTTCTATCAAACGGAACTATGTGCATTGAGTCATGAAGCCTGAGACCCATAAGAATACATGCATAACAGGGCTCACGTCATAATGCATATAGTTCTGTTTGACAGAAATATCAGCCGACGGGCTCTGTGTTCCTCCGCTTCGATCTCTACTCGTAGTAATAAACTTTTTTTACTCTCCTAAAAAAAATCGGCTTTAGCAGCATTGAGCATCGTCGATTGTAAAATCGAATGCAGGCGGTAATAAGACAAAATGTCCAAAAATAAATGTCCAGAGTACAAAAATGTCCGAGGTAATGAAAATCCAAAAGTAAAAAATGTCCGAGCATCTGGAGTGTCAAATAGCAGTAACTCGGCCAAAATAAAAAATGCCCAAATATGACATAATTTGACCAAGTGGCAACATAGTGAGCTTGAAGGCTTTCTCAATGAGATTATGAAAAAACTAGAGATAAAAATTTTTCCTAACCTATGTTCACGGTAATTACTCTTTTCGACCGTTTTTGTTAAATTTTAGTGATAGAGAACAAAATTTGAGTGATGACAAACCCCAAGCCATGTGGGCTGATCTTTAAAATTGATGGACGAAGCGACTGAAAAAAGGTAACAGGGAAAATGGATACAACCAGTTAGTTGAAACGGGTGGGTATTATATAGACTGACAATGAGAGGGAAAATTATGAACTAACTATAGTCAGGGGTGCAGAAAATTATTCGACCTACTTCAGGTAATCAGGGATTCGGCATCCGCACTAGGAAATTTCGCGCTCACAGTAATTTTCACTAAAATATAGCGCTTTTGCAGTAAATTTCTCAAAATGTAACGCTTACGAGGTAATTTTTTCAAAAAAAAAACAAAAAAAAACTCAACAATAAAACAGTGATTCTCTAAAGAAAAATTCAACAATTTATGGAGTAATTTTCTAAAGAATTCAAATTTTTAGCACTAATTATCTAAAAGTCAGTACGTTCCCACTAATTTTTACAAAATTTCATGATCTTTCTCATAATGTTTCGTAAAAATCAAAGCGTTGAGACGTCAATCTTTAGAATAAAACCAATTTCTTTTATACTGTGACCGAACCTCTTTCACCAGGTCTTTTAACCTCATAAGAGCGGTCATACGAATCGAACGCTCAGTTACACGAAGTGGATGGATTTGACGGACCGATTAATTCGGATGATAGAACACGATATTTTCCTTTTTTTTATGGATATGCAATTTTACCTGCTTGGAAGTCAAAATAGTTGCATCACGTGTGTGCCCCATCCAACTTTTCTACTCTGCGTTAAAGTCTCTGGGTCAGTCGAAAAGAGTTCACGTTCTCCTTCATTTCGTGAGAATGCAATTTTATCTTCTCAGAAGTCAAAATAGTTGCATCACGTGTTTCGCCCCATCCAACTTTCCTACTCGGCTTTAAAGTCACTGAGTCAGTCGAAAAGAGTTCACGTTCTCCTTCATTTCGTGGGTATGTAGTTTACCTACTTGGAAGTCAATGTAGTTCTGTAACGTGTTTCGCTACATCCGACGTTTCCAGTCTAAAATGCGTTTAAATGAACGGTTTTGCGAATCATAAGCGTCTATACGCGATTTTCCAGCATCATTGTAAAAAATTGAGTTACGCGTTTTCATAGCAATATCGTTGCAAAAACGCGATTTTTCCGGCAGCTTTGTAAAAACATATTTTAATATTTCTATGAAACTTCTCGACACCAGCGGGTCGATTGTTAATTCCTTATCGAAGTATCCCGATCGATAGATCCTATCTTAGCAATGTTTTTTATCGATCGAGGTCATTCGATATCGATCCAAGAATCAACGATCGAGCAGCAGTGGGTTATCTCTAACAGGCAGCACGGTCTGCTCGTTTGAGATGCGATTCTTCTCGCTTGAGGAGTGGTTCCCGGTGAGGCAGTCAACCAATACAAATGTTTGTTTATTGGAACGTGTTTGTTTACACTGTTTCCGAAGTCCTCACGAGTGGCGATGATTCGGGGAAATAAAAACTCCTCTCGATATCGAGGGCTCTGCATTGAAGATACGCGATCGAATTTTTGACGAAATCCCCTGAATCCAATAATTTCGTCGTCTCCCGACAGGTTGATCATAGAGATTGATAGATAAAGCTATAGACGAAGAAGAAATGAAAATGGAGCAATCATATCGGTTGAAACGGGTGGTTCTCATAGACTACGCGGGGAAAATGGTGGGGAAAAATCATTGCCCTTTGTTTGTAAGAGCCACCCCACCCATTTCAACCCAAACGATAGCTTCATTTCCCTATGTCTTATTTGTCTATCGCTTTGTCTATCCATTAAACAATCATGCCGCAGATATAGCTACTCTAATGAAAAGCCTTAAAGGAGGGGCCTCGGGCGGCTCGGACGATCCGGCAATGGGCGATAATCCGGCATCGGCGTGTGGCACTGCATCAGTTGCCGGACTTTGCACACATCCACGTTCAAGACCATGTGGAATACCGGCTGTTTTGGAGCCGATGTGGCGACCGGGTGGCACCGGCACTTACGTGCCCATGCTAGTGAATGGTAACAGGCACCAACAGTTACCGGGAGCCGGAGCCCAAGCCGGTTGCCCCTGCCATGCCGCGCCAGTCCGCGCCGCCGCCGAAGAAACCAGTCTTCTGCTCGGCGACGTCAGATCGTCGTGGCCGTCGTCCGCGCCGCGCCGCATCGCTTTGCACTTTCATCGGTTTCTCGCCGCGCGTCGCGCCGCCCCGCGTCGTGCCGCCCTCTCGGCCCCGGACCCGCTCCATGCGCCGTGGATGCGCCACGCGCCGATCCGATTCCATCCGAGCCGCCTGTCGCCGCTCCGCGGGTACCTACAATTTCAGCCGTGTGCAGTTCCAGCCTCCGGCCCGCAGCTCCCTCGAAAACAGGACCCGAATCACGGACCACTCACCCGAGAAGGCGCCAATCCTGTAGCGGCCAGGGGGCGGACCCCCAGCAGCCTCATTGTTGAAATTTTGTGTTTGTCGGGTGGACATGGATGACATGGGTTAAAAGGCGAAGGGTGACTGCGGGCCGATTATTGAAACTGATAGACAAAGCGATAGACAAAGAAGACATAGGGAGTATAGAGCGATCCTATTGGTTGACATGATTGGTTCTTGTAGACTAAGGAAGAAAATGATAGACTAACTGTCAGGTTTCTCGTGGGTTGCCGTTAGTTAGTCCATTACCTACCTCCTACGTCCATTGCCACCACCCGCTTCCACCAATAGGATCCCTTCAAATCCCTTTTATCGTCTTTGTCTATAGCTTTGTCTATAAGTTTCAATAATCGGCCCGCTGGTCGGCTATGTCTTATCGCTGCTTTGTCGATTGAAATGGACGACATACTGTCGGATATTCAAAAGGTACCTTTCGTTTGCCTTCCATTCCAATCGACAAAGCTTGACAAAGGACGACAAAGCCGCGATAAGACACAGCCGACCAATCACGCTTCACCATTTAACCTATGTCATCCAAATCCAACCGACAAACACACAATTTCAACCATGTATACTCACAGATTAGTCCAGATCGCTAACATCGGCGGAGGAGCGTGAGTAGTTTTGTGAGCGCCATTGGCGGGAAAATCCATGGGCATTTAAAACTAGGAACCAAAACTGAAATTTTGGCTATTTTCAGCAGATTTTCGGCGGGAGAATACTTCTTTTTCAGATTTTTGTGGGATGAAACGTTCCGAAGAATTCAAGAATTAGTTTCTCAGTAGAATTTATGTGGTTCAATATTTCCAGATTAAATAATTAAGGTGGAAATAAATAAAGAAGGAGAATTAATTAAAATACGAGTAAACAAGGCTAAAAATTATTGAAACACTAAAAGGTAAGACGTTTCGAGCTGCTTCCAGCTCATTTTCAGCTGCAAAAACACATAAAAACAAGTAAAAAATTGAGTGGCGACCTGACCTCAGCCGTTATCACGTAACCACTCATAATAACGGCTGGGGTCAGGTCGCCACTCAATTTTTTACTTGTTTTTATGTGTTTTTGCAGCTGAAAATGAGCTGGTAGCAGCTCGAAACGTCCTGCCTTTAAGTGTTTCAATAATTTTTAGCCTTGTTTACCCGTATTTTAATTAATTCTCCTTCTTTATTCGTATAATCGGGCTATGTTTTTGTGCTTTATCGGTGGAAATAAACAAATCAGAGTTCATCAGTATACTGAGTAGATAACATTATTGAAAAAATTTGCAGATTATAATATATCATATTTTTGAAGTTTAAAGCCTTAGAAACCGAAAATTAAAGCAAAATCCTGCCAAAATGAGACTTTTGGTTCCTAGTTTTGAATTCCCGCCAGGCCCCCATGAGAGCAGTTAATTGCTACCAACTGTTGTAAGAATATTGAAACAGAATACTTAGCATAACAGTACTTGATAAAATCTTATTTGATCAAAAACCATTATTATACATTACTATCTATACTTTATTAAAGCTTTATAATCAGAATCAAGAGGAAATTTCTCTCAATCCGGTCAAGTCCTTTCACTACTGGTAGTGCCATCAATTTTCTAAAGTTGCCTAACTTGAAGCAAAATTACTCACGCTTTCTAAGCATTGGCTAGATTGGATGTTAGCGATCTGGACTAATCTGTG